>NC_091288.1:201210349-201533474 GCF_032444005.1 Ranitomeya imitator
TGTGCAAGGACTATATCGAATCTCATGCTCTGGAGCTTGACATGTACTCTTTTTGAGTGGATCTTCCTTCTCAGTATTTTGCCAGCACGCTAGGAGCTGGAACTTCTATTTCCAGACTTACCAAGCTCTGCTATTCCCATACCCAATGGCTTGCTTTCCCTTAACTAAAAGCTCACGTTTCTGTTGCGGCTGTAGACCGTTTGATAGAAAGGAGCTGGAGGAGTCAAAGCCCCGTCCACACTTCCTGTGGAAAATCAAAGACCCATCCCCACTTCCTGTGGAGAATCAAAGCCCTTCCCCACTTCCTGTGGAGAATCAAAGCCCTTCCCCACTTTCTGTGGAGAATCAAAGCCCTTCCCCATTTCCTGTGGAGAATCAAAGCCCACCCACACTTCCTGTGGAGAAACAAGATCCGCCCAGACTTCCTGTGGAGAAGCAAAGCCCCCACCCACTTTCTGTGAAGAAACAAAGATCCGCCCACACTTCCTGTGGAAACAAAGATCCGCCCACACTTCCTGTGGAGAAACAAAGATCTGCCCACACTTCCTGTGGAAACAAAGATCCGCCCACACTTCCTGTGGAGAAACAAAGATCTGCCCAAACTTACTGTGGAGAAAAAGATCTGCCCACACTTCCTGTGGAGAAGTAAAGCCCCCACCCACTTTCTGTGAAGAAACAAAGATCCGCCCACACTTCCTGTGGAGAAACAAAGATCTGCCCAAACTTACTGTGGAGAAAAAGATCCGCCCACACTTCCTGTGGAGAAACAAAGATCTGCCCACACTTCCTGTGGAGAAACAAAGATCTGCCCACACTTCCTGTGGAGAAACAAAGATCCGCCCACACTTCCTGTGAAGCAAAGCCCCCACCCACTTTCTGTGAAGAAACAAAGATCTGCCCACACTTCCTGTGGAAACAAAGATCCGCCCACACTTCCTGTGGAGAAACAAAGATCCGCCCACACTTCCTGTGGAGAAACAAAGATTCGCCCACACTTCCTGTGGAGAAACAAAGATCCGCCCACACTTCCTGTGGAGAAACAAAGATCCGCCCACACTTCCTGTGGAGAAACAAAGATTCGCCCACACTTCCTGTGGAGAAACAAAGATCCGCCCACACTTCCTGTGGAGAAACAAAGATCCCCCCACACTTCCTGTGGAGAAGCAAAGCCCCCACCCACTTTCTGTGAAGAAACAAAGATCTGCCCACACTTCCTGTGGAAACAAAGATCCGCCCACACTTCCTGTGGAGAAACAAAGCTCCCACCCACTTTCTGTGAAGAAACAAAGATCTGCCCACACTTCCTGTGGAAACAAAGATCCGCCCACACTTCCTGTGGAGAAGCAAAGCCCCCACCCACTGTGTGAAGAAACAAAGATCTGCCCACACTTCCTGTGGAAACAAAGATCCGCCCACACTTCCTGTGGAGAAGCAAAGCCCCCACCCACTTTCTGTGAAGAAACAAAGATCTGCCCACACTTCCTGTGGAAACAAAGATCCGCCCACACTTCCTGTGGAGACACAAAGATCCGCCCACACTTCCTGTGGAGAAACAAAGATCCGCCCACACTTCCTGTGGAGAAACAAAGATCCGCCCACACTTCCTGTGAAGAAACAAAGATCCGCCCACACTTCCTGTGGAGAAACAAAGCCCCCACCCACTTTCTGTGAAGAAAAAAAGATCTGACCCAACTTCCTGTAATCAGTCTCGGGGTCTCTGCTGCTAGAGATGGATTATACTTGACAACAGGCAGTGGACAGCAGCTTACACAATGGTTAGTCCTAGTGGCCTTCACTTTGGGAGAGATTTTTTTTATGGATGAGACATCATTTTTAAGCTAAGTGATTTGCAGATTGTCAATTTATCAATAAAATGGGATCAAGTTGTCTGAAAGTCCATGGACCATTCTGGGAAATACTCCGTCAAATTCCTTTGAAAACACACATTTCTTTAATGAACCTTGATTGGGTTCACATATTAATATGCAATCCCACAACCAGTCAGTGATGGTAAATTACTCAAGAATTTTGAGTGCTCAGATTATTGCGCGCATTACTGACAAAACTCCTAAAGCTTTAATCTCTACTTTCCTTCATTCTGAAACTTCATTTAAATCCATCAGTTAATGCGTTTGAGGAGAAAAAATAAAATAAAAGAGTGCAGCAGTGGGGCGTAATATTGCTTATCTTTAACCGTACGAACGCGAAAGAAAAAGCCTGTGTTTGATTCGTCTCTCGAGCATTAGATTAGGTTAGAAGCAGCACAAAAGGGGAGAGGAAAAAGGCGCACTGCAGTCTATCATATTTCTGGAATTAGTGTGATAAAAGCTTTCAAAAATAATTTTAGGTTATAAAGCTCATTCTAAAAATGGAACCTGCGGTGTCAGATCGAGGACCTTAATGAAAATCAAATAAACTCCATGAAGCAAGGCAACTTCTTAAAGGTACGGAAATTAACACGAGATGTAACAGCGTGGCCACAAGACGCTTGGTGTAATTATTTCTACAATCTAGAATATTGTACAGGGAGTAATGTCACCGGAAGAGTCCAGATACGCCGATAAGTACAAGCTACAACGTGGAATGGTTTCTCACTGAATGGTCCCATATGTGCCCTTTATGTACCCATAGGCTCAAAACTTGTGAAGATTTGTTAATTTTTCAGTACGGAGATTGACCTGTGGTAACTTCCATATCTGAATCATATAAATTTTTGCTGTGAATATCCACCAATTTTGTGAATAAGGTCTTTCCTCAACTTTGGCTAAAAAATGCTAGTTCTTGCCCTAATCACCTCCCACCTAGACTACTGTAACATTTTGCTCTATGGCTTCCCATCCAACAGTCTTGTGCCGCTCCACCCTCAACTCTGCTGTCCAGGTAATCCACCTCTCCCTACATTACTACTCTTCCTTCTCACAAACATTATCTCTAGTCCTCACGAGACCACCTTTTTTATGCTACTTGCACAACCATTTCAAGATTTCTTCTGTGCACCTCACATATTCTGGAACTCTCCACTCCAACCAGTTACTCTCCACGTAGTTGAGGCGGTATCCACAGGCAGGATTTGTGTACATGTACGGTGAGCGCCGTTTCATGAATCTCTTACAGTCGGTATATTCTCGTCTTCTGCACCCAACGAGCTCCAATGACGTCATGTCGCCAACTCATGTAACCTGGCTCAGGTGGCAGGACGCTGCCTGAGTATTCAGGTAGTTATTACTTTTGTTACACTGCAGGTTGGCTGTTCCAGCTCGGTTACAAATGGACTCCACTACAACATGGTTGATCCGACCATGCTACATACCAATACATATAGTGATTCTTGGCAATGTAGCTCAGCTTGTCAATATTCCCTTTACAGACTGGGACTAAGGGTCCGATTCATTATCGTAGTTGCACCTTTCTAGTGTTTTTCATTTGTACCTCATTTTTCAATTACCTTGTGTCTTTTTTTTTAAAGACTTACATAGGTTTTCCCGATTATTAATTTTTTTTTATTCACCATTGTGGACAGGGCTTGGGATTTTGAGATGTTTGGGGCCAAATTAATCAATTATGACTTTTTAAAATGTAGCACTTTTTTTTTTTTTTGCATGAATGTACCCCAGTCGCATTCCTGGAGTGAGTTTATGTACATCTGAAATTTCTGCACAAATTTATTGATGTTTTAGCAGAACATGCTTTTCTGGTTAAAAATTAACGAAATGTTTGAAAGAAAAAAAATAAAAATTTTTTATTTTGTGCATAACATGTATGAGCTAGGTGCACCATTTTAAAGAATTTGGTGGGAAAAAAACAACAACAAATGATAAAAAAAATATATATATTTCTTAAAAAATAAAACACATGAATTGTTGCCGTTACTTCTATCCTGGGGTTCTGCATTAGGAAAAGGAGCATTTACAAATATAAAAGAAATATTGAGATTAATCAGCAGGAGATGGACATATTTTAAGTGACATTCTTTCAATTGGTTCACTGTAATTTTGCAGAAAGAAAAATTTAATATTTTAATATCTTAATTTTTTTTTTTGTAAGCTGCAATCAATATAGCGCTCTATACCATGAAATAATGAAATAAAAGGGAAAAAAAAGCAGCAATGTAAACACCAGCTGCACATTGTACAACTGTGCGACTGATTACCGCCCTCTAGAGGGAAACTAAAGGTAGCTTCACACTGACCAACTTCACAACGATATAGCTAGCGATCCGTGACGTTGCAGCGTCCTGGATAGCGATCTCGTTGTTTGACAGGCAGCAGCGATCAGTATCCTGCTGTGACATCGCTGGTCGGAGCAGAAAGTCCAGAACTTTATTTTGTCGCTGGATCTCCCGCAGACATCGCTGAATCGGCGTGTGTGACGCCGATTCAGCGATGTCTTCACTGGTAACCAAGGTAAACATCGGGTTACTAAGCGCAGGGCCGCGCTTAGTAACCCGATGTTTACCCTGGTTACCAGTGTAAATGTAAAAAAAAAAAAAACACTACATGCTTACATTCCGGTGTCTGTCGCGTCCCTCGGCGTTCTGCTTCCCTGCACTGTCAGCGCCGGCCAGCCGTAAAGCAGATTACAGCGGTGACGTCACCGCTATGCTTTACGGCCAGCCAGCGCTCACAGCCAGTGCAGGAAAGCACAGTGCCGGGGGACAGACACCGGAATGTAAGTATGTAGTGTTTTTTTTTTTTTTTTTACATTAGCACTGGTAACCAGGGTAAACATCGGGTTACTAAGCACGGCCCTGCGCTTAGTAACCCGATGTTTACCCTGGTTACCCGGGGACCGGCATCGTTGGTCTGTGTGACAGCTCTCCAGCGACCACACAGCGATGCTGCAGCGATCGGGATCGTTGTCTAGATCGCTGCAGCGTCGCTAAATGTGACGTTACCTTAAAGCAGCGCGCAGAGCTTGAAATGAAGACAACTCTCGAGTCTGGATTATTTTTGTCCATTTTAATGCTTTTAATTACCGCATTATAATACTCTCAACTACAGGTTATCAAACGTGTCTCCCACAAAGAAGCATTCTTGAACGTAAAAAATATAAATTCTGCATATTAAAAGTGCATTCACCTGGCATAATAAAACATAAAAATAAATAAAAAGGCATTGTTACACCGTCATGCACCAGGCCCGAAATTATTAGAACCAGTGTTCCCAAAGAGCAGAGTAGGAGAGGAATGGGAAGGCGAGCGATATGTGTCCATCAATCACCCTCTCCCAAACCGGCAGGTAGCAATTTTTATAATATTTACAACCAAAAGTAAAACAAACATTAAAAAAACACAAATTATAATATACTGCATCAATGAGAAGGCAAATTGGTAGTGACACTGTGGAAAAAAAAAAAAAAAAAGAAAATACAGGAACGAAGCCGGTCACAGCCGTATATGAATCCAGTGTCACCAGAAGGGTCGCACATACAAGTTGTCCTCGAAAGAAGGTGGAAAGGCTGAGAAAAGTCCAAGAAACCCATAATTGCTCTCGACAGGAGGTATAAGAAGTCGCATCCTTTTCGAGACCTGTGGTCCTGACCATGGACTACCGCACCATAGAAGGGGCTATTATGTAGTGTGTTGTAAAGGTTGCAACCTCCATTGTAAGATAGGGGGGAAAACCATTGAGCAGCATTATTCTCGTCATCAGTGCCGTGTGCATGACAGTTTTTCATGGCGGAGAACTAGACCAAAAGGTTGCCCTCCGTAGCCGCCATGAGACCAGACTGTGGATGGCCAGCACAATGGTGTCGTTGCCCTCAAAGTGGTCAGCGACAAACCAATGCTTGAGACGATTAAACGGAGGCGGCAAACCATTTCATACATTGGAAGGAAACGTCGATCCGTTTTTTAAGCAGCAAAAGAAATATGAAAACATTTTTAAAGTAATCAAGAAACACCCGATGTAAATGTACCCAAGTATTTGGCAGTCAGATAATAGAGGAATAAAGATGACACTACAGACTGTACGACTTCACTTTCGTTACATTTTCATTCTTTTTTCTCGTTTGCACGAAACAGCGCCACTCTTGTCCAACAGTGGTGTCTGGTATTGCAGCTCAGCTTCATTTCAGGGGACTGAGCTGGGCCGCCGCACACAGCTTTGTGGGTAAGAGTGGTGCCAGAATAACCACGGTAGATATATACAGCCCGGGTCCAACGCTTGTTCTTAATGTATTACTGGCATGCAAAGCGAAAAGCAAATGTATGGTCTAGACGAGATTTTTAGGAATGCCCCGTGAACAGGTATTGAATCAAACTTGGTATCACTAAATGGGGAGACGTTAGATGGTCAGCCAGCCCCCTCCAAAAACCCATCTAAGGTGTATGGCCAGTGTAACGTAGTAATGATGCCACTGCCAAAGGGTGCAACAGCCTCTCCACAGAAATAAGCAATTTGAGTTGAGCTGTCTTGTGGTGGGGGTTGAGTCCGGTGCTCAGCATCCTCGGTGCACGTGCCACTTACTAGGCCCGGCGGCGTTTGCCATGGTGGCGATACCCACATCACACTGTCGGGTGAGGTCTAGTGATGAGGCTATTGCATATTAGGTAGAGTTGGAAATAAATTTGCGTAACCCGGTAGTAATCTGTGGCCCTTGACGGGAGTCCTGAGAACCACCTCCTACTAGACTGCATCCCTGACGCCTCTTTTGGTTAGCGGACATGGCGTAATGTCATCACTGTGGCGTTGCACCTGACCGGCTAATCAAAAGAAGAGCCCTGGCTGTCAGGAAGCGTTTCTCAGCACTCCCGTCCGATGGCCACGTATTATAGATGAGGTTGATTGACCGGGCTTTGCAAATTAATTCGCAAAAACTCTATTCTCAGGGACTAATAAGCACAAGAAGGACCCATGATTCCAGCAGCAGAAGCGAGGTTCAGGCTGCCATGAAAGCCTGGACAAAGTTGGCCCCGGACAGCGCAAATCAAATTGCTCATCTCTACCTCTTCTTTGAACATCTCATGTTCTGAAAAACTTAGTATTCTGGGCCCTTAAAAACATAAAAAAGGGTCTAAAAGATATAAAATGCACGTCACCAAATTATTTGCAAGCAGCATACAAGGGCAACATGCTCTAAAAGTATACAAAAACAGAAAAAAAAACCTTTATAAAAGGTTTTAGGCCTAAAGTGAATGTCCAGTCTTCAATACCATCATGTTCAGAGCACCAAATCCCATGCATAGACGTAAGAGGGATAGATAAAAGGCTTGAAGTTATTTTTATGGTGTAGAAAAGTCCAAACGTATGGAGTATGCCATATATGTGAACCTTTTAGAGAAAAAAAAATGATTTTAGGCCTTTAAAAAAGTTGCAATCATGTAATTCCCCTCCTGTACAGATAAATAGTGAAATTTTGGCTGCCTGCATCTGCCACTAGAGGGCGCTCACTGCACATTGTTTTATTATGGGGTTCTAAGTAAACAGTATGCAGTAAGTTCATAAGCTCCCTCTAGTGGTGGCTACCGATAGCTACAATTGTTTTTTTTTTTTTTTCTGCATGGAATTTGGAGCACTGTATGAGAATGATTAACTTTTGGCAGCTGTAAATATAGATTAAAGAAATCAGTATAAGATTTTGGACCTAGAAAAAAAAAACCCACAATGATGAAAAGGTGGAGATTCACTTTAAAAGTATCATTAAAATAAGGGGACAATTGTCAGATACTCATCCAATGTGAAGTGCGTGGTATAAAACGGCTGGACAATAAAATGACCCAAGGATGCAATAATCTCTACAACCTAAACAGTAAAGAGAATTTCACATTCTGCTTCTCATCCCAAGTTTCTGCCGCCAGTTATTAGATCGATAAGGTCTTGGAAAAAGCGACCTTGTACAGCTGGCACGAGACACTGACTTTGAAAGCCTGGGGCAGAGCAATGATCGCTAGGCAGAAAAAAAAAACACTGCCAAAAGTCAAAGGACGATGAAAATGAGACCGCGCTATGCAAAGGAGACTGCGTAACATTTAGAGGAGCCGATTAAAACGTGACATTCGCTTTAACCTTTTGGGTCCGGTCTATAGTGTGGCAGATTTTAGGTTCTTTTTTTTAATTAATTCACAGATTTGCATAATATTTGCATTTGCAGCTCGGAGCTCCTCCAGCCTTACAAGAGAGCACTAATGTATATTGCTGAAGAAACGGATTTCACCGCTGTGGAGCAGCATGGAGAAAATGGAAAAGGACGACATATTGAGTGAGACCATAAAGTTTCCAAAAAGAGTCTTGTTTTTTTTTATTAAAATTGCTATTTTCCTTAGCGTCTTGGTGTCTCTGCTTGCTTTCAGTGAATAAAAATGAATTATTTTTAGTTAATATACTGCCACCTGGAGGCCGATACTCAGAATGCACTTTAAAAAAAAAAAAAGGGGGACTCCTCCGCACCCGACTACACCCAGTTATTAAGTTAGTGTAAAAGCAGGGACGGTGCAGTGTCCCCCCATGAAGACTACAAGAAAGATTTTACGGTGAGTACCAAATATCTTCATTGGGGGACACAGGAAGTGCGGGATGTCTTAAAGCTGTCCCTGGGGTGAGAAAACTAATGCAATTACTGAGCGCACCCAAGGTTAAGACAGGTCTGAAACTCAGACACATGTCTGCCTCCGAATGACACTAAGCTAAAATGCGTAACCGAGTGTCGGCTGCCCCGGTCTACCTTGGTGGTAAGAGTAGTCGGCTTGATGTATTCTTAGTGCCATCTTATTAACCCATTGATCTTGTGTCCCCCAACGAGACAACCAAGAGACATTCTTATTACGGCTGAAAGCCTTCCTTTCAACTAAAAAGCAGATGCATGGCTCGTTATATTGCATCAGAACCCTCGGAGTCCAGACTAAAGTTATTAAACTCCCGGAAAGAGGGCAAAGATCTTGCCCATATAGCCAGTATGGCAGAGCATGGGGGCCATCTGGCTTCCCAGTTCTGCCACACGGGCTACCAGGTGCCATTTGTACAAAGTTATTCTCTGTAGTTGTGGATCAGAATCTAAAAGAGGAGAACCAGAAAGCCACAGTAAGGAGGAGTTATACCGACATTTGCCCCCACGGGCATAGAACTCGAGAAATTACTGCATGATAGAAATTGGGCAGAATTTATGAGCCCAGTAATCCTTCGTCCTGAAAGATGGGCCAATCAACATGCCAAGCAAGGAGCCAGGCGTAAATAACCAGTCGGAGTGATTGAAGGGAACTTTCCTGTTTATTCTGCACTGCTTGGGTCATGGAAATATAGAAAATTGCAATGAACGCCATATTTGCACTACAATTTACAACTTTTTTATGGCACTTTTGAAAACTGGTAGGAAAGAATGGGTCTGGATATGACCACAGATATGTAAGAAGCCAAAAAAATGGTACAAAAAAATTGTGGAAATTGATGCCCGCTGATCGAAAGAGTAGATTTCATTCCCTGGCTTAAAGACAAGCCCAATTTACAAGCAGTGTGCACCTTTTAATAAACGAGCCCCATTTTATTCCAATGCAAATCGACTTAAAGCTGTGGAGCAGAAACTCTGAGTCTTTGAGATATGGAAAGTTTCTGCACGCCTCAAAAAAACCCTCTATGCGTCCATAGCCAAAGACCAGAATAAAAAAAAAAACCTGCCCTGTTATTAGAAATGACGACCTTGGGAGTGTTCAGCCTCAAAAATGGCTGCAGTAACGTAACTATGCAAAAAAAAAAAAAAAACCACAACAATAACCAATGATGCCAAGTGATAAAACGTAAAAGTTACCACTCTGCGGCCATAACGACCCTCAAACACACGAGAAGAGATACTGGGACACTTGCGAAGAGGTGAGAGCACCGAGAAAATTGCCACTATTTGTTTGCATAGGTTACAAGTGCGTGCACATTCAAACACTGCCATGCAAAAAATTAAAAAAAAAGGGCCTGAGCAAAAAGGGGACAGAAGATTAAGGAGAGGTCCGGCCGTGCGTCCAGTACTGGGCCAGCCTGTGCTATAAAAACGAGAACAACAAAAAGTACACAAGTACTATTTCACTAATTTTTTTTTCGCCCTCGAGCAGCACTGAAAAGATACAACAGATGAATAAAAAACAAACATAAAACAAAAAAACAATTCACTTTTGTGCCCACCAGGAATTTGTAGTGTTCTACTATATCGTACTCGGCACGTTCGTCACTAAACTAATGGAGGGGGAGCACCATGTGATTGGCAAATCAAAAATGGCAGACATGGTGGTCTGCGCTAAAACGCCAACCTTTTAGGAATGTCAGTTGCTGTACACGAAATGTATTATAAAGTCTTCCTCTGTGACGAATGATCGTGGAATATCCAATACTGCTACAACGGCTGCCCTGGGATATCACAATTCCTTCCTGAGGTCAAACATGTGGTTTAAAAAAATAAAAAAAACGGATGGTGCAAGAGAGAAGAAGAAATATGGAATCAATCCGTCGTTAATAGGTTACGATAAGCCCCCAACACTGTAAGAAATAAAACCGTATGCCATACATTACCATAGGCCCAAAGCGTGTTTGCAGAGAGAGCACCAGCCATCAGTCTTGCTGGTCGGCATTTATTAGAGCAGCTTCAGAGCTCGTTATTATCGGGTGTATATGGAGCGTGGATTGGCGGTGAGGTTTACAGTCCGACCCTCCCTGTGCTTACCGACGCTTTATATTAAGTAGCATTATACAGTGCCATGGTACTGCATAGGCCGGCGGCATGACTATAACATGAGAGGGCGAAAAGCGGTACGTTATCATACGGGGCAAAAACTACCACTACAACGGGAGAAAGGCAATACCCGGGAGGTCTAACAGCTGACCGGGCATTGGCTAGTTTACAGAATTAACCTCTATATGTAGACGTAGAGTAACACCACTAATAAGATATTAAGAGCGGGATATGAGAAGTCAACATGGCGGCAGATTAACTATATGCAGGGGATATAATGGGATAATGGAGAAGAGCCTGATGGGGAGAGAGAAAGTGCTCTGCTGACTTCCAGAAAGGGTAAGCAGTGCGGAACGTCAAGGAAAGATGGAAAGGAACGTTTCCTCCGTAGCCAGAGAAGTCGCCCAACCTCCGTCCTACTCCTCTCTATGCTAAGGAGTCACAGCCGGGCTTTGGTAAGAAAGATAAGAGAGAGATAAAGAGCAGCATTCTGTTGGCAGAAGAGAAATCAAAGTGTTTCCTCCTCTTCCCTTGAGACTTAGGACAAGCGGGCAATGTTCAGCAGGACTGGCGGAGTAATACAGTTCAGCTGCTGGTAAGGGGCATGGCTCACTCCAGCAGGATCGACGCAACAAAAGTCAACTTCCATGCGCAAGCGATGCTGGGAGAATACAAGGACAAGACCCTTATCCCACAAAAGATTAAAAAGAAAAAGTGCATACATTCCCATACAACAGCGTAGGCAGGGACAGCGTCTCCTGCAGGTACCTGCAGTCAGGACTTGTGCGGCTGCCCCTGCACCCTGGGTCACTGGGCTTTAGGCAATGGCTTTGTTGAAGAAGGGAGTTTTTTAAGGTACTTATCACAAGTCTTTTTCCCACCAGGCGATGACTGGGCTTGTCTTTCATCAGGGGAAGACTTGGCTTTGTTTTGAGGTAAGGCAGAATGCTTTTTTGGACTTGGGGTGACCTCAGCAGTTGGTGACAACGGCGCAGTTTCTGGTTTCTCCTGACCTACACCCTTGGCTCCTGATGTTTTTTTAGATAAAAGGCTCGTCTTCCCCAAGTCTGCCGATCGCCTGTTCTCCTTCTGCCTTAGAGCAGACTTAAAGAAGCTCAGTCCCTTTTCCTCTGACTTGCTGTCTCGCTTGAGACTAGACCGTGCTGCGGTCTGAGGTGTGCGGAGGCTAGCCATGGAGGAACTTCGTACAGTCCGACTATCTGCTGGGATATCGTTGCACTTGGGATTTGCAACACGGGTGGTGTTGCTGGGTTTGGTGATGGAGCCTTTGTCTGAACCCAGGCTTACTTTAGATGTCTCCCTGCTGAGAGTCTTTTCGGGTGCTCTATGCTTACTGGAGGAGCTGGATATAGAAGAGGTTCTAGAAGAAGGAGCAGGTTTTTTCGGTGCTGGAGAAGAAGTATTTACATGTGCAGAAGTTGAGGATTTTGGCCTCGGCTGAGACACAGGGGTGGAGGCTTCCTGTGGTTTCCCGGGGTCTTTCTTCTGCTGTGTGGATGAACGACGTGTAGGAGTTTTGACCTCACTCCTCTTGGTTTTGGAGACCGGTTTCCCACTGCTGCTAGGTGCAGAAGATGTCTTATTACTTTCTTTTTCTGGGGTCCGTGTTGTCTTCTCCTGCCCCGTTGACACTTTACTGGTCACGGGTTTCTTTGTCTGCATTTCCTCGCTCTGTGGCGACTCGCGGACGGGGGATGAACTCACAGAATCACTTTGATCAACAAAGGCGATGTGGTTATTGTTATCTATAGGATCCAGTGGGTTACTGCTTACCAGCTCTGCCGCAGTCTTTACTATGGGCTCTGCAGGCACAGTTTTCTTAGCCACTGGATCTTTCTTAGCTGCACATTCAGCTACTGCCAATGGTGCCCGGCATGATGCACGATGCTCACGCCGAACCCCTTCAAGGTGATCATGGAGGCTGCCGGACAGATTGCGAAGGCTTCCGAAACAGGATGTTGATACGTGGTCATCGGCCTCACCGATCTTGCCGAGGGAAGACCCGTGTATTGGCGAGTCTGAAGGGTGACGGCAAGAAGTGGCTGCACGCAGGTGGAGTTTTGCTGCTAAAGACCAAGATGGCCTAAAACCATTCTCATTGGAGACAAGAGGACTGGTGACAGAAGCTCGGCCAGAGCTTTGACGCTGGACACTGCGGACAAACGGCCGGGAAGAGAAGCCACCTAAGGAAGGAGAAATATATTACAAGTCCATGTATACAAAATACAAGATCGACAAATACTTTCATTATACAAACACCAATGAAAACTAAGCTACTAAAGCTCACACGGGGCGGTCACCATTTTTCTGAATGACAAACTGACCCGTCAGTCACCACAAAATGGGGACGGATGCGCGTTCTCCTGGACATCTAGACTGCGTCTGCTTACTGGTAATGACCATCGGTGTTGGAGTGTAATTATACTCCTGCATACATGTTTTAGGGAGGATACATTTTGATGAGGGTTTATGATGGTCTCTACCACTGGCACAGTGGTTAGCACAGCAGCCGTGCAGCGCTGGAGTCCTTAGTTCAAACCCCACCCAAGACAACATCTGCAAAGATTTGTATGTTCTCCCCGTGTTTGCGTGGGTTTCCTCCGGGTACTCCGGTTTCCTCCCACACTCCAAAGACATACTGACAGGGAATTTAGATTGTGAGCCCCAATGGGGACAACGATGATAATGTGTGCCACCTGTAAAGCGCTGCGGAATATGTTAGCGCTATATAAAAATAAAGATTTTTTATTATTTATTTATTTATGACCTAGCAGTAGATTATTTTTATGTGTATTCTAGCCTATCTTCTTATACATTAATATTTCTGTATTTTGATATATCGTATAGGGCCAAGGGACTATACTATGCTTATTGCTAGATGTTCAGGGCTACGTGCTCTCTTTTGCACAGCATGCATGTGGGTTATGGTTTTGCATATTTCACTTTCTTTCACCAGTGTCTGTGGATTTTAATAATAAAGTTTGGTAATTTTTTGAGTAATTTTAACCGAAATATTTTTTGTGTGTCTGTTATAGTCACCACAAAATGTGGTAGATTAGGAGCAAAAAACCCTTAAGCTATCAACTCTCGGAGCTTTAGGTCACAATTGGATTATGGCTTCAATACTTGGATCTTCCCATGCTTTTACTAGGTCAGACTAAAATCATAATAAGATTCTATGGCGATCTAAGTTTAAGTAAAGCGGTTTTCTGATCTTCCTTTAAAGGGGTTGTCTTAAAATAATAAATGGGTAAAATTGCACACCGATTGCAAAACCAAGCCATTTAGGATTTTTAATAAATTGCTATCGGTTCTCAAGAAAGAAAGGTTTCTTAATTCCAAAGTTTACTGCTCATTGCCTTGGATACTGCTCAGAGGTGGCCAGTTGCCTAGGCAGGAAACACAGTGGTTGCAGGCTCTTTGCTATAGAACTTGCAAGCGCTGATTTGAATATCACCGAATCCAGCCCCCGTGCTTTTCTGAGGGTGCGAAGCTGCAAACAGTTTGGAGCAGAGGAGAGACCATGAACAGGCCTCCATACACATTTGAGGAAAGTTGGCTGAATAAATTGATCTCGGTAGGACTGGGACAATCAAATGATGTGAATGTGGGCCTCCCGAGAAGCATCGGGCAGCTGGAATTCCTGCTCCCGATATTTGTTTTTAGGGGAAGCAATCAGTCGCCAGCAGCTTTTGCTTCCACACAAACACTTGGTCGCACTGTGTGCCCATGTGTTTGGGGAAATCAAAAGACATCGCTGATCGTTATCTAATTTGTCGGAGCAACTTCACAAACACCTGAAAGCCGCCATCACAAATTCGCAGATGAGAGTGACATATTTAATTCTCACCATCGTCCTCACTCCTCTCTCCCGTCAGTTCCACAGACTCCGCTAGTGATGCCAAAGAGGTTCGCCTGGAAGAGGCAGCAGATGCAATACTGGGTTGTCGGCTGCCGGGTAGTCTTGAGACCCAGTGATCACATAAGGAGGAGCTCGTGGATCCTGCGTAGCACAAGAATGCAGATCATCAAGTTCTCACCTGAACATATAACTTTTACTTTACTGCCCGATTGAACAGAAACACAGCGCATACATGATAACAGCAGAAACGGAATTAGTGATGAGCGAACGGTTGCCTGTTTGTTTGGCAATCCATGCATGTGTTGTGGCTGATGAACAGCCGCGAGACATGCAGTCGCGGGGACTTGAAAAAATATTTTGAGCATGCCGGAGACACTCTTAGCACACGAGCATGTTCGGAAAAACAGGATTTTTGGATGCTTACCGTAAAATCTGTTTCTCGGAGCCTTCATTGAGGGACACAGCTAAACATGGTTCATGTGTCCCCCAATGAGAGGCGATAGAGAAACACCTTATACCAGCACATTCGCTCATCACTAAGCAGAACGTACCTGCCACAGAACTGTTTGCAGACCAGGACGGCACAGCCGCTCTGCGCTGGTAGAAGAGGATGTAGGCCGCCGGTTTACACACTTCATCCTCTGCGAGGGCCTGAACGTCGCTGTCGTCGAAGCAGTACCACAAACCATCCACAGAGTTCTTACAGTAGGCTGAGACAGAAACACGCTGGTTACACCAAGAGTCGGCATCTGTGACGGTTCTCACGCTGGGGAACATGGGTGGAGGGGTTGTCATATATTCCCAGATACAACTATCTACACTTAACTCAGTAAGTCATGGCACATCGCTAGGATATGCCACCATGTGGGAGGACGGGGGGGTTCCAGCTGCAATCACGAGCACATTGAGGGGTGTGAGGGGTAGGTAATATTCCATCTACTGATATGTAGCAATGTACCATTTTAATGATCCCCCCACAAATCCTGGGAATTCACAGGGGCATTGCCAGCCACCCACTGGAGCAAATCCCCATTCAAGTGGATGGGGATGGCTTTAGTTCCCTGCATGGCTCAGTGGCCAAGAGCACCGCTGTGCAGGGAAAAAAAAAAAACTGAAGTTTGTAGCACCAAAGCAGTGCTGTACCCACTTCATTCTCTGGATTTGTGGGTATCCGAAAGATCCTCAAAGAGTTAATCCCATTTTCACAAAGGAGTATCGTCTGATAGTGCTTGCAATTTTTCTATTTACTGCTTATTAAAATTTTCAGCCGTTCTTCAGAAAACACTTGTTTACAGTTTTTTTTTTTTACATTGGAAACCGACCACTACTACTAGACAATGGACCATAGTGCTTACAAGCTCTTATCTATTGAGCTTCTGAGAAGTATTTCGAAGCTGGCCGGGATCGCTGGAGTGCGCTATTACCTTCAAATCCCAGCCAGCTTCAGTGCAGCACTTACAAGCTAAACAGCAGCAGTGGTCGGTATCCAAGGCAACGAGCTGCTAACAAAAGTAGTATTTGTATCTCTACAACGGCTACAAATTTTAATAAGCAGAAAATTGCAAATGTGATTATTCTTACAAACACTATCGGAGAATATCCATCTATGAAGAAGGAAATAACCCTTTAAGTGATAACATATCGTAGCAATAGGCCATCACTTACTATTTCTATTTCCTTCCTACTGGGTTTCCATTACCTACTGATACCCACAGCAGTGCAGGATGCTGCGATGGAGGTTATGACATGGTACAAGATGGCTCCTGTGACCCTTAAAGCATCTGCTGCATCATTGCTTCCATACTACGTACCTGTATAGTGCCCCCCTTGCATGGTCCCATGGTGGTTGCACACTGCATAAAGGTCATATATGAAGTCCTCGGGGTCACGACCCAAGCCATAGGGTCGTCTCCATGGTGACCAATGTGATGGGAGGCTCCAGGAACTTTGACTGCGCTTGACCACATGGGGCGTCATATCCAACCCTACTAACGGGAAGCGGACCATGTTCTGCAACTTCAGCCTCCGATCTCCATCCTGTGCAGAGAGAAGACGGTTACAGACACCTCCATGTAAGGCACACATTCATGGGGTATTCTTCCGCCGAGACCACAGAAACTAGCTGTAATCTGTAGATTAACCTGCAAGAGAGTCTTCAATTTTCCAACCGCGCCATCACAGGGAAAAAAAAGCAGTATTACATGGTGACCACTGAAATGAACTGCTGTCCATGTAACGTGTGGGTCCTTCAATGCAGATAACTGATGGAGGTCCCAAATCTGGACTCCGTTACCCCGATCATTTCAGAAAAAAAATAGATTTTCTGAACAAGATGAACCCTTTAAGTGAGCAGGATCTAGCGGTTAGTATGTGTACATCGGATTTACAGTCAGTAGTTGCACCAGCGGAGGATCGGGAGGTTAGTAAAGCTTTCTGAGCCTTATCCAGAGGAACCACAAAGGAAGCGAATGGTTCTATGGTGATCCATTAGTTTTGCGGAGCGGACGCCATCTTACCTGCCGGAATCGTTTCAGATGTAGTATAAGCACATCGGGCAGGGTCCACAGGCTGAGTTTAATGCTGCCCTGTTGAAGCTGTTTACAGTGAGGACAGCGCCAGGCATTGCCGGGAGCCAGCTGCAAATAGGCGGCACAAGCGGGTCAGGCAGGTGCATAAAATACACAGCACGGGCAGCAAAAACTGTACAAATGCAATGCGACTTTACAAATTAAACCCCAAAACAAACAAACTTATAGCAATCTGGCGCTAATGGTGCCATAACGACCACTAACCTGCTCCTCTTTGGTATACAGCTGAAAACACTGGGACAGGCTGCAGCACTGCGGCTGATGATGGAGCTCCCGCTGCAGGCGAACGCTCTCCGAATCGGGGACATATTCTTCTTCTGTGTTCCCAAAAAGGCTGCAAGAACAAGCAGAGAGCGGCGGCTGAGACCATCGTGTAAGGGATTCTTCAAAGAATTATAAAACAGGAGAACAGGAGTGGAGTCTACGGCTCACATCCTTCATATGATCAGACCAAAGCAGATCAGGTCCTGAACCAGTTTTTGCACTTTTGTTTTGCTTTTCCCCTTCCCTGAATAGATGGAACAAGGCAAAGGGGAAGACCAGCAACCCGATGGCTTCATACTAGCAAGATAATGGGGGAGAAGACCCTTGGTGGCCTAAGACATGGTTGAGGTCTAAGCTTTCCCGCCACAGTCACACGTGACGGCTTAAAAAGCAAATGCCTGAAGATTGTCATTGCCGTGCCTGTGATCATCAAAATTGGTTCTTAGGGGAAGGGGATTAGAGCGGCTGATGAGATGCGATTTCCCGCAAGCATGCCATTACTCCGGGTAATGCTGTAAATGAGGAGGGAGAGGTAGGAAGTGGTAGGCTGATTCTTGCTGCGAGCTGCTCTAAAGCCGCACTCGCGTGGAGTCTAAATGTTTTCTCCCAAATCATTCTGCCGCTCGCAGCAACGTGCGACCAAAACGTGACACAGCGTTCGTGTGAATACTCAGCACTTGCGGCACGGAGCGTGCGTGGGGGGGTGCGTGCATTTAGAAAGAGGCAACAAATATATTGAAGAAAGAGCGGTTTAATAATGGATCAGTACTTAAGGTGGCGACTCAGGGTTTACATCCAGATTCACAGATGTCGCAGCAAAGATGCGGGATCTGTGGAAGCGCTGTGAGCGCGAAACAGCTGTCATCCTGAGGTCATCATGATCTCCTTGTCCATTTGGCACATGTCCTAATAAAGACTTTATTGTTTTATCGGGCTGGGTGAGTGCAAACCTTCTTTTTTTCTTCTTAAAGAGTAGCTATGGTCGCCGGATACTGACAACCCTCAGTGATAACTTTTACTGACTCTGCTTGAAAAGTTATGTAAATCTGTAACACTGCTTTTCTTATAGTCAGGAGCTGAATTCACAATTCTTCAAGCTTCAGAGCTCAACTCAGCCATCATTCCGTGTTGGATGATTTTAAAGGGGTTTGTCCGGCTCAGCTCATTTACACACAGTTTCATTTTGATGGCGTTCATTCTGTGCTAAAAATGACCTGACAATATTCTCCAGGTCGGTTCAATTCCGCCGATACCAAACTTGTATATTTCTCTTTTTTTTTTTTTCTAGTTTCAGCGGTAGAAAAAAATTCAATACTTTGTAAAATAAAATTGGTTTGTGTCTTTTTCGGAGATACACAACTTTTTTTTTTTTTTTTCACTAAGTCTTTGGAGCTTTGTTTTTTTAGCACGGCGAGCCATCAATTTCTTTGATACCATTTTAGGGTACAGTCAACTTTTTTATTTTCTTTTTTTTTTTGGAGGGGGGGAGGTATTGCAACAGAAAAATGGCAATTTTTGGATTTCAATTTTTTTTTATTTTATTTTTTGTGGCAGATTAATTTTATATTTGCAGAGAGCACATTTTTAAGGACGCTGCAAAACTGAATCGCAATTTCAAATCTCTTAAATTATTTTTTTTTTTAAATCGCAAAAATGTACGGTAAATTAAAAAATAGAAGTAAAATTTTAAGATTTAGTTGCAAAAGAAAAAATATATTTTTTTTTACTTACATTTTTGTGATTTAACAAAAAAAAAAATGTAAGGGTATGTGTCCACGTTCAGGATCGCATCAGGATTTGGTCAGGATTTTTCATCAGTATTTGTAAGCCAAAACCAGGAGTGGAACAATTAGAGGAAAAGTATAATAGAAACATATGCACCACTTCTGCATTTATCACCCACTCCTGGTTTTGGCTTACAAATACTGACGTAAAATCCTGACCAAATCCTGATGCAATCCTGAACGTGGACACATACCCTAAGGGATTTTTTTTTCTGTAATAAAGCAGACTAAAGAAGAATTGACAACCTCCTTTAAAGCCCAGCTTGCGATTGCTCCACTTAAATGCCGTTGTCAGAGATTGACAGTGGCAATTAAGTGGTTAATCAGAAGTGATCAGGGAGCTGCTATAACACAGCTGTCACCTGAACCCGCTCCATGCACCCGCAGAGCCTATTCTGGGAAGGGGATAATTGGGCGCAGCTTTATTTACTGATGACGGAGCACCTTGGTTTTGACGCGCAGAGCGGCGCGGAGTGCTGTGCGCACTCAAAACATGTCTGTCTAATTCCAGACAGCAGCAGATGAGCGCCTCGTGGTGCCTCACAAGGAAGAGCGGAAAGTCGATCCTGCCTCGACAGTGTTCAGACAAGCATGTCGCTGAGGCAATTACAGAGCGGTGCTGAACATCACAGGATGGTAGACGGCCTTCAGACGCAGCGTGAGAAAACCAGACAGGTGTAACCGGCAACAGCTGAGCTAGCAAACATGACAAGGCGGCGTAAGGACCCTGGGTGCAAACGGTTAATCACCATTCTGCTCAATTCTCCTCTGTTCTATTACTGCCCATGAGTTCTTCAGCTTTGGGAGATCGCAGCCAATGCAAAAAAAAAAAACGTGCGCTCTTCTGTTTTCTGTTATCAACCACTGACAAAAGACCGAATGACGCGTTCTACGATGTGTTGGAGATCATAGGTCATTCTTGTTCTCCGTTCATCAAGTACGTTCAGCTCTTAGGCGAGGCGCAAACTGGCGTGCACCTCGCCACACTTACTCCAGTCATCATGGACTGGAGTAGGACATGTGGCAGAAACAACATTGCTGTTCCTCATGAATTTGACAAGTGGCAGTCTCACTCCTGCTCCGTCCACTGAAAAGTCACAACATTATTACTCAGCCTCGAAATGCATAAATATTTTGTGATTTCAAATTTTTATACGCCAATATTTTTTCATAAAAGCTTCGGTGAAACCATAATGTATTATATATTTTAAATTTCATACCCTCAAAATCCTGCAATATCAGCAAGCTAAAATACTTAAAGGGAACCTGTCAGAACAATAACTTACAGACAGGGTCAGGTCGGCGCTGTTATACTGATTACAGTGATACCTGCTGATGAAATCCGTCTTGTGGTTGTTGTGTAATCTTTATTTTCAGTTTTGAGTTAACAATATGCTAGTGCCCCAGGGTGACCTGTGTGGGGGTCTTCATGTAGTGCTCTGATTAGATATTCATAATGCAGACTCCTGCCTGATCCCTTACTGACCTTCCCCCTAGTTTACATACTGATATTATAGGTTTAAAAAAAAAAAAAAAAATCACATTCAGCCGGCGTTAGGTTACTGTGCACAATCCTGCTGACAGGTTCCCTTTAAAATAATAATAACAATCATCAATACCAGTGGCATGGGTCAGTTACCAGTGGCATGGGTCACGGTTACCAGTGGAATGGGTCACGGTTACCAGTGTGATCAGTGGTGAGGAGTGTGACTGGACCAGGAGGAGCGAGACACCTAGTCCTCTAGTGATAATCTCATGCTGATCAAATACTGGTTGCATGCAAACAACAGCACAGAGCCCAGTAAGTGACACATCGCTGCAATGAGTGTGTCCGCAACTACATCGTGATGCTCTCGGATTACATAAACATCTGTCATCGGTTGACAGATCCAGTTTAATGCCTATCCATTGGATATGAGAAACCATTACCTGTTGGGAATAACCCTTTAATTCAACTAAAAAAAAACAAAACTCAAAGTGAATTTATGAACTCACTATTCTTTAGTTTCTCGGTCCCATTCCACCACCAGCTTTACATGGGCTGCTCCACCAATGCCACATGATTTGAGAGCCCTAAAAAAAAAATAGAATAAAATTACATTGTATATAGCAACACAGAACATTTTCCTAGATAAGAATGTGGGAGAAAGGCGCAAATTCTCCACTTACTGAATATGTTTAGGGCAGATACATTATTTAGGGGTTTTTGTTTGTTTTTCCCAGTTTTGTTTTGCATCTGATTCAATATGGATATTCAAAAACACTTTACCTACTGATGTCTCAATAGGTAAAGTGTTTTTGAATATCCATATTGAATCAGGAGCCCCATATAATGCTCCATAAAGTTTATGATGGCCCCATAAGATGCTCCATATTAAAATACGCCCCATATAATGCTGCACAAATGCTGATTATGGCCCCATAAGATGCTCCATAAAGATATTTGCCCTATATGCTGTTGCTGCGATAAAAAAAAAAAAAAAAAATCACATACTCCCCTATCGTCGCTCAGGCCCCCAGCACTTGCTATAGTCAACTGCTCCCCATTCCACAGCCGCAGCTGTGTCTTCCCCGACCTCTGCACTGACTGTTCAGGCAGAGGGCGGCGTGCACACTAATCGCGTCCTCTGACCTGGGCGTCACTGCAGAGGACGGGGAAGACACAGCGGAGGCGGTGGAACTGGGAGCAGGTGAATATCACGCACTGCATTATACTCACCTGCTTCTGGCGCGGTCCCTGGTGCCGGCAGCTTCTTCCTGTAGTGAGAGGTCACATGGTACCGCTCATTAGAGTAATGAATATGCGGCTCCACCACTATGGCAGTGGAGCCGGGTCCATATTCATTACTGTAATGAGCGGTACCATGTGACCATTAACTACAGGAAGAAGCTGCCAGCACCGGAGAACCAGGGACTGCGCCAGGAGCAGGCGAGTATGATTACACAGCTGCTGCTCCACCTCCCCTGCCGACCCCTGGGTATGACTCGAGTATAAGCCAAGAGGGGGACTTTCAGCCTAAAAAAAATGGGCTGAAATTCTCGGCTTATACGCGAGTATATACGGTACAACCGGAGAAAAAGTAGTTATGGAACTAATCAAAACAATTTTCATTTTTGCGCTTTATTTTTTTCTTTTAAGTCCGAAGGCAATCACATATCTGAGCGAGTCTTGCAGACAATTGCCCCATGCATTCCAGGCTGCCATAAAACACTGCACTCCTCTGTATCTTAGGGGCAAATAAGGTAAGGATTTACCTTTCGACTGTGGGGTGGCACAGAGGTTTTTCTTCCTGAGGTAAGAGGTAAGTGATTCCGACAGCCGTAACCACCCGGAGGCTGAATGGACACACCTAGCATTCAAAGCAGACATAAAACATCAGCGAGGCGTGAACGCCGGGATAACAAGGCCATCAGACATTTTATAGGACACTATGCATATATTTATAACTGCACCCCTCATAAAGGCCCATAATGGCATGTAATGCAGTGTGGTGCGTCTCCCAACACAGACGGCTCCAAAAAGTAACCTATGGGAACCAAAAACCAATGTCAGTAATGAGAGGCGACTACCTGCTGCACTGGGATGGGTGCTACCTGATTAGCCCATAAGGCTATGCTGCACAAGGACTAGATTGCATTTCCAAAATTAGAAAAAAAAAAAAACTGCTCCACTCCTGTCCACAGGTGGTGTCTGGTACTGCGACCCAGACACATTTCAATAAATAGGACTCAGCTGCAGTATGGCAGATAGACTTTTTTCTTTTTTAATAATTTACCCCCTTTTATAAAGGCACTGCTCACCTGAACACAGACTGAGGGCCGCAAGGAATACTGCATTTTCTCCAAGATCTCTTTTTGCAGGATGTCCCACGTGATGTTTCTCTCTAACTGTAGAACAAATGGTTGGCCGAACCTACGCGGATGACAAGATAAATAGTAAGGACATCATCATCCTACAGAAGGAGCTGTAATAGATCCTGCCTGCCCAGCGTGCTTACCTCTTGCCATGCTGCCCGCTGTAGGACCTGTTACACACCAGGATTACAATGCGATCTCCTATTCCGAACCTGTTCATAGAAAGCCGCGCGGAGCTAGAAGAGTAGTGGGACGACCGATGCTGATCAATCCCATTCCTTATATAATTCTGGTTATTGTTCACACAGACTCCTGTAATAGAGGAAAAAGGACTGAACAGCAGTACCCTGACATTGGAGGCTAGCCAGAATATTTTTTTCTAAATGGCTGCAAGTACCAGAATGTTGTCATCTCACAATGTACTGTACATGCAGCAGATTTTTGGAGTTCTGTATCACAAAGATCCAAATAACATAAAAATATATTACCCAAAAAGGCAATTTTTCATTTGTGCACTTTTGTTTTACCTCCCATATTCAAAGAGTCATAACATTATTCCACTGACGATACATTTGTTTATTCTATTGAGTGGGAAAAGAAGGGCGATTCAGATTTTTTGGCATATTTTTTCCTTATTTTTATAACTTTTTTTTTGTTAAGTTCCATAAGGGACTGTCTTTGGGTTTTATTTTACCACCACCAATTGTGCAATGAATATGGCCAGACAAAATGATTCTCCAGGTTAGTATGATTATGGTGATACCCAAACACATTTTTTTGTACTATTTTAGCGGCTTACAATTGTTTGCTTGTTTCACCATTTTTCCGAGAGCCATAACTTTGTTATTTTTACATCAATGAATGAGGTCTTGTATTTTTTCTTGTGTGGCAAGCTGATGTTTTTATTTATACCCCAATGGGGTAGATACAATGTTTTGATCACTTCTTATTGTATTTTTTTTTAGTGGTGGCAGCAACAGAAAAAAATCAATCGTGTTTAGATTTTCTTTTATTAATCAATGAATTATAAGAAGCACCACCATTTTATTACAAAAAAAAATATCCTATTTTACTCCTCAAAATTTGGGGTGTGTCTTATAATCAGGAGCGTCTTATAATCAGGAGCGTCTTAAAATCCGAAAAATACGATATATATATATTTATTTATTTTCACAATTCATTTAGGCCATTCAGACAATACAGACCTGTGATGATTTGTTTGCTTGCACTGTTTATTGCAATACCACAGCATTGCTGAATATAGTAAAAATCACAGATTCTGACAGCTTATGGCTGGACGCCACAGGAGAATTAGCAGGCTGTCGTGACTCTGAAGGGGCCCATGGAACCCAAATGAATGCCCAGGCCAGATAGTGATTGTCAGCGGCATTTAATACGCTAGCACAAGCAAACTGTGGTAGCGCTGATCGCTGCTGTTAAAGGCAAATACCAGCTATTGAATATAACTGGAATCTGCCCTGTGTGGATGCATGTACCACAGAGAGGTTTGGCAGTGCGGCATGCGTGTTTTTGCCACAGCAGTCCGATAATATGAGAAGGAAAAACTGCATTGGCTGCAATTTCTTTAAAGGCTATGTGCACACGTTGCGGATTCTGTGCGGATCCGCAGCGTTTTTTGAGGTGCAGAAACGTTGCAGATCCACAATTGTTTTACAGTACAATGTAAATCAATGAGAAAAAAAAAATGCTGTGCACACTTTGCGGAAAATCCGCTGCGGAAATGCTGCGGTTTAAAAGAAGTAGCAGGTCACTTCTTTTTTGTGAATCTGCAGCGTTTTTGTACCCATTCCATTATAGAAAACCGCAGGGGTAAAAAACGCAGCAAATCCGCAAGAAAACCGCAGCAAAAACGCACAAAAAATGCTGCAGAACCGCACAAAAAAACGCAGCAAATCCGCAGGTGCATTTTCTGCCAGGAGAGGCAGAATCTGCACCAGAAATTCCTAAGGCCATGTTCACACGATCCTTTTTTTCATGCGGAATTGCCGCGATTTTCCCGCTGCGGGTCCGCAGCTGTTTTCCATGCAGGGTACATTACATTGTACCCTATGGAAAATAGGAACTGCTGTGCCCACAATGCGGAAAATAAAAAAAAAAGCCGCGCTGAATAGCTGCGGGAAAAAAGAAGTACCATGTCACTTCTTTTTTCGGAGCCGCAGCGGTTCTGCACCCATTGACCTCCATTGTGAGGTCAAACCCGCAGTAAAACCCGCAGATGAAAAAAATATCTGCGGGTTTTACTGCGGTTTGTGGTGCAGAACCGCTGCAGCAGGAAGTGCGGGCGGAAGTGCGTGGGCGGAGTGTGGCTGCCCCCCCCGTGCTCCGATCCCGCCCCCCCATGCTCCAATCTCACCGCCCCGTGCTCCGATGCCCCCCCCCAGTGCTCCGATGCCCCCCCCGTGCCCTAATCTCCCCCCCTTATACTTACCCGGCGTCCCGGTGTCCGTCCGGCCGTCTTCTCCCTGGGCGCCGCCATCTTGCAAAATGGCGGGCGCATGCGCAGTGCGCCCGCCGAATCTGCCGGCCGGCAGATTCGTTCCAAAGTGCATTTTGATCACTGAGATATAACCTATCTCAGTGATCAAAATAAAAAAATAGTAAATGACGTCACCCCCATAGGTAGGGACAATAAAAAAATTAAGAATTTTTTTTTTTTTTTTCCCACTAAGGTTAGAATAGGGGTAGGGTTAGGGTATTTTCAGCCATTTAACCCTAAAAAAACTTCCTAGAAAACACACAGACTCTGCATAGAAAACTGCATAAAAAAAGGATCAAAAAAAGGATCAAAAAAAAGGATCAAAAAAGGACAAAAAAAAGGACCAAAAAAAGGACCTGCGGTTTCTGCCAAGAGCTGCAGTTTTTTAAAAAACAGTCCTGAAAAAAAAAGGATGGAAATCAGGAACGTGTGAACATACCCTAAAGGTACCTTCACACTGACCAACTTCACAACGATATCGCTAGCGATCCGTGACGTTGCAGCATCCTGGATAGCGATATCGTTGTGTTTGACAGGCAGCAGCGATCAGGATCCTGCTGTGACATCGTTGGTCGGAGCAGAAAGCCCAGAACTTTATTTCGTCGCTGGATCTCCCGCAGACATCGCTGAATTGGCGTGTGTGACGTTGATTCAGCGATGTCTTCACTGGTAACCAGGATAAAAATCGGGTTACTAAGCGCAGGGCCGCACTTAGTAACCCGATGTTTACCTTGGTTACCAGAATAAATGTAAAAAACAAACACTACATACTTCAGGGGTGTCAAACTGCATTCCTCTAGGGCCTCAAACCATGCTTGTTTTCAAGATTTCCTTAGCATTGCACAAGGTGCTGGAATCATTCTGAGCAGGTGATTAAATTATCACCTGTGCAACACAAGGAAATCCTGAAAACATGACCTGTTTGCAGCCCTCGAGGAATGCAGTTTGACACCTCTGACATACTTACATTCCGGTGTCTGTCGCGTCCCCCGGCGTTCTGCTTCCCTGCACTGTCAGCGCCGGCCAGCCGTAAAGCAGATTACAGCGGTGACGTCACCGCTGTGCTTTACGGCCAGCCGGCGCTCACAGTCAGTGCAGGAAAGCACAGCGACGGGGGATAGACACCGGAATGTAAGTATGTAGTGTTTGTTTTTTTTACATTAGCACTGGTAACCAGGGTAAACATCGGGTTACTAAGCGCGGCCCTGCACTTAGTAACCCGATGTTTACCCTGGTTACCCGGGGACTGGAATCGTTGGTCGCTGGAGAGCTGTCTGTGTGACAGCTCTCCAGCGACCACACAGCGACGCTGCAGCGATCGGTATCGTTGTCTAGATCGCTGCAGCGTCGCTAAATGTGACGGTACCTTAAGCCTAATCCGCAATGTGTGCACACAGCCTAAAAAAGGCTGCAAATCTGCATCATTTTCTTTCTGCAAATTTTCAAAGATGCTGCATCTGTCGAAGATATAACTCTGTTGGATGCAAGCGTGCAGTGGCACATGTCTCACACACTTGTACCCTATGTAAAATATACATAAACTCTGCTGTACTTTTTCGCCTTTCTTTCTGCACGTCTCTGTACAGAAAGTGCAACATTTTGCAGAGACCAGGTGAACAGAGGCCTGTAGATACATTTGATGTATTGATGCAGGGGCTTGCTATACACGTGTGGCCATAGGATGCTGCAAAATGCAGTGTGAATTAACCCAAAATAAGCAAAGAAATTAACCCAGTGCAAATATCTACACCCAGAACAGAGCAGCGATGATTTACAGTGCTGTGGTGCAAAAGTTTTAGGCAGCTGTAGAAATATTGCTGCAAAATAAGAATGCTTTGAAAAATAGACATAATTGTTTATTTGTAGCCATTGACAAGATGCAAGTGATTGAACAAATGAGAAATGTGAATCTCAACAATCATTTGGTGATCGCCCTGTGTCTTCATAACATGATTAGTGGGAAGATTAGGCCAGGGAAAGCAATGCCCCTTCGACTAGTCACCAACTAATTATCATATTGTGACTGCAGTTATAAAACTGATTTATGGAGATTCAGAAATCTGTAAATCACAAAAAGAGGATTGTTAGGACGTACATAAAGATATCAATACATACAGTACATAGTGACTTTTTCGGGGGCCTGGGGAAGTCGACATTGGCTGTGTGTTTGGGGTCGTTGTTCTGCTGCAGAAGACATTTGGAGCTAATCAGATACCTCCTTGATGGTGTTACATGATGGATAAGTATCTGCCTGTATTTCTCAGCACTGAGGATACCATTAATCCTGACCAAACCCACAAATCCATTTGCTGAAATGAAGTCTCAAGCCTGCAGGACCCTTGGCCGTGCTTCACTGTCCCTGCAGACGCTCATTATAGCCCTTCGGCGTCCAAACTGCCTTCAGTTACAGCCAAGTATTTCACATTTTGTCACATCAGTCTAATGCACTTGCTATTTCTCTTCACCCATTCCTACATCTTCATGCAATAATGAGTCGCTTGCTCTTGTTTTCATGTCAAAAGTATGTCTTTTGGCTGCAATTCTTCCATGTAGACCACGTATGGTCTGATTTCTTCAAACAGTAGATGAGTGTAGCTGGGCCCCCACTCGTTCCTCCAGGTCTGAGTTGATGGCACTGCTGGACATCTTCCGATTTGAAAGGGAGTTAAACATGATATGTCTCATCTGCTACCCAATGCTTCCTTGACAAATCCCCGGTGTCTTCCTTGGTGCTTTTTCAAAAAACTCTGAACAGCACATCTGGAAACCTCAGTCTGCTGTGAAATCTATGCTTGGGAGAGACCTTGCTGATGCAGTATAACTACCTTGTGTCTTGTTGCAGTACTCAGTCTTGTCATAGTGTATTGACATATCTTCCACAACCTCACCTTTGCAGCAGAGTATGGCTATTCCTCACCCAGTTTTAAGCCTCCTACATAGTTCTTTCAGTTACTGAGTTTCCATTTACATATGCAACTAGTGGTCATTACCACCTGTTTGTTATAATTGGTTACTTATACACCTGATTATAAATCCTACAAAATCCCGGACTTTGTGCACACGTAACTAAAAGAATTGATGAAGCTTTGAAGATATAACACCACAAATAATTTTGATTTAGATTTCTCTTTTGTCCGTTCACTTTGCATTGTGTTAATAAATAAAAAAAAAAACTATTAAACACTACTATTTTTTAAAGTATTCTTACTTTGCAGCTATTTTCCTTACTTTCAAAAATCGCTTGTGCAGCACTGTGGGTTGTCCTGCCCAAGTCTACAGAACCGTTACCTCTCGGCCCTATGATTCCATCAGAGGTGAAGATCTCTGGGGTCTCGAATGCAAATATACAGTCGCTCTCCTGGATAGTATCCAAGTCATCAGTGTCCGAGAAGGAGCGATGGAAACCATCAAAATACATTTCAGTTATTACTATCTGAAGATAAAAAAAAGAAAGAGGAGAAACAAAGATGTAAAATGGAAACAGGTAGCACACAGTAAAGAGACCCGGTGCCGCCATTACTGCAACACATGACACACAAGAGCATTTAATCATTTCTAAGTTTTTAGCTTTTAAAGTTCTGACATTTGTTTTTGCGCACTCGTTACTTCCTCTAAGAGCCATAACCTATGAGGAATTATTTTGGGGGGCAGAGTTGTAGTTTTGAGATGGCGCCATTGATTTTACCATCTGAAAAACTGTGCGAGAGGAAGGTTGAAATGAAAAAGAAAAAAAAAAAATCTGAATAAAAATGTGCTTGGCATGGCGAGGTGGCCTTTTTTTTTTTTACCGATACAGTTTTGGGACACTTTTTTTTTTATTGCATTTTTGGAGGCAATGTGGTGAAGGACAAAACAGCAGTGTTGGCATTTTGTTTATATTTTTTTAGATTTTGACATATGGGACTTATTCGTAGGTTATAGTACCAAATACCAAAACACACTTTTTCCCAAAAAAATTTGGAAGGAAAGTGAAGGCGCTTCTTATAATCCAAACGTAGATTACTGGGTGGAAGGCCGATGGTGGTGGAGTGGAGTCACAGGAGGCAGGGTCATTGCTGCAGGAAGCCAGTGGCGGAGAAGGAGTGGGGTGTTGCTGGGGACCCCGGTCTGGGAGGAGGGAATGTCCCAGCGGTGCGAGGCAGCAGGCCCTGGGCTTCAAGAAAATGTCCGTGGCAGGAGCGCAGTCCATTGACTTGCCAGCGGCAAATGCGCAGATTGAGATTTCAGCTCAATGGCGAGCAGAAATCTCAATCTGCACATGCACCGCCTTGGGTTGCCATTTTCCTTAAAGGGAACCGGTCACCCCGAAAATCGTGGGTGAGGTAAGCCCACCGGCATCAGGGGCTTATCTACAGCATTCTGTAATGCTGTAGATAAGCCCCCGATGTTACCTGAAAGAGGAGAAAAAGACGTTAGATTATACTCACCCAGGGGCGGTCCCGCTGCTGGTCAGGTCAGATGGGTGTCTTTGGTCCGCTGCGGCGCCTCCCATCTTCATTCCAAGACGTCCTCTTCTGATCTTCAGCCACGGCTCCGGCGCAGGCGTACTTTGTCTGCCCTGTTGAGGGCAGAGCAAAGTACTGCAGTGCGCAGGCGCCGGGCCTCTCTGACCTTTCCGGTGCCTGCGCACTGCAGTACTTTGTTCTGCCCTCAACAGGGCAGACAAAGTACGCCTGCGCCGGAGCCGTGGCTGAAGATCAGAAGAGGACGTCTTGGAATGAAGATGGGAGGCGCCGCAGCGGACCAAAGACACCCATCTGACCGGACCAGCAGCGGGACCGCCCCTGGGTGAGTATAATCTAACGTCTTTTTCTCCTCTTTCAGGTAACATCGGGGGCTTATCTACAGCATTACAGAATGCTGTAGATAAGCCCCTGATGCCGGTGGGCTTACCTCACCCGCGATTTTCGGGGTGACAGGTTCCCTTTAAGGTCCAGCGCCCCTCAGACAGGGACGGAAACCTAACACCGCCAGGACACCCTTTCCTCCTAGCCTGGGCCCACAGCATTGCCCCACTCCTGCTGCAGCGAACCTGCGTCCTGTGACCCCGCTCCACTTGCCCCCAAGTAAGTTACCGTAAAAAGTTACAGTAAATTCGGACTATAAGACTAACCACCATATCTTTTTTTTCCTATTTACACCCCCAAAATTTGGAGTGTGTCTTATAGGCTGCCAAATACATTTTTGAGCCTGATCCAAACACCTGCTCCTTGCAAATAATGTACATGGTTACTGACCAAAGGGGTAATGTACTAGTATGGGAGTAGTGTATTGACATGTAAAAGAAGGGGACCCAAAATATGACGTAGTAGTATGTCATGTGTCGGGAAAGGGTTAATCATGCCATAAACAATTTACCTGATCTGTTGGAATCTTTGTCTCCATTGATATGGCTTCCCGTAAACGCACCACATTTCCGGATAAGGGAATGGCGACACCGATGCGCATGCAGTGCGAGCACTTCCCCTGATAAACCACAGTCACATAGAGAGGCCTATGATGAGCAGAAATAGAGGGTAGGGAGGTTGGGGAGGAATTCGAAATTTACTAAATTTGGAAAATACAATACTAACAGAATGGCATCGGTCATTTGCATACTTTTGAAGGAGGAGTAACAGAGGAACAGGACAATGCAAAGAAGAGGTGCGAGAATGTACTAAAACAGAGAGTCTGCACATTTAGTTGGATCACGTTCAATACTGGGGACAGGATAAGTGGCTGAACCACAAGTACAAACAGCCTGCAAAAGAATTAGAAAAAAAAAAGTGCTGCTGAATATATCAGATCATAGATCAGTGCCTAATGTAGGGCAGCCTGCCTTATGGTGCCAACATCAGGCACCGAATCCTGTGCAGAGCTCAATAATAAAGACATGTGGAAGCGGCACAGAGAGGGGACGCAGCCACTACATCCACACCAGATGAAACAGCTGCAGAAGCCGGAAGAATAGATGTAATCTGCTTAAATATCAGATCAGATCAGCGATGTATCAGGAAAATACAATGTCTCGGCCTCATTCATTAGGTTAATACCTGAATTATCAACGTCTTTAACGCTGATCTAATCTTTGAAACTAAAGAGTGATTCCAGGAATTATTCCAGAACTGATCCAATAACAAGACCCCCAGAGCAATTTACACTTGTACGCGCTTTTCCACAATATCGCAGGGTGCAGCATATATGGGGTTTTATGTAAGTACTTACGTGCACACCAGTAGTTAAAAAGAACACGCCAGGTCTCCCCGAACCTCCAAAACCACAACTATAGCCCTCTGTCTGCAATCTAGTGATGTCCTTTGTACCCTGGCCAAACTCTAATATTTATGCCAAAACCATTTCAACCTTGCCAATCACCAAGGACCAGTCTGGCTTCAGTAGCTGCAATGGATTTACCCCCAGGTATGACCTCCCTCCCTGCTGTCAAAGTCATTCTGTGAGGGGCTATAAATGAGGGAGCCGAGAGGAGTGATACACTGCAGGATGGGGCTTGTATATAGGTGGGGGTGAGAGGAGTGATATGCTGCAGGAAGGGGCAGTACTTTGAAGGGCTCAGACAAGTGATACACTACAGGACGGGGCAGTATATTTTGGGGGCTGAGAGGAGTGATATACTGCAGCAAGGGGCTTGTATATAGGAGGGGGCTGAGAGTACTGCTATACTGCAGGATGGGGTTGTATATTGAGGGGTTGAGAAGAGATATACTGCAGAATGGGGCTGTATATTGAGGGGCTGAGAGGAATGATATACTGCAAGACAGGGCTGTATAATGAGGGGCTCAGAGGAGTGATATATTGCAAGATGGGGCTTGTGTATAGGTGGGGACTGAGTACTGATATACTGCAAGATGGAGTTGTATATTGAGGGGCTGAGGAGTGATATACTGCAGAATGTGTCTGTATATGGAAAGGTTGAGAGGAGTGATATAAGGAATCGGGCTACATATAGAGGGACTGAAAGAATGATACATTGCAGGATGGGGTTGTATATACAGGGGCTGAGCAGTGATATTCTGCATGATGGATCTGTATATAGTGGAGCTAGGAGAAGTAGCGCTTACTGCCGCTGAGAGACCAGTGATGTGAAATTGCAAATGCCGCACTAGGCAGAGGATTATTCTCCATCATATCCTTCAACGGGGCAGCATTTGTAGTTTGATGAATCTGCTCTGTCAGCAGCAGGTAGCAAACACTGCTCTGCACTACCTAGCAATTAGATGCTCCATTGTGAAGGAGCACAGGAGAGTTGATATCTGCTAGAACCAGCTTAATGATAAAAAAGCACCATGCTGCTTAACTGATGTAGATAGCAAAGCGGACAAGGCACATGAGTATAAAGGTACTGTCACACTAGACGATATCGCTAGCGATCCGTGACGTTGCAGCGTCCTCGCTGGCGATATCGTCCAGTGTGACAGGCAGCAGCGATCAGGCCCCTGCTGGGAGATCGCTGGTCGGGGAAGAAAGTCCAGAACTTTATTTCGTCGCTGGACTCCCCGTAGACATCGCTGAATCGGCGTGTGACACCGATTCAGCGATGTCTTCGCTGGTAACCAGGGTAAACATCGGGTAACTAAGCGCAGGGCCGCGCTTAGTACCCCGATGTTTACCCTGGTTACCAGCGTAAAAAAACAAACAGTACATACTTACATTCAGCTGTCTGTCCCTTGCCGTCTGGTTCCTGCACTGACTGCTGGCCGTAAAGTGAAAGCAGAGCACAGCCACAGCGGTGAGTCACCGCTGTGTGACTCACCGCTGTGCTGTGCTTTCACTTTCACTTTACGGTCAGCAGTCAGTGCAGGAACCAGACGGCAAGGGACAGACAGCTGAATGTAAGTATGTACTGTTTGTTTTTTTACGCTGGTAACCAGGGTAAACATCGGGTTACTAAGCGCGGCCCTGCGCTTAGTTACCCGATGTTTACCCTGGTTACCGGGGACCTCGGGATCGTTGGTCGCTGGAGAGCTGTCTGTGTGACAGCTCTCCAGCGACCAAACAGCGACGCTGCAGCGATCCGGATCGTTGTCGGTATCGCTGCAGCGTCGCTAAGTGTGACGGTACCTTAAGGTGAATGCTACACTTGGATTATTTTACAGAATACTCAGAGAAATGGGGCTATTCAGGAGACATAGGAGGGGGGAGGGGTCTGCAGTACTGAGGAGAAGCAAGTGCTGCTGGGAAATCTACTATTGTCAGATAACAATAGGACTGCCTGTTCAGCAATGTTTATTTATTTTACTTACTCATATAGCGCCTTTATTTCCACAGCGCTTTACAAATATTATATGCACTGTCCCCAATGGGGATCACAATCTAAATTCCCTATCAGTATGTCTTTGGAGTGTGGGAGGAAACCGGAGAACCCGGAGGAAACCCACACAAACACGGGGAGAACGTACAAACTCCTTGCAGATGTTTGCCCTTTGTGGAACCCAGGAACTCAGCGCTGCAAGGCTACACTGTGCCAAATTCTAGTACATGTTGGCGGATGACACCACTGAAAGCAACACCTCTGTAATAGGACATTTACTATGCCATGATGAAGACACAAAGTGGTGCAGTATGGATCCCTATGGCCCATCCAACAGATGTATATCCCGGCAATATAGGATAACCACAATACAGATCCCAGATGTCAATGAGGGCAAATGGGGACCAGTGCTGCACCCAGCGATGTAATGCCAGCACCCGGTCACACATTATATGCTTATTCTTACCGTGTATGAGGCAAGGGGATGGGTAGAGAGATGCAGAGGAAAGGGTCAAAAGTGTTACTCTGTTTCTGACAATGTGGGCACGTCAAGGAGGACCTACGAGGAAAGAGTTAACAGTGAAAGCAATAGACGATGCATTAAAGGAGGAGATACGAGTAGAACATATTACACACACAGAGGTTATAACATATAGGTTATCGGGAAACAAGGAGAAAACAGGAGATACTCTGCACTGTACAATACCTATACTGTGCCTGGAAGAGCTCCTGGACAAAGGTCCCGCTGGTTGGAAATGGTGGCCCCTCTCCGGTCAGATCTTCTTCCAGGGGTGGCTGCAAAATTAAAAGAATTTTATTCAGATGCCCCACCATGAAAAAGCTGCCATCAATGCAGGCAGAGGCTCAAATAATCCATACGGACATGCTGCCCGTCAAGTCAATGAATGATCGCATTTGGTTGACTGGGGAGGTCCTTGCAGTAAAAACTTTAATGCTATCAAACACTGTACAGCTAAAAGTGGATAGCAGACCCCTGCCAGCATTAAGACCTACTTTTATGATTCTAGTCGGGCATCATCCCAATCTCTAAAATGGTACAATCCCATACACACACTGGAGCCGTGTGGGCAGAGACTATATGGCTTTTATTTTCTCAGCAGCAGGTGGATGAAAACCATTGACCACTTCCTAACATAGAAATACTGGCTCATCCTATGTGGGGTGCATGGATGGGCCATTACACATCTCCTGTGGTTCTAGACCTTCAAAGCTGATGATTTTCTATTTTCATATCTTGCAGCAGAAATTTTGGTGATGGTCACACATGCCCTGTAGATATAATTGTATACAGCACATTTGTTAAAGATGGAAGTAATTACACACCCGGGGCTTGTGCTTGACGAGGATATTGAGGTCTTCGTGCACCCTATCCAGAAGCCACAGCAGAAACTCCTGGGCATCATGCTGGGAGGTGCCCCGATACTGTAGGGCATTCCTGGAGACCACCGTCTGAGGGCAAAGAAGAAAAAAAGGAAATTGTCAATGAATGAAGCATAGGAAGTTGTAGTTATAGAAAGGGAAGGGTGAGAACTAACAATTAAAGTCTGCGGGCCAACAGAGAGATGGACACACAAGTGCAATAAAGTGAGCAAGAAATGAGAGCGCACAAAATTTCATTTAACCCTTTTTGTTAAACTGGAGATCTACAGTCTATCTGGTGCAAAGAAAAGGGCGGCACGATGGCACAGTGGTTAGCACTGCAGCGCTGGAGTCCTGGGTTCAAACCCCACCAAGGACAACATCTGCTAAGGGTTTGTATGTTCTCTCCGTGTTTGCGTGGGTTTCCTCCGGGTTCTCCGGTTTCCTCCCACATTCAAAAAGACATACTGACAGGGAATTTAGATTGTGAGCCCCGTCGAGGACAGCGATGATAATGTGTGTAAACTGTAAAGTGCTGCGGAATATGTTAGCGCTATATAAAAATAAAGATTATTATTATAATGAAAAAGATGGATAGCGGCACTAAGGGGGGGCACAAGAGAGGGGGCGCACAATCACGAGCGAAAAAGAGAGGGCGAGCACAAGCCAGAAAAAGCGAGCAAGCCAGAAAGAGCGAGAGGACGCGAGCAAGCCAGAAAGAGCGAGAGGGCGCGAGCAAGCCAGAAAGAGCGAGAGGGCGCGAGCAAGCCAGAAAGAGCGAGAGGGCGCGAGCAAGCCAGAAAGAGCGAGAGGGCGCGAGCAAGCCAGAAAGAGCGAGAGGGCGCGAGCAAGCCAGAAAGAGCGAGAGGGCGCGAGCAAGCCAGAAAGAGCGAGAGGGCGCGAGCAAGCCAGAAAGAGCGAGAGGGCGCGAGCAAGCCAGAAAGAGCGAGAGGGCGCGAGCAAGCCAGAAAGAGCGAGAGGGCGCGAGCAAGCCAGAAAGAGCGAGAGGGCGCGAGCAAGCCAGAAAGAGCGAGAGGGCGCGAGCAAGCCAGAAAGAGCGAGAGGGCGCGAGCAAGCCAGAAAGAGCGAGAGGGCGCGAGCAAGCAAGAAAGAGCGAGAGGGCGCGAGCAAGCCAGAAAGAGCGAGAGGGCGCGAGCAAGCCAGAAAGAGCGAGAGGGCGCGAGCAAGCCAGAAAGAGCGAGAGGGCGCGAGCAAGCCAGAAAGAGCGAGAGGGCGCGAGCAAGCCAGAAAGAGCGAGAGGGCGCGAGCAAGCCAGAAAGAGCGAGAGGGCGCGAGCAAGCCAGAAAGAGCGAGAGGGCGCGAGCAAGCCAGAAAGAGCGAGAGGGCGCGAGCAAGCCAGAAAGAGCGAGAGGGCGCGAGCAAGCCAGAAAGAGCGAGAGGGCGCGAGCAAGCCAGAAAGAGCGAGAGGGCGCGAGCAAGCCAGAAAGAGCGAGAGGGCGCGAGCAAGCCAGAAAGAGCGAGAGGGCGCGAGCAAGCCAGAAAGAGCGAGAGGGCGCGAGCAAGCCAGAAAGAGCGAGAGGGCGCGAGCAAGCCAGAAAGAGCGAGAGGGCGCGAGCAAGCCAGAAAGAGCGAGAGGGCACGTAAAAGCCAGAAAGTGCGAGAGGGCACGCAAAAGCCAGAAACAGGGAGAGGGCATGCGCAAGCCAGAAAGAGTGCACACAAGCCACAAGAAACACACGCAAGCCAGAAGGGTCGAGAGGGTACGCGCAAGCCGGAAATAAGAAAGGAAAAAAGCAAGAGACCAACAAACAAGGAGGATTGCCAGACATCAGAGATCCCCGCTTTATCTTAAGGTAACTGTAGCCGGAAAGCATCTTTTGTTATACATTAATATTCTGGGCACTCAGCTTTTACACTTCTTTCCTATTTAATACCAGTCTAATAGCGCACCTCGGTCTCACGTGGAGAACACTTTACACTTGAGGACTGTGGGTACTGAAGGCTTCACGCCTGACGATTAGGGTACACAAAGCCCAGCCTGCCACACAAGCAAAGTAGCAAAACCACATTAAATAAACATAAATAAATGACAAACATACAAAGTGTCTGCATTACTCTCCAAGAGCGTTGGAATGGGAATCATTAGCTGGAGATAGAAGTATAGAGGACCCAGGAGAATCTTAAATGAGTCTAATCACCGTTTCCATGGCAGCGAAGCTCTGCCCGGCAGAGTTCACACTGGCATGAGAAAGGAAGGGCCCTTCTGCGATGGTAATTGTGGGTTGTCGGTGTGGTGTCCGACAGCCATGTCCTTTGCAGCCAAATGCTTTTAACAGCAAACATCCCACGGCCTGTTCTGCCGGCGGCACTTAACGGCTCAATTGCTGCGCGATCACAGACTCCCGCATCAGGGGCAATCTCTGTGGTTAAGTTTTATATTTCCCTTTGCAGATAAAACACCCAGTGATTACTGGTATTACGGCCGAGAGGCGACATTATGTAGCAGAACAGAAAAGCGCACTTCTTTTAACTAGAAATACAAAGTCTAAGACCTTGATGAGCGCGCGTGTAAGACACCACCGCAGACATTACAGAAGTGACATACACAACACCGATGACAGACGCTCAGCCCATACCATACTAACTTAACGTTTACGGCTTTGTTCCAATATACGCATTTCCATAAGCAAATATTTGAAGAAATCAATAGAAATATCTCTGCTGCCTGAGCCATCAGCAGCTGGCTAAACCTATGGAAACTTCTCCCCCCTGACAACTCCTTGGGGCACTATTAATATTAAATACTGCATTCAACTGGAAAGGACTTTGGGCGGGGCAGTCATGAAAAGTAAAGACTTGTCTGTGCGCTGCTCTCAGCCAGTCAGCATTAGTGACAACGCCCCCAAAGATGCTCATTGGCTAAGAATATCTAAGCGACATCTCTCTCCTTACCAAGCTCCTTCCAACCCTCAAGTGCTTTTCAGCTGGATGCAGGCGTTGTACACTATGATGCTTTAATTCCTTCTAATCTATGGCTTTTAAAGTAGTTGTACAAAAGTTTTATTGGGTTATCTAGAAATTGTTTCTTCCGTGTCAGGAGGCGAGATGCTCTACTGACTTTGCATCGATGGCCGTCTATAAAGTATATTAACAGGTCTATGTGGCCGGCAGGATAACCCCTTTAAAGGGAACCTGTCTCCACCAAAATAGAAGGTGAGCTAAGCTCACCGGCATCAGGGGTATATCTACAGCATTCTGTAATGTTGTAGATAAGCCCCCGATGTAACCTGAAAGATGAGTAAAACAGGTTAGATTATACTCACCTGGGCGGGTGGTCCGATGGGCATCGCGGTCCGGTCCGGGGCCTCCCATCTTCTTACGATGACGTCCTCTTCTTGTCTTCACGCCGCAGCTCCGGCGCAGGTGTACTTTGTCTGCCCTGTTGAGGACAGAGCAAAGTACTGCAGTGCGCAGGCGCCAGGAAAGGTCAGAGAGGCCCGGCGCCTGCGCACTGCAGTACTTTGCTCTCCCCTCAACAGGACAGACAAAGTACGCCTGCGCCGGAGCTGCGGCGTGAAGACAAGAAGAGGACGTGATCGTAAGAAGATGGGAGGCCCCGGACTGGACACCCATCGGACCCAGACCGCAGCGGGAACGCTCCTGGGTGAGTATAATATAACCTGTTTTTCTCATCTTTCAGGATACATCGAGGGCTTATCTACAGCATTACAGAATGCATTACAGAATGCTGTAGATAAGCCCCTGATGCCGGTGGGCTTAGCTCATCTTCCATTTTGGGGGTGACAGGTTCCCTCTAAGAAATTAAACAAGCTGCAGAAATAAAAAAGGGTTGTAAAATAAAAACAAAACGTGACCTGAAAATCCCCGTGCAGCTCCAGAGCCAATCCAATACAGCGATGGAATCCACGACTGAGGTCAGCGATCGTCTGCAGCAGCCACAAGAAAGTCATTTAATGACCTCTACATGTAGGACAGTCACTGCTTTATGTGCAAAGATCTCCATGCTCGGGTATGTTCGCACGTTGAGTATTTGCAATGGATGCGTCTGCACTAATAGCGGGCAGCACGGTGGCTCAGTGGTTAGCACAGCAGCCTTGCAGCGCTGGAGTCCTGGGTTCAAATTCCACCAAGGACAACATCTGCAAGGAGTTTGTATGTTCTCTCTGTGTTTGTGTGGGGTTCCTCCGGGTACTCCGGTTTCCTCCCACATTCCAAAGACATACTGATAGGGAATTTAGATTGTGAGCCCCAACGGGGACAGCGATGATGATGTGTGCAAACTGTAAAGCGTTGCGGAATATGTTAGTGCTACATAAAAAATGAAGATTATTATAAAGATTATTATAGCGCACAACTTGGCAGAAATACGGCAGATTACAATACAGGCTTTGTTTTCCTTTCAAAAGATGTATATGCCATTCAAGTTTTAAGAAGTGGTGGTGGGTGCAGGCGGGAGAGTTCACCTTCCTGTAGACATCGCTGCTTGGTCCTGCAGAACATATGGAAAGCTGATCTTTATCCTCTGAGGTCACTGCTTTAATTACAGCAATCAGAGGTGATCACCGGACAATCAGTTTCTGAACAATGTGTCGAAATGTAATCAGATAAAGTCAAGAGCCCGACCTCTACTGTAGGAATATTCTCAAGATGTCCAGAAATGGCTGTGTCACATGAAGCGTGCAGATGAGGGGCAAAGATAAAAGTGGTCCAATTCCACAGACATGGTAATAGTACTGTGGTAGGCAAAATAGGAAAAAGCATCTCAAGGCCCTCCTGACATCCTCATTTTAATAAATAGCTGCGGAAATAAAGCTGGGTTCACACTGCGGTATAGGCGTCAGACGGACTACGTTACACCGCGGCATAATGCGGTGTAACGTAGTCCGTTAAGGCCGCTATTAATTCCTGTCGGACGCATCGCTAGCGCACACCCACAATGGGCGTGCGCTAGGGATGTGCAGTCATTGAGCGACGGACCCTGAGACGCGGGCTGCAGCGTTTCCGGGTCCGTCACTGGTAGCGCAGATGGAGCGAGCAGATGCTCTATCTGCGCTAGCGATGTGACAAGTCAGCACTTGCGTCAACAGCAGCCCGTTAATGCATGTGTTGAACGGGCTGCTGTTAATGCAGTGTGAACCCGGCCTAACAATATTGGAGCATCTTTAGTTATAAATCTACTTTGCGATATACACTGGCATGTAAAAGTTTGGGCACCCCTGGTCAAAATTACTGTTATCGTAAACAGTTAAGCAATTTGAAGATGAAGTGATCTCTAAAGGCCTAAACTTAAAGATGACATTTCCTTTGTATTTTAGCAAAAAAAAAAAAAAAATTCTTGTACATTTTATAAATTACAAAAAAAAAAAAAAAGAAAGCGGGCCGATGCAAAAGTTTATGCACCCTTGGAGATTTGTGTGCTCAAATAACTTTGACCAAGGTTTCAAACCTTAATTAGGTTAGGGCTATGACTTGTTCATTATCATCGATAAGAAGGGCTAGGTGATGCACATTTCCCAGGTTTATAAAAACCCAGACTCCTCTGACCTTGTGCCAAAAAACAGCGGCCATGGGTTCTTCTAAGCAGCTGCCAAGCACTCTGAAAATGAAAATTGTGGAGGCCGACAAAGCAGGAGAAGGCTATAAGAAGATAGCAAAGCGTTTTCAAGTTGCCCTGTAACTAAGAAATGGCCGATAACAGGAAAAGTGGAGGTCAAGATAAGGTTTGGAAGACCAAGCAAAATTTCAGTGAGAGCTGCTTGTGAGATTGCTAGCCAGACATTCCTTTGGTACATAAATTAATGGATATCCTTTGTTGAATCATGTACTAGTGAGAGCGACATCTAATTAAAGGGAATCTGTTAGCAGGTGTTTGCTATGTAATCTGGAGATAGCATGCTGTGGGGGTTAAGACACAGATTTTCAGGGATGCCTCTCTCTCTTATCAAGCTCTGTGCTGTTGTTTACTTGCAATGACTATTTTAGCACCAGGAGCTTATCATTGCTGGACTAGTGCCTGGCAGTCCAACTCCTCCCCATCCTATAATAAGCAGCTCACTGTCTATGGACATTGTATATACAGAGCCTGATGTGGGCGGAGGAAGCTTTCTCAGCTTTGCTTCATTGCTAAATCTAAAAACTCTGTCAGAATGGCTGCACCCAGTAATCTAAGTGACACATTGTTGGATTCAGGGTCTGTATGCATTGGTGAGCTAGCAAAAACCTGCTGACAGATTCTCTTTATAAAGCCAGTCCTGACGAGGGAACCTCTCCCGGTGTGTAACATACCCATTAAGACATGCATTTGGTCAGTCTGTGTAAAGGTGGAGGTGTCCATACCAAAATCTTCTTCAGCCATAATGATTCTTATTCAGATTTCCCAGAGCAGGAAAAACAAAGAGACACCAGTTCTTCCACCATGTGTTCACAATAACGTCTACGCAGCAGACTTCCACCACGAGGCTGCGGTTTACCGTCTCCGTCGGCCATAGACCATCCGGATCCCTAATGATGTACCCATTAAATACCTGCAAGTCATGTTTGTTTTTATCTATTGTTGCGTGGAACCTACTGAATTTTTACAGCTCTCTTTTTTGTTTTATAAGACTAAAAGGACTCCCTTTTGGCCTCCATTTAACAAAAGAGCCCTATGGTAATGTAAAGCGCTTTCATGTGCCATACGTAAGCCACACTCATGGCACATTTAAGGCCACGTGCACACATTGAGGAAAGTGGTGCAGATTTTTCCGGACTGATTTTGGTAAATCTGCAGGTAAACCGCACTGCGGATTACCGCAAATTTTTTTGAGGATTTTGTGCGGATTCCTATTATGGAGCAGGTGTAAACCGCCGCGGAATCCGCACAAAGAACTGAAATGCTGCAGAATAAACAACGCTACGTTTCCGCATTTTTTTTTCCGCAGCATGCGCACTGCAGATTTTGTTTTCCATAGGTTTACATGGTACTGTAAACTCATGGAAAACTGCTGCGGATCCGCAACGTGTGCACATACCCTTACAGATAAAGGCTCCCGAAACAAGCTCTGAACGAGTCCAATTAGGACATACACTAGAAATGACCTTTTGCCTTCTCTCACCAGTGTATATCATTATTCTAGATAAATCAGTGAAGCATAGGGTGGTACGCTACTTTACATCTTCCCACAGTTAAGGGAAAAAAAAAAAAGGATCATGGGCTTCCCAATAGCTTTTTTTATGCTGCCATTAAAAGGATGTGATTATAGGCTGTGTGTGCTGGACGCCTGACAGTGGCTATAAAGGATATGTCATGGAGGAACCTTAATCTGATGGGACGAGGAAGCAGAACCGGATTCTGGCAGACTTGCACCTACATTTTCAGGTGTATCGTGTGGATGATAATACAAACATCTACTGCCCCACCCGGCACCGCAGTACCTTGTATTCAACCCTCACCCAGATGAGGGCGAGGGTTGAATACAATGATGAGATGACAGCAGAACGATGAAAAGAAATTGAACAGGCGCTGAGGAAACAATGTATCACTGCAGGGAAAGTCTGAGAAAGCAGTAACAAGGTCTCACCCGGCAGCCGACACGTCACAATCATTGCTTCATCATCTACTACGACTTTCCAGGAATGGAATAAATGCATAAAACGGTTCCCCAGTGTAATAATTCACTGGAGTAGTTGTCTCCAACCTGTCACTAAACTACAACACCCAGCATCCTGTGGATTTCTGAAAAATTGGTTTAATAATCCTCTTGATCCCAACAAAACAGCTCTGACCCAATGAGGCCCGGACTCCACAAGACCCGGGAAGGAGTCCTGTGCTATCTGCAGCAGATCATAAAGCTTGTAAGTTGCAGGATAATGTCTCCATGGATCGGACTCGTTTTTTCCAGCACATCCCAGATGATCAGTTGAGATATGGAATTTATTTATTTATTTTTTTTAAGAAATCCCACTTTCACGTTCCTAAAGAGTTTATGCAGTGTGAAAAGGGCAATAATCTGCTGAAAAAGCTGCTGTCATTAGCCTACATGAATGGATGTGCTAGGTCTGTACCATGATTAGGGAGGTAGTACTGGGTCTACATGTACACCAGGACACAGGGTTCCCAGCAGAACACTGCACCATCACTCGGCCTCTGTTGGCTTGGCATCCTGGTGCTGTGAATTTCTCTGGAAAGTGATGAAAACGAGATCAGAAAAGGCCACATTTTCCATTGCTTCGTTATATAACTCTGATACTCACGTGCCCATTGTATGCATCTTCAATGGTGAACATGAGTCAGCATGGGCAATCTGTCTGTAACTACACAGCACAATGTGGTTCTAGGCATGCTGACATCTTTCTCTCACAGCCATAAGAAATATGTGATACAGTCGATCTTGTGGAATCAGACCAAATGGGTTAGCCTTCACTCTCCATGCACATAAATTAACTGTGGACATCCATGATCCTGTCGCCGATTCACCAATTGCCCTTTCTTGGACCACTGTTGGCAGGCACTAAGCATTCTATATGCCAGGGAGAAGCGCCCAAGAGCCGCCAGATGCCAGGGAGCGGAGCACAAAAGCCACAAGATGCCGGGGAGCGGCGCCCTATAGCCGCCAGATGCCGGGGAGCGGCGCCCAATAGCACCCAGATGCCGGGGAGCGGAGCCCAAGAGCCGCCAGATGCCGGGGAGCGGCGCCCAAGAGCCGCCAGATGCCGGGGAGCGGAGCCCAAGAGTCGCCAGATGCCAGGGAGCAGCGCACAAAAGCCGCCAGATGCCAGCGAGCCGCACACAAATGATGCCTGGGAGCGGCACACAAAAAGCCGCCAGATGCCTGGGAGCGGAGCCCAAGAGCCGCCAGATGCCTGGGAGCGGAGCCCAAGAGCCGCCAGATGCCTGGGAGCGGAGCCCAAGAGCCGCCAGATGCCTGGGAGCGGAGCCCAAGAGCAGCCAGATGCCTGGGAGCGGAGCCCAAGAGCAGCCAGATGCCTGGGAGCGGAGCCCAAGAGCAGCCAGATGCCTGGGAGCGGAGCCCAAGAGCAGCCAGATGCCTGGGAGCGGAGCCCAAGAGCAGCCAGATGCCTGGGAGCGGAGCCCAAGAGCAGCCAGATGCCTGGGAGCGGAGCCCAAGAGCAGCCAGATGCCTGGGAGCGGAGCCCAAGAGCAGCCAGATGCCTGGGAGCGGAGCCCAAGAGCAGCCAGATGCCTGGGAGCGGAGCCCAAGAGCAGCCAGATGCCTGGGAGCGGAGCCCAAGAGCAGCCAGATGCCTGGGAGCGGAGCCCAAGAGCAGCCAGATGCCTGGGAGCGGAGCCCAAGAGCAGCCAGATGCCTGGGAGCGGAGCCCAAGAGCAGCCAGATGCCTGGGAGCGGAGCCCAAGAGCAGCCAGATGCCTGGGAGCGGAGCCCAAGAGCAGCCAGATGCCTGGGAGCGGAGCCCAAGAGCAGCCAGATGCCTGGGAGCGGAGCCCAAGAGCAGCCAGATGCCTGGGAGCGGAGCCCAAGAGCAGCCAGATGCCTGGGAGCGGAGCCCAAGAGCAGCCAGATGCCTGGGAGCGGAGCCCAAGAGCAGCCAGATGCCTGGGAGCGGAGCCCAAGAGCAGCCAGATGCCTGGGAGCGGAGCCCAAGAGCAGCCAGATGCCTGGGAGCGGAGCCCAAGAGCAGCCAGATGCCTGGGAGCGGAGCCCAAGAGCAGCCAGATGCCTGGGAGCGGAGCCCAAGAGCAGCCAGATGCCTGGGAGCGGAGCCCAAGAGCAGCCAGATGCCTGGGAGCGGAGCCCAAGAGCAGCCAGATGCCTGGGAGCGGAGCCCAAGAGCAGCCAGATGCCTGGGAGCGGAGCCCAAGAGCAGCCAGATGCCTGGGAGCGAAGCCCAAGAGCAGCCAGATGCCTGGGAGCAGAGCCCAAGAGCCGCCAGATGCCTGGGAGCGAAGCCCAAGAGCCGCCAGATGCGTGGGAACAGTGCACAAGAGCCGCCAGATGCTGCCTGGGAACAGTGCACAAGAGCCGCCAGATGCCGGGACCCGCGCCCAAGAGCCGTATGCCGGGAATGGAACACAAGACCAGCTCAGTGGTTAACAGTGTTGATTTACAGCACTGGGGTCCCGAATTCAAATCCCACCAAAGACTGCATCGGCACGGAGTTTGAATGTTTTCCCCCATGTTTGCGTGAATTTCCTCCAAGTTCTTTGGATCCCTCTTCCACTCAAAACTCATAATCACATGGAGTTTAGATTGTTATGATAAAATCAATAAAGCTCTGTGGAATATGCTGGCACTATATAAGCATGATAAATAAAAATAGAAGCTACAACCCAGTAATCAACAATTTGGTCCTTGTCAAAGTTACTCAAATTCTTACCCTTGACTGTGCACTTGCTGCTTAATATTTCTCCACCTTTTTACATGTGCAATTATTATTACGGCACTTCACCCATCAGCGGTTGTAATGTTACAGCAGATCAACATTTGTTAAATCCATGCTGCAGGGAAACAGTGACCGGCATCCATCGCAGGAACGTTTTCCTTACAAAAATGAACGTGACATTCAGTGCCATCCTATAACCCGACCTTACAGAGCCTGGACGGACATTGCACTCCTCAGCTGATACAATGCAAACAATGCACAAAACCACCATCTATGAATATGTATGTGATCTGTATCAGGCGGCCACATTCCTGCTGCCCCACAGATTATCCAGCGGCCTCCATCACACAAGAACTTCTCGGTAATAAATAATCACATGCTGGGTTACACCCAGTATACAAGTAGCCCGAGGTGACAGTCAGCAAGCTGGAGCATGAGTCTCGTTGGCTCCCAGGCTCGCTACACTGAACTATTATGGCTTATGCAGGAAGCGGCAGCAGGCTGGGCGCAGGTTTTGCTTCTTCCTCCGCACAGAGAACATTCCTCATTAATTCTCAGGAGTCGACATCAGGTCAGGACAAATCCCCAGAACGTCACCTTAAGCGGGATGGGCACAGCACAGTGCCAGCCATATACAGGGGATGAGGTGCATGCATTTTGGGAGTAGTGTTAGCTGATACTGCATCTGCAGAATGCTCTGAGATTTCTAACTTTCCCAAAAAGAATTTGGCCATAACTGAAAAACAAACTAAGGGGGCAACGGTACCCAGCTCAGATCTCCTCGAGTGCAGCAGTGCCCGGTATTGAAGCACAGGGTGAGCCGCACATGCAAGGCTAAGTGGTACTGCACTGAACGGCACCTACTGCCGCTCAGTGCAGTACCTGTTAGCCTTGTATGTGTGTCTTAGGCCTCTTTCACACTTCAGTTGTTTGGCGTCAGTCTAAAACCGCCATTTTCCTCAAATAACAGATCCGTAATTTTTTTTTGACGGATCCGCTATTTTCCCATAGACTTGCATTAGCGACGGATTGTGACGGATCGTCGTCCGTTCCATCCGCCATGCGATGGATCCGTCGAAATTTGGCGGACGTCATCTAGAGATAGATGGACATTATAACGTTTTTTGTCAACGCCGAAATGGCGGATCGCAACGGGTCCGTCGCGCCCGCCATTCCATAGAATGGCTGCCTATGGGCGACGGATCCGTCGCGACCGTCATTTCGGCGGATCCGTCGCCCCAATCCGCTTTTTCAATTGCGCATGCTCCAAAAAGTAGATACTTTTCCCAGATAACCCCCAAGTAACGGATCCGTAAAAAAAAATGGATCCGTTAGAATCGTTTTCTCAACAATTGTGACGGATCCGTCACTATGTCGGAAGTGACTGACGCCAAACAACTGAAGTGTGAAAGAAGCCTTACCCTGAAGATTCCACCAAAATTTTCACTGATATTTTTCTTATAAATTTACTTCCAAAATACGCTTTTTAGGACATGAGCATACGGTGGCACAGCACTCAATAAACGTTAAAAATAAATGAACATTTACACAGCAACGTCAAAACAACTTGTGCATATGTTCAGTATTTTCAAACAGCCCGAAGAATGAATGTTACTTCTCCTAACCACTCTGTGGTTTCCGAACCCTTAAAACAAGTAACCAAAAAACTGAACACATGCACAGCAGTGTATTTTGTAGACTGCTGTGTATTATGGTCATTTTTAGTGGCCCTTTATCAGGCAGAATATGTATGCACGTATCCTAAGGGTCACCTGGCGTTCTGCCCTGCTGCACACCTGAAGACAAAAGAGAGCACAATGAGGCCAAAAATACTCTGTTGCAAAAAAAAAAAAAAAAATCACAGTAATAAGCAAGTGCTAGTCAAAAGATGGAAAAAAAAACAGGGTATTTAGTTGATACGTTTTTTTGCAAAAAAATGTATACTAAGCTGCTCCACCAATCGTCAAGGTATGCACCAACATACTGTAGATCCAACAGACCACTGCTCCAGGTTTTTACCGCCCTTTCTACTTTCCCCCTTCCTTCTCTCAGCGTCAGACTATATTCACATAAGAGTTTTTTTTAAGTCATTCAGAAAGGATGAGGTTTTCAAGCAAAAACTACTTCAAGAAATTCATATTTCGAGAAGTTTTTGGAGTTTTCTGTTTTCTTTTCTGCAGCCTTTTGATTGGACAGTGCCTTGTTTGGAGTGGATTCCGTCAGGATCCGCTTCAAACAAATGATATGCACTTTTTTTTTCCACTAGGTAGTTTCCTAAATATCTTCATGAAAAAAAACACACAAGAAAAACAAAAAAAACAAAAACAAACAAAAACTCAGAAGAACAGCACAGTGAATTTCTCAAATAAATTAATAGGAAGAGTTCTCCAATCCATTTTGGAAATTAATTTGGAAAGTATTTGGGAGCAGATCCACTCCCAAAACAATCCTAAAAAAAAACCTCTTGAGTGCACATAGCCTCAGAGATACCAGAGGGGAGCAGGAGAGGTTGTACATGGAACATCGGAGAGTGGGAGAAACAGTCAAGTGTCCAGAGAAGGCTAAAGATAGATAGATGAACAGAAAGAGGGGAGAACTTGCTGAAGACTTCAGGGTGGAGGAACCACACACACCTCACCATCACTGTGTCAGCACAACGGAGAGGAGATCTCTCAATGGCTGTAGAGCTGGGGGAAATCAGTGCAGACATGAAGCTGTGCTGGCAGATGAGAGCTAGTGAAGGCAACAGCACCCAGGGCACACATACCTCATATCCAGCATGTATTACTGACATGGAGCAAGTTACAATCTGCAAATCAGGAAGGGCTGAAAACGAATTAAGTTATTGAGATTGTAGCCAGATGTAAAAGAAACTACTTACATTATCTAAACATCATTTCTCCCTTTTATAAGGCATCCATAGCCTTTACCAGGTCCCAAACTACATCCATTGATACGTGCAGTATTGGGGCTTACAGACAGGTGTTGGGAGAACCCAGTTACATTTGCAAACATCCCCAAAACCACAGAAAAAAATTGATTCACTAGTGGTATTATAATGCTGATCTGAAGTGGCTGAGAACAGAGCAACTGATTTAATTTAACAGGATAACTAAAGATGACAGATTCAGAGTACCAGATCACCCCATAAGCAACGTGACACCTCCAAGGAACCAGAAGTCCAAGCACAGATTGAGAGAGATGGGAGGTGCTGGAAATTGTAGTACCATGGGGGTTGGGGAATGTGATTCATAGTACTTCCAAGGAAGGACAATACAACTAAAGCAACGTAGGTTGGTGATGTTAGGGCTCGCAGTGGCCCAGGCTGGAGACGTTGGGGCTCTAGTGATGATGACGGGGATCGCAGTGGCAGGTCGGTGACGTCAGGGATTGCAGTGGCAGGTTGGTGACATTGGGGCTGTACTGTTGATGTTGGGGCTCGCAGTGGCAGGTCGGTGACGTTGGGGCTGTAGTGATGATGTTGGGGATAGCAGTGGCAGGTCGGTGACGTCGGGGATCGCAGTGGCAGGTCGGTGACATTGGGGCTGTAGTGTTGATGTTGGGGCTCGCAGTGGTAGGTCGGTGACGTTGGGGCTGTAGTGATGATGTTGGGGGTCGCAGTGGCAGGTAGGTGACATTGCGGCTGTAGTGATGATGTTGGGGATCGCAGTGGTAGGTCGGTGACGTTGGGGCTGTAGTGATGATGTTGGGGCTCGCCGTGGCAGGTAGGTGACATTGCGGCTGTAGTGATGATGTTGGGGATCGCAGTGGTAGGTCGGTGACGTTGGGGCTGTAGTGATGATGTTGGGACTCGCAGTGGCAGGTCAGTGATGTTGGGGCTGTAGTGATGATGTTGGGGATAGCAGTGGCAGGTCGGTGACGTTGGGGCTGTAGTGATGATGTTGGGACTCGCAGTGGCAGGTCGGTGACGTTGGGGCTGTAGTGATGATGACGGGGATCGCAGTGGCAGGTCGTGACGCCGGGGCTGTAGTGATGATGTTGGGGATCACAGTGGCAGGTCGGTGACGTCAGGGATTGCAGTGGCAGGTCGGTGACGTCGGGGATCACAGTGGCAGGTCGGTGACATTGGGGCTGTAGTGATGATGTTGGGGCTCGCAGTGGCAGGTCGGTGACGCTGGGGCTGTAGTGATGATGTTGGGGCTCGCAGTGGCAGGTCGGTGACGCTGGGGCTGTAGTGATGATGTTGGGGCTCGCAGTGGCAGGTCGGTGACGTTGGGGCTGTAGTGATGATGTTGGGGCTGTAGTGATGTTGGGGCTCGCAGTGGCAGGTCGGTGACGTTGGGGCTGTAGTGTTGATGTTGGGGATCGCAGTGGCAGGTCGGTGACGTTGGGGCTGTAGTGTTGATGTTGGGGCTCGCAGTGGCAGGTCGGTGACTTTGGGGCTGTCGTGATGATGTTGGGGCTGTAGTGATGATGTTGGGGCTCGCAGTGGCAGATCGGTGACGTCGGGGCTGTAGTGATGATGTTGGGGCTCGCAGTGGCAGGTCGGCGATGTCGGGGATCACAGTGGCAGGTCTGTGACGTTGGGGCTGTAGTGATGATGTTGGGGCTCGCAGTGGCAGGTCGGTGATGTCGGGGATCGCAGTGGCAGGTCGGTGACTTTGGGGCTGTCGTGATGATGTTGGGGCTGTAGTGATGATGTTGGGGCTCGCAGTGGCAGATCGGTGACGTCGGGGCTGTAGTGATGATGTTGGGGCTCGCAGTGGCAGGTCGGCGATGTCGGGGATCACAGTGGCAGGTCTGTGACGTTGGGGCTGTAGTGATGATGTTGGGGCTCGCAGTGGCAGGTCGGTGATGTCGGGGATCGCAGTGGCAGGTCGGTGACGTTGGGGCTGTAGTGATGATGTTGGGGATAGCAGTGACAGGTCAGTGACGTCGGGGATCGCAGTGGTAGGTCGGTGACGTTGGGGCTGTAGTGATGATGTTGGGGCTCACAGTGGCAGGTCGGTGACGTCGGGGCTGTAGTGATGATGTTGGGGCTCGCAGTGGCAGGTCGGCGATGTCGGGGATCGCAGTGGCAGGTCTGTGACGTTGGGGCTGTAGTGATGATGTCGGGGATCGCAGTGGCAGGTCTGTGACGTTGGGGCTGTAGTGATGATGTCGGGGATCGCAGTGGCAGGTCTGTGACGTTGGGGCTGTAGTGATGATGTTGGGGCTCGCAGTGGCAGGTCGGTGATGTCGGGGATCGCAGTGGCAGGTCTGTGACGTTGGGGCTGTAGTGATGATGTTGGGGATAGCAGTGACAGGTCAGTGACGTCGGGGATCGCAGTGGTAGGTCGGTGACGTTGGGGCTGTAGTGATGATGTTGGGGCTCGCAGTGGCAGGTCAGTGACGTTGGGGCTGTAGTGATGATGTTGGGGCTCGCAGTGGCAGGTCGGTGACATTGGGGCTGTAGTGATGATGTTGGCGACAGCAGTGGCAGGTCGGTGACGTCGGGGATCGCAGTGGCAGATCGGTGACGTTGAGGCTGTAGTGATGATGATAGGGCTCACAGTGGCAGGTCGGTGACGTTGGGGCTGTAGTGATGATGTTGGGGATAGCAGTGACAGGTCAGTGATGTTGGGGCTGTAGTGATGATGTTGGGGATCACAGTGGCAGGTCAGTGATGTTGGGGCTGTAGTGATGATGTTGGGGATCGCAGTGGCAGGTCGGTGATGTTGGGGCTGTAGTGATGATGTTGGGGTTCGCAGTGGCAGGTCGGTGACGTTGGGGCTGTAGTGATGATGTTGGCGACAGCAGTGGCAGGTCGGTGACGTTGGGGCTGTAGTGATGATGTTGGCGACAGCAGTGGCAGGTCGGTGACATCGGGGATCGCAGTGGCAGGTCGGTGACGTTGGGGCTGTAGTGATGATGTTGGCGACAGCAGTGGCAGATCGGTGACTTTGGGGCTGTAGTGATGATGATAGGGCTCGCAGTGGTAGGTCGGTGACATTGGGGCTGTAGTGATGATGTTGGGGCTCGCAGTGGCAGGTCAGTGATGTTGGGGCTGTAGTGATGATGTTGGGGATCGCAGTGGCAGGTCGGTGACGTTGGGGCTGTAGTGATGATGTTGGGGTTCGCAGTGGCAGGTCGGTGACGTTGGGGCTGTAGTGATGATGTTGGCGACAGCAGTGGCAGATCGGTGACGTTGGGGCTGTAGTGATGATGTTGGCGACAGCAGTGGCAGATCGGTGATGTTGGGGCTGTAGTGATGATGATAGGGCTCACAGTGGCAGGTCAGTGACGTTGGGGCTGTAGTGATGATGTTGGGGATCGCAGTGGCAGGTCGGTGACGTTGGGGCTGTAGTGATGATGTTGGGGCTGTAGTGATGATGTTGGGGCTCGCAGTGGCAGGTCGGTGACGTTGGGGCTGTAGTGATGATGTTGGGGCTCGCAGTGGCAGGTCGGTGACGTCGGGGATCGCAGTGGCAGGTCGGTGACGTTGGGGCTGTAGTGATGATGTTGGGGATAGCAGTGACAGGTCAGTGACGTCGGGGATTGCAGTGGTAGGTTGGTGACGTTGGGGCTGTAGTGTTGATGTTGGGGGTCGCAGTGGCAGGTCAGTGACGTTGGGGCTGTAGTGATGATGTTGGGGATAGCAGTGGCAGGTCGGTGACGTCGGGGATCGCAGTGGTAGGTTGGTGACGTTGGGGCTGTAGTGATGATGTTGGGGGTCGCAGTGGCAGGTCAGTGACGTTGGGGCTGTAGTGATGATGTTGGGGATAGCAGTGACAGGTCAGTGACGTCGGGGATCGCAGTGGTAGGTTGGTGACGTTGGGGCTGTAGTGATGATGTTGGGGATCGCAGTGGCAGGTCGATGACGTCGGGGATCGCAGTGGTAGATCGGTGACGTTGAGGCTGTAGTGATTATGTTGGGAATAGCAGTGACAGGTCGGTGACGTTGGGGCTGTAGTGATGATGTTGGCGACAGCAGTGGCAGGTTGGTGACGTCGGGGATCGCAGTGGTAGATCGGTGACGTTGAGGCTGTAGTGATGATGTTGGGGATAGCAGTGGCAGGTCGGTGACATCAGGGCTGTAGTGACGATGTCGGGGCTCGCAGTGACGATGTCGGGGCTCGCAGTGACGATGTCGGGGCTCGCAGTGACGATGTCGGGGCTCGCAGTGACGATGTCGGGGCTCGCAGTAGGGATGAAGGGGCTCGCAGGGACGGTGTCGAGGCTCGCGGTGACGGTGTCGGGGCTCGCAGTAGGGATGAAGGGGCTCGCAGTGATGATGTCGGGGCTCGCAGTAGGGATGATGGGGTTCGCAGTGACGATATCGGGGCTCGCAGGGACGGTGTCGAGGCTCGCGGTGTCAGGGCTCGCGGTGACGATGTCGGGGCTCGCAGTAGGGATGAAGGGGCTCGCAGTGATGGTGTCGAGGCTTGCGGTGATGGTGTCAGGGCTCGCGGTGTCAGGGCTTGCAGTGGCGGTGTCGGGGCACGCGGTGACGATGCTGGGGCTTGCTGGGAACAGTAGTCCCCACAGTCCCTGTAGCCCCGCTCACCTTGAACTCCCGGCTGTGCTGCGGGGTGTACTCCATGGTCCACAGGGAGCGCAGCAGTTTGGCCAGCTGCTCGGTCACCTCGCCCCGGTCCGGGGTCCCCGGGCTGGGTAGGGGGCTCCCCGAGGCCTCGCTCTCCTTGTACTGCTCCAGCCCCAGGAACTCGGCGAACAGGTCGGTGTTGCTGAGGCACTGCAGCACGGCGTTCATGAAGCAGGTGTTCCCGTGGTTCTTGAGGCCGGACAGGCCGGGCAGGCGGCTGGGGCTCGGGCAGGGGAGCGGCGGCGGCAGCGGGGACTCCGGGGCCTGCGGCTGGGGGCGGGCGGGGGAGCCGCTCTTGTCCCGGGCGGCGGTGTTGGTGGCGGCATCCTCCTGCTCATTACTGAGGTGGGACAAGGCGCTGAGCGTCCGCAGGAAGCGGCTCACTAACCCGCCGCGCCGCCAGAACAGCTTCTTCCCCAAGGAGACCTTCTTCTCCTTCCCGCCACCGGCCGCCGCCGGGGCAGCACCCGCCACCTGCGACATGAGAGCATTCCCCTCCGGGCCCCGGGGCTGCCAGTCACAGGGAGGCGCAGCGCTCACTTCCGGTCGGGGGGCACCCTGCTAAACTGTCCCCCCAGCGTGGACGGGACCAGATCTCAGACGCTCCTGGAACGGCTGGTGACGTAGGTGTCACGTGGCCACAGACCGGTCACATGACCTGTGTGTTGTCTTCCTCCTCAGTGGAACGCACGGAGCATGTGCAGCTGTCGGGGCCGAGCTGTGGTGGTCGCGGGGGTCGGGGCGTGGACATTGGGCCCTTCTCTTCACTCTCCAAGAGCTGTCACTTTTTTTTCTCAGAACTTATTTTTTTTTTTTAGCTCCGAGTTGTAGTTTATTTTTAGCACTTTGGGACTTTTTGATCCTTTTCATCCATTTTTTTTTTTTACCAAAGACTAAAGAGACCAAAAAAAATGCATTTTTTTTCCTACATTTTTTACTAATAAGATTCTGATAAAAATGATTTCTTTATTAGTTTGACGTAAGAAATAGCTGGAACATGTGGAGTTTTTCACGGTCCGCCGTATCCGGAAAAAAAGAAACGAAGATTGGATGAATGAGAAAAAAGGTCTTTATTGACGACGCGTTTCAGGGGTCTTCTAATAGGGAGACGCACAGTCACATAACATGGTGAACAGATAGCCCCCCGCAATCACTGGACGGGGCATTAGTGTCCAGAAATAATAAAACATGGGATAATATCATTCTAGAAAATAATCCACTAAAAGCCAGAATGTAAACTATGTTCTAATATATTCCCGATCCTTCCACAACTCCATTATCCAACCAACGGCCTCCAAACTGGAAGGAGAGGGACGAACGACCACAGGCGGGATACTAGAAATAGTATATATTACGTCATACAGTATATACATATATATATATATATATATATATATATATATATATATATATATATATATATACAAAATGGCTTGTCTAAACCTTTTTTTACAGAACATTCAATGGATCCTGGGGGTCTTCTCTTGTTTGATAACATTGTAACAAATACCAGCAACAGTCACCAAAAACTAATTAACCATAAATCCTATTAAAGATTAAACTTTGCGCACTGTCCCCTGAAGGGTTAAATGAAACCATTGAGAACACTTGTTGAATTGCTTTTATGATAAAATATATATATAAAATATATATATATTATAATCTCCTTCATCCGGCTGACTAGGTACAATTGTAACTATTCCGTTTTAAAATTGCAATAACTTTTTTTTTCGAAAAGCCGTAGAGGGCTGAAATTTCATGACATTGCTGCAGTTTTGGTCCAGAATATATTGGCCAAATATCACAGTGGAGTTATATATGAAAGTACAATTGTACCTCTGCAGCCTGTTAAGGTTGTAAAATTATGCAGCCTGACAAAGGATATATATATATATATATATATATATATGTATATAGTACTTTCTCTGTATGTTTATCTCATATGTTTTAGTTGCAAAAAAGTTTTACTATTTCTGATTACCGTACTTAAGCCACAGGCACACGGTCAGTATTTGATCAGTATTTTACATCAGTATTTGTAAGGCAAAACCAGAAGTGGGGGGAGAATACAGAAGTGGTAAATATGTTTCTATTATACTTTTCCTCTGATTTTTCCACTCTTGATTTTGGCTTACAAATACTGATGTAAAATACTGACCGTGTGAACGTGGCCTAGTGCTCCATCCAATTATCCATGTCCGCTGTTTGCTGGTGGCCATCCAATCATTTTGTTATTCCTATTCACCATATCATATGATCGTGCTTCTCCCTGTTAGAACAACTCCGATTCGCGTTGTCAGTATAGACCCTTATTTCCCTCATTCATGCCACATATTCCAGATGCCTCTTCTGTCTCTTGCTGTCCGCTATGTAATACCACTGTGCATTTCCTTTTTTTTGTACCCGAGAAAATAGAACAACTCTGAAACGCGTTGTCAATAAAGACCCCCTTTTCCCATTCATCTGGTCACCTTGTTTCTTCTGAACTTGGCAGCGCCGAAAACTCACCACATCTCCAGCTTCTCTTCTATCAAGGCTCGAGTCTCACCTGGTCAGGTACCGTGGGTGGAGCAGCGGCCACGTTCATACCTGTTTTCAAGCCTTGTGCAGGGTTGTACTTGCCTTTGCACAACCTTACAGGTGAGCTGGTCCTGCGAGTCCCATTTCCTTGTCTTACCCCACTGATTTCACACATGCGGTGGCCCTGCTTTTTTTTTTAGTTTTATTCGGACAATGCTTCATGCGGCCACAAGTGTTATTTTTTTTACTTAGAATTTAATAATATTCCTGTCAAAGAAGAAGCTATAGTAACTTTTATGTTTTTTAAATATTTGTCATTGTTTTTTCCATTTTTATCGGTGTTAAGTAGAGTTAAACCTGTGATTGCTTGTATAATATAGTGCAGATCTCCTAGGTGTAAAAACACAGCAGTCAGGTAGCCATTAGTAGGCGTACGGCTGTCATGACGGCATTATTGGCATCCCATTTTCACCCTCTGAAATGCTCCTTTCCACCTGTCCTCCATGTGTAGTGTGGGGTCTGTCACTCTCTACCTGTTCTCCATGTGTAGTGTGGGGTCTGTCACTCTCTACCTGTTCTCCATGTGTAGTGTGGGGTCTGTCACTCTCTACCTGTCCTCCATGTGTAGTGCGGGGTCTGTCACTCTCTACCTGTTCTCCATGTGTAGTGCGGGGTCTGTCACTCTCTACCTGTTCTCCATGTGTAGTGTGGGGTCTGTCACTCTCTACCTGTTCTCCATGTGTAGTGTGGGGTCTGTCACTCTCTACCTGTTCTCCATGTGTAGTGCGGGGTCTGTCGCCCTCTACCTGTCCTCCATGTGTAGTGTGGGGTCTGTCACTCTCTACCTGTTCTCCATGTGTAGTGTGGGGTCTGTCACTCTCTACCTGTTCTCCATGTGTAGTGCGGGGTCTGTCGCCCTCTACCTGTCCTCCATGTGTAGTGCGGTGTCTTTCACTCTCTACCTGTCCTCCATGTGTAGTGTGGGGTCTGTCACTCTCTACCTGTTCTCCATGTGTAGTGTGGGGTCTGTCACTCTCTACCTGTTCTCCATGTGTAGTGCGGGGTCTGTCGCCCTCTACCTGTCCTCCATGTGTAGTGTGGGGTCTGTCACTCTCTACCTGTTCTCCATGTGTAGTGTGGGGTCTGTCGCCCTCTACCTGTCCTCCATGTGTAGTGTGGGGTCTGTCGCCCTCTACCTGTCCTCCATGTGTAGTGTGGGGTCTGTCACTCTCTACCTGTTCTCCATGTGTAGTGCGGGGTCTGTCGCCCTCTACCTGTCCTCCATGTGTAGTGTGGGGTCTGTCACTCTCTACCTGTTCTCCATGTGTAGTGTGGGGTCTGTCGCCCTCTACCTGTCCTCCATGTGTAGTGTGGGGTCTGTCGCCCTCTACCTGTCCTCCATGTGTAGTGTGGGGTCTGTCACTCTCTACCTGTCCTCCATGTGTAGTGTGGGGTCTGTCGCCCTCTACCTGTCCTCCATGTGTAGTGTGGGGTCTGTCGCCCTCTACCTGTCCTCCATGTGTAGTGTGGGGTCTGTCACTCTCTACCTGTTCTCCATGTGTAGTGCGGGGTCTGTCACTCTCTACCTGTCCTCCATGTGTAGTGTGGGGTCTGTCACTCTCTACCTGTCCTCCATGTGTAGTGTGGGGTCTGTCGCTCTCTACCTGTCCTCCATGTGTAGTGTGGGGTCTGTCCCTCTCTACCTGTCCTCCATGTGTAGTGCAGGATCTGTCGCTCTCTACCTGTCCTCCATGTGTAGTGTGGGGTCTGTCGCTCTCTACCTGTCCTCCATGTGTAGTGCAGGATCTGTCGCTCTCTACCTGTCCTCCATGTGTAGTGCAGGATCTGTCGCTCTCTACCTGTCCTCCATGTGTAGTACGGGGTCTGTCACTACCTGTCCTCCATGTGTAGTACGGGGTCTGTCCCTCTCTACCTGCCCCTCATGTGACATGCTGTCACTTGTAGTACCACTTCTAGAGCAGAAGGTATTTAGCAGTGCTGTCCTGAACATTGGGTGCCTAAATTATTGAATGTGACTTGTATTGCAATCTAACAGAGGAGAGTGGTAAAGTCACGTGTCTCCTCTTCTGTCTACTGCCTGTCGGCAAGTGTAATCTAATTCTAGCATCAGAGATGTTGAGACCGATGACTGGGAGTGAGAGCTGGTCTTTGACTATAAACAGGATTTGGGGGGTCTTTATTTACAAGAAGTGGGGGGCATTCTTTTATCTCTGTGCTCTTGCTCTCCTGTCTGTCAAACTACATACAGGTAAAACCAAGAATCGAGCATTCAGTTCAGGGTAAGCACATTATTGGACAAGAGCAAATGCGTGCTGGAAAGTGAAGAAATGGAACTTCTAGCACCTATAATGCTGACAGAATGCAGATGAAGAGGAACCACTGAATAAAAGGGGACAGCAAGTTACAGAACTACATGTAACATAGTAACATAGTTAGTAAGGCCGAAAAAAGACATTTGTCCATCCAGTTCAGCCTATATTCCATCATAATAAATCCCCAGATCTACGTCCTTCTACAGAACCTAATAATTGTATGATACAATATTGTTCTGCTCCAGGAAGACATCCAGGCCTCTCTTGAACCCCTCGACTGAGTTCGCCATCACCACCTCCTCAGGCAAGCAATTCCAGATTCTCACTGCCCTAACAGTAAAGAATCCTCTTCTATGTTGGTGGAAAAACCTTCTCTCCTCCAGACGCAAAGAATGCCCCTTGTGCCCGTCACCTTCCTTGGTATAAACAAATCCTCAGCGAGATATTTGTATTGTCCCCTTATATACTTATACATGGTTATTAGATCGCCCCTCAGTTGTCTTTTTTCTGGACTAAATAATCCTAATTTCGCTAATCTATCTGGGTATTGTAGTTCTCCCATCCCCTTTATTAATTTTGTTGCCCTCCTTTGTACTCTCTCTAGTTCCATTATATCCTTCCTGAGCACCGGTGCCCAAAACTGGACACAGTACTCCATGTGCGGTCTAACTAGGGATTTGTACAGAGGCAGTATAATGCTCTCATCATGTGTATCCAGACCTCTTTTAATGCACCCCATGATCCTGTTTGCCTTGGCAGCTGCTGCCTGGCACTGGCTGCTCCAGGTAAGTTTATCATTAACTAGGATCCCCAAGTCCTTCTCCCTGTCAGATTTACCCAGTGGTTTCCCGTTCAGCGTGTAATGGTGATATTGATTCCTTCTTCCCATGTGTATAACCTTACATTTATCATTGTTAAACCTCATCTGCCACCTTTCAGCCCAAGTTTCCAACTTATCCAGATCCATCTGTAGCAGAATACTATCTTCTCTTGTATTAACTGCTTTACATAGTTTTGTATCATCTGCAAATATCGATATTTTACTGTGTAAACCTTCTACCAGATCATTAATGAATATGTTGAAGAGAACAGGTCCCAATACTGACCCCTGCGGTACCCCACTGGTCACAGCGACCCAGTTAGAGACTATACCATTTATAACCACCCTCTGCTTTCTATCACTAAGCCAGTTACTAACCCATTTACACACATTTTCCCCCAGACCAAGCATTCTCATTTTGTGTACCAACCTCTTGTGCGGCACGGTATCAAACGCTTTGGAAAAATCGAGATATACCACGTCCAATGTAATGTAATATACTCGTGTTTGTAAAAGTCCAATCTACTAAAATAGAAAATGATTTAATTCATATGTTAAGAAATGTGAGAGAACTGCAATGTATTGTACAGGTGATCAGGAAACTGCAGGTTCAATTCCCCTAAAAAAAACATGTAAAAGCATTAAAAATATTTTTGAAAAATCTAATATAAAAACAACAAATATTAAAGTTTAAATCCAAAGGAGAAAAAATAGCAAAATCTAAAAAAATAAATAAAAGATTAACATGTTTTGGTACTTATTTGTATGAATAAAAAAAAATATCTAAAAATATTTATCAGATAAGGTGAACGTTGATCAATATGGCAGAATATTGCTGTATTTATGGTCATGTCATACAATAAAAAAAATGTATTTTTTTAAGCAGGAAAATAACAACAAAAAACAGATGTTTGATACCAGCATAGTTATACGGTCTCATGGCACAAAAAATTACCAGATCATTTTTACCACAATGTGAAGATTGCGAAAATAAAATAATTTCAGAATTGCTGTTTTTTGCTTTTCGATGCACCTGGAATTCTTTTTCACCTTTTTTAGTAGATTATATGGTTAAATGAATGTTGCTCATTAACACCTTCCCGACCTTTGACGCCACGTAGGCGTCATGAAAGTCGGTGCCAATCCGACCCATGACGCCTATGCGGCGTCATGGAAAGATCGCGTCCCTGCAGACCGGGTGAAAGGGTTAACTCCCATTTCACCCGATCTGCAGGGACAGGGGGAGTGGTAGTTTAGCCCAGGGGGGGTGGCTTCACCCCCTCGTGGCTACGATCGCTCTGATTGGCTGTTGAAAGTGAAACTGCCAATCAGAGCGATTTGTAATATTTCACCCATTATAACGGGTGAAATATTACAATCCAGCCATGGCCGATGCTGCAATATCATCGGCCATGGCTGGAAATACTAGTGTGCCCCCACCCCACCCCTCCGATCGCCCCCCCACCCCCCCGATCTGGCCGGTACACTGCTCCGGCTCCCCTCCGTCCAGTGCTCCGCTCCCCCCCGTGCTCGTGTCCGCTCCCCCCGTGCTCCAATCACCCCCCCGTGCTCCAATCACCCCCCCTGCACTCCGATCCACCCCCCCCCGTGCTCCGTTCCACCCCCCGTGCTCCATTCCAGCCCCCCCGTGCTCCGTTCCACGCCCCCCGCGCTCCGTTCCACCCCTCCCGCGCTCCGATTCCCCCCCCGTGCTCCGATCCCCCCCCCCCGTGGTCCCCCCCCACCCTATCATACTTACCGATCCAGCCGTGGTCCCGTCCGTCTTCTCCCGGGCGCCGCCATCTTCCAAAATGGCGGGCGCATGTGCAGTGCGCCCGCCGAATCTGCCGGCCGGCAGATTCGTTCCAAAGTGCATTTTGATCACTGAGATATAATCTATCTCAGTGATCAAAATAAAAAAAATAATAAATGACCCCCCCCCTTTGTCACCCCCATAGGTAGGGACAATAAAAAAATAAAGAAATTTTTTTTTTCCACTAATGTTAGAATAGGGTTAGGGTTAGGGGTAGGGTTAGGGTTAGGGGTAGGGTTAGGGGTAGGGTTAGGGGTAGGGCTAGGGGTAGGGTTAGGGGTAGGGTTAGGGGTAGGGTTAGGGGTAGGGGTAGGGTTAGGGGTAGGGTTAGGGCTAGGGTTAGGGTTAGGGTTAGGAATGTGCACACGTATTCTGGTCCTCTGCGGATTTTTCCGCTGCGGATTTGATAAATCCGCAGTGCTAAACCGCTGCGGATTTATGGCGGATTTACCGCGTTTTTTTCTGCGCATTTCACTGCGGTTTTACAATTGCGATTTTCTATTGGAGCAGTTGTAAAACCGCTGCGGAATCCGCACAAAGAAGTGACATGCTGCGGAATGTAAACCGCTGCGTTTCCGTGCAGTTTTTCCGCAGCATGTGTACAGCGATTTTTGTTTCCCATAGGTTTACATTGAACTGTACACTCATGGGAAACTGCTGCGGATCCGCAGCGTTTTCCGCAGCGTGTGCACATACCTTCAGAATTAGGCTATGTGCACACGGTGCTGATTTGGCTGCGGATTCGCAGCAGTGTTCCATCAGGTTTACAGTACCATGTAAACATATGAAAAACCAAATCCGCTGTGCCCATGGTGCGGAAAATACCGCGCGGGAACGCTGCGTTGTATTTTCCGCAGCATGTCAATTCTTTGTGCGGATTCCGCGGCGTTTTACACCTGTTCCTCAATAGGAATCCGCAGGTGAAATCCGCACAAAAAACACTGGAAATCCGCGGAAAATCCGCAGGTAAAACACAGTGCCTTTTACCCGCAGATTTTTCAAAAATGGTGCGGAAATATCTCACACGAATCCGCAACGTGGGCACATAGCCTTAGGGTTAGGGTTAGGGTTGGAATTAGGGTTGTGGTTAGGGTTAGGGGTGTGTTGGGGTTAGTGTTGTGGTTAGGGGTGTGTTGGGGTTAGGGTTGTGATTAGGATTATGGCTACAGTTGGGATTAGGGTTAGGGGTGTGGGGGGGTTAGTGTTGGAGGTAGAATTGAGGGGTTACCACTGTTTAGGCACATCAGGGGTCTCCAAACGCAACATGGCGCCACCATTGATTCCAGCCAATCTCGTATTCAAAAAGTCAAATGGTGCTCCCTCACTTCCGAGCCCTGACGTGTGCCCAAACAGTGGTTTACCCCCACATATGGGGTACCAGCATACTCAGGACAAACTGCGCAACAATTACTGGGGTCCAATTTCTCCTGTTACCCTTGTGAATCTAAAAAAATGCTTGCTAAAACATAATTTTTGAGGAAAGAAAAATGATTTTTTATTTTCACGGCTCTGCGTTGTAAACGTCTGTGAAGCACTTGGGGGTTCAAAGTGCTCACCACATATCTAGATAAGTTCCTTGGGGGGTCTAGTTTCTAAAATGGGGTCACTTGTGGGGGGTTTCTACTGTTTAGGCACACCAGGGGCTCTGCAAACGCAACGTGACACCCGCAGACCATTCCATCAAAGTCTGCATTTCAAAAGTCACTACTTCCCTTCTGAACCCCGACGTGTGCCCAAACAGTGGTTTACCCCCACATATGGGGTATCAGCGTACTCAGGAGAAACTGGACAACAACTTTTGGGGTCCAATTTCTCCTGTAACCCTTGGGAAAATAAAAAATTCTGGGCTAAATAATTATTTTTGAGGAAAGAAAACGTATTTATTATTTTCACGGCTCTGCATTATAAACTTCTATGAAGCACTTGGGGGTTCAAAGTGCTCACCACACATCTAGATAAGTTCCTTTCAGGGTCTAGTTTCCAAAATGGGGTCACTTGTGGGGGGTTTCTACTGTTTAGGCACATCAGGGGCTCTGCAAACGCAACGTGACGCCCGCAGAGCATTCCATCAAAGTCTGCATTTCAAAACGTCACTACTTCAATTCCAAGCCCCGGCATGTGCCCAAACAGTAGTTTACCCCCACATATGGGGTATCACCGTACTCAGGAGAAACTGGACAACAAATATTGGGGTCAAATTTCTCCTGTTACCCTTGGGAAAATTAAAAAATTCTGGGCTAAATAATTATTTTTGAGGAAAAAAAACGTATTTATTATTTTCACGGCTCTGCATTATAAACTTCTATGAAGCACTTGGGGGTTCAAAGTGCTCACCACACATCTAGATAAGTTCCTTTGGGGGTCTAGTTTCCAAAATGGGGTCACTTGTGGGGGGTTTCTACTGTTAAGCCACATCAGGGGCTCTGCAAACGCAACGTGACGCCCACAGAGCATTCCATCAAAGTCTGCATTTCAAAACGTCACTACTTCACTTCCGAGCCCCGGCATGTGCCCAAACAGTGATTTACCCCCACATATGGGGTATCAGCGTACTCAGGAGAAACTGGACAACAACTTTTGGGGTCAAATTTCTCCTGTTACCCTTGGGAAAATAAAAAATTGCAGGCTAAAAGATCATTTTTGAGAAAATAATTTTTTTTTTTATTTTCATGGCTCTGCGTTATAAACTTCTGTGAAGCACTTGGGGGTTCAAAGTCCTCACCACACATCTAGATTAGTTCCTTTGGGGGTCTAGTTTCTAAAATGGGGTCATTTCTGGGGGATCTCCAATGTTTAGGCACACAGGGGCGCTCTCCAAACGTGACATGGTGTCCGCTAATGATTGGAGCTAATTTTCCATTTAAAAAGCCAAATGGCGTGCCATCCCTTCCGAGCCCTGCCGTGCGCCCAAACAGTGGTTTACCCCCACATATGGGGTATCAGCGTACTCAGGACAAACTGGACAACAATATTTGGGGTCCAATTTCTCCTATTATCCTTGGCAAAATAGGAAATTCCAGGCTAAAAAATCATTTTTGAGGAAAGAAAAATTATTTTTTATTTTCATGGCTCTGCGTTATAAACTTCTGTGAAGCACCTGGGGGTTTAAAGTGCTCAATATGCATCTAGATAAGTTCCCTGGGGGGTCTAGTTTCCAAAATGGGGTCACTTGTGCGGGAGCTCCAATGTTTAGGCACACAGGGGCTCTCCAAACGCGACATGGTGTCCGCTAACAATTGGAGCTAATTTTCCATTCAAAAAGTCAAATGGCGCGCCTTCTCTTCCGAGCCCTGCCGAGTGCCCAAACAGTGGTTTACCCCCACATATGAGGTATCGGCGTACTCGGGAGAAATTGCCCAACAAATTTTATGATCCATTTTATCCTACTGCCCATGTGAAAATGAAAAAATTGAGGCGAAAAGAATTTTTTTGTGAAAAAAAATTACTTTTTCATTTTTACAGATCAATTTGTGAAGCACCTGAGGGTTTAAAGTGCTCACTAGGCATCTAAATTAGTTCCTTGGGGGGTCTAGTTTCCAAAATGGGGTCACTTGTGGGGGAGCGCCAATGTTTAGGCACACAGGAGCTATCCAAACGCGACATGGTGTCCGCTAACGATGGAAATAATTTTTCATTCAAAAAGTCAAATGGCGCTCCTTCCCTTCCGAGCCTTACCATGTGCCCAAACAGTGGTTTACCTCCACATGTGAGGTATTGGTGTACTCAGGAGAAATTGCCCAACACATTTTAGGATCCATTTTATCCTGTTGCCCATGTGAAAATGAAAAAATTGAGGCTAAAAGAATTTTTTTGTGAAAAAAAAGTACTTTTTCATTTTTACGGATCAATTTGTGAAGCACCTGGGGGTTCAAAGTGCTTACTATGCATCTAGATAAGTTCCTTGGGGCGTCTAGTTTCCAAAATGGGGTCACTTGTGGGGGAGCTCCAATTTTTAGGCACACGGGGGCTCTCCAAACGTGACATGGTGTCCGCTAAAGAGTGGAGCCAATTTTTGATTCAAAAAGTCAAATGGCGCTCCTTCCCTTCCAAGCCCTGCCGTGCGCCAAAACAGTGGTTTACCCCCACATATGAGGTATCAGCGTACTCAGGACAAATTGGACAACAACTTTCGTGGTTCAGTTTCTCCTTTTACCATTGGGAAAATAAAAAAATTGTTGCTAAAAGATAATTTTTGTGACTAAAAAGTTAAATGTTCATTTTTTCCTTCCATGTTGCTTCTGCTGCTGTGAAGCACCTGAAGGGTTAATAAACTTCTTGAATGTGGTTATGAGTACCTTGAGGGGTGCAGTTTTTAGAATGGTGTCACTTTTGGGTGTTTTCAGCCAAATAGACCCCTCAAACTGACTTCAAATGTGAGGTGGTCCCTAAAAAAAATGGTTTTGTAAATTTCGTTGTAAAAATGACAAATCGCTGGTCGAATTTTAACCCTTATAACTTCCTAACAAAAAAAAATTTTGTTTCCAAAATTGTGCTGATGTAAAGTAAACATGTGGGAAATGTTATTTATTAACTATTTTGTGTCACATATCTCTCTGGTTTAACAGAATAAAAATTCAAAATGTGAAAATTGCGAAATTTTCAAAATTTTCGCCAAATTTCCGTGTTTATCACAAATAAATGCAGAATTTATTGACCTAAATTTACCACTAACATGAAGCCCAATATGTCACGAAAAAACAATCTCAGAACCGCTAGGATCCGTTGAAGCGTTCCTGAGTTATTACCTCATAAAGGGACACTGGTCAGAATTGCAAAAAACGGCAAGGTCTTTAAGGTCAAAATAGGCTGGGTCTTGAAGGGGTTAAAAAAACACAGTTTATTCAGTAAAAAATAAGCCCCATACAGTTGAGTCTATGGTGAAAAAAAGTTATTGTATTTGGGGGGAAAAAAAATAAAACTTGATGTGGCTCCAAGGTGATAATTGGGAAAAACATGCACATATTAAGTATCCCCCGAATATGTATGTATATATAGTAATTTTGTTAGTGACGGTAAAATAGTTCTACTTTTTATTATTCTGGATTATCCCTGTAAGGAACTCATGGATTGCCAAGGCTGATGGGGACCCCATAATAGGGGAGACCTCGGAGCACTTGCTGTATATTATAGGGCCATTGATGGCAGAGAGACACGTCGATCCTCGTTCTGAGAGATTAACCATTTCTTTTTTGTTGACGCTGTCGTCTCTTCTCTCTCGGTGTCCTTAGTTTTCCAATGAAGCAGATTTTCCACCACTAAAAAGAAAAATGTCAATTCCATATTTCTCTCATTAGGAGGCGCTACAGGGCTGCCATCAGCTCTTGTGTCTGAGTGATGTGGGAGATCCTGTACTGAGGGATACAAGAGGCAGTGATCCCAGAGATGGAGTCAGCAGGGAGGCAGTACTAGTACCTGGAGCTGCCGAGGAAGAAGCCAGCGATGCGCAGCCTGCGCCTGCACATGGAAAACCCCCAGCACTGAAGGACTAAATTATCCAGGCAGCGACATCTTCCCTGTGCAACTTCACATCACCAGTGCCTTCCACTAATACCGAGACCCCCGGACTATACAGGTGAGATACATCATGTATACACTATGTACCTCTACTACCGAGACCCCGGATTATACAGATCATGTATATACTATATACCACTAATAGTGAGACCCCGGATTATACAGATCATGTATTTACTATATACCACTACTACCGAGACCCCGGATTATACAGATCATGTATATACTATATACCAATAATACCGAGACCCCGGATTATACAGATCTTGCATATACTATATACCACTAATACCGAGACTCCAGATTATACAGATCATGCATATACTATATACCACTAATACAGAGACCCCAGATTATACAGATCATGTATACACTATATACCACTAATACAGAGACCCCGGATTATACAGATCATGCATATACTATATACCACTAATACAGAGACCCCGGACTATACAGTTCATGTATATACTATATACCACTAATACCGAGACCCCAGATTATACAGATCATGTATATACTATATACCAATAATACCGAGACCCCAGATTATACAGATCATGTATATACTATATACCACTAATACCGAGACCACGGATTATACAGATCATGTATACACTATATACCACTAATACCGAGACCCCGGATTATACAGATTATGTATATACTATATACCACAAATACTGGCATCCCGGACTATACAGATGATGTATATACTATATACCACTAATACCGAGACCCCGGATTATACAGATCATGTATACACTGTATACCACTAATACTGAGACCCCGGATTATACAGATTATGTATATACTATATACCAATAATACCGAGACCCCGGATTATACAGATCATGTATATACTATATACCACTAGTACCGAGACCCCGGATTATACAGATCATGTATATACTGTATACCACTAATACAGAGACCCCAGATTATACAGATCATGTATATACTATATACCACTAATACTGAGACCCCAGATTATACAGATCATGTATATACTATATACCACTAATACCGAGACCCCGGATTATACAGATCATGTATACACTGTATACCACTAATACTGAGACCCCGGATTATACAGATCATGTATACACTGTATACCACAAATACTGGCATCCCGGACTATACAGATCATGTATATACTATATACCACTAATACCGAGACCCCGGATTATACAGATCATGTATACACTGTATACCACTAATACTGAGACCCCGGATTATACAGATCATGTATATACTATATACCAATAATACCGAGACCCCGGATTATACAGATCATGTATACACTATATACCACAAATACTGGCATCCCGGACTATACAGATCATGTATATACTATATACCACTAATACCGAGACCCCGGATTATACAGATCATGTATACACTATATACCACTAATACCGAGACCCCGGATTATACAGATCATGTATGTTACTATATACCACTAATACCGAGACCCCGGATTATACAGATCATTTATACACTATATACCACTAATACCGAGACCCCGGATTATACAGATCATGTATACACTATATACCACTAATACCGAGACCCCGGATTATACAGATCATGTATATACTATATACCACAAATACTGACATCCCGGACTATACAGATCATGTATATACTATATACCACAAATACTGACATCCCGGACTATACAGATCATGTATATACTATATACCACTAATACCGAGACCTTGGATTATACAGATCATATATATACTATATACCACTAATACCGAGACCCCGGATTATACAGATCATGTATACACTATATACCACTAATACTGAGACCTCGGATTATACAGATCATGTATACACTATATACCACTAATACCGAGACCCCGGATTATACAGATCATGTATACACTATATACCACTAATAATGAGACCCCGGATTATACAGATCATGTATATACTATATACCACAAATACAGAGACCCCGGATTATACAGATCATGTATACACTATATACCACTAATACCGAGACCTTGGATTATACAGATCATATATATACTATATACCACTAATACCGAGACCCCGGATTATACAGATCATGTATACACTATATACCACTAATACTGAGACCTCGGATTATACAGATCATGTATACACTATATACCACTAATACCGAGACCCCAGATTATACAGATCATGTATACACTATATACCACAAATACAGAGACCCCGGATTATACAGATCATGTATACACTATATACCACTAATACCGAGACCCCGGATTATACAGATCATGTATATACTATATACCACTAATACTGAGACCCCGGATTATACAGATCATGTATATACTATATACCACTAATACCGAGACCCCGGATTATACAGATCATGTATACACTATATACCACTAATAATGAGACCCCGGATTATACAGATCATGTATATACTATATACCACAAATGCAGAGACCCCGGATTATGCAGATCATGTATATACTATATACCACAAATACAGAGACCTACAGAGACCCCGGATTATACAGATCATGTATATACTATATACCACAAATACAGAGACCCCGGATTATACAGATCATGTATACACTATATACCACTAATACCGAGACCCCGGATTATACAGATCATGTATATACTATATACCACAAATACCGAGACCCCGGATTATACAGATCATGTATACACTATATTCCACTAATACCGAGACCCCGGATTATACAGATCATGTATATACTATATACCACTAATACCGAGACCCCGGATTATACAGATCATGTATATACTATATACCACTAATACTGAGACCCCGGATTATACAGATCATGTATACACTATATACCACTAATACCGAGACCCCGGATTATACAGATCATGTATACACTGTATACCACTAATACCGTGACCCCGGACTATACAGATCATGTATATACTATATACCACAAATACAGAGACCCCGGATTATACAGATCATGTATATACTATATACCACAAATACTGACATCCCGGACTATACAGATCATGTATATACTATATACCACAAATACTGAGACCCCGGATTATACAGATCATGTATACACTGTATACCACTAATACCGAGACCCCGGACTACAGCCAGGCCACAACCAAGGAAATAAGGCAGCACTGCAAAATAATGTAAAAATCTAGTGGTTTATTCCCTTTATGCACAGTAATGTTTTAGTCCCCGGCAGTGGGAAGGTCCTAGTGCCAAGAGCTCAAACAATGCTTTTTATATTTTTGCACATAGTTTTTGGATTGGAGCTTCATATCCTGATTTCTTTCTATCTCTCTATCTATCTATCTATCTATCTATCTATCTATCTATCTATCTATCTATCTATCTATCTATCTATCTATCTATCTATCTATCTGTCCTGTATACTGAATACTTTGTGGATAAAATGCATATACTTGTGTTCTTGGATAGATCAGTGATGGAGGTCCCCTTTACAAGAGCTGTATCTGGGCCTCCTCTTATAGTTCCTTGTAAAGCCTGTGTTATTTCCCAGTTATTGTGATCTATAAAGTGTATTATCTTCTGTGCAATCGAAGGACCCTGCCCTTAGGATCACAGTGGTCCCCTAACCTCTCGGACCCCTGCGCAGCGGCACCAGTGGACGTGGTGTGACGTGGCCCCTGGCTGTGATCCCGTTCACCAGTCTCATGATGGCTGTGTCTGTGGCACATGTGCTGCACACGCTCGTCCTATAATGATTGCCCCCAGGAGAATAGTGAGGACATCACAGGTCCTCCCCAATGTTCCCTCCTGCCGCATCTCATCACCGCCCTGGAATCCGGCGTCTCATGCTACCGGGATATGAATAGCTCAGGTGACTTTATGGAGTTCACATCTGTATAACTCCCATCGGCCAGACTGGCTCTACCTGTCAGGGGATCTAGTCTTTTCTGCTTCAGACCAGACCCGGCCAGGTGTATAGACAAGAACATTCAGTTCAGAGCGGCAGGATCTTTATGAGAGCAGAGGGTGAGATAGAGGTCCTGCTCACAGTCAGCATCCAGATCCCTCCAGGTGAGGACTGTCTATCGGCTGGGTGGCCGCAACATATCCCCCCTCCTCTGTACCCTAATATTGGAGGTCTAAGGATTTGTGATTTATTACATATTTTCTGTAGGTTTATTCTTTATGTAACTTATGCACTTAGCTTAGTTTTTTATGTTGCAATTTTGCCTGTGCGGGATGAGGTTTAGGAAGCTGGGATATGTGATGCTATTCGGCGAGGCATCCACATTGGTGGCCCCTTGTGCTTCATGGTCAGCAAAATCGATTGTCAATTTATTCTGTAGTTTCCTTTATCAATGCCGGGATCTCCATTGTGAGGACTGTCATACAGCTCCGCAAACCTCAGCTTACAGGACCCTTGTCTACGGATACTGGGGGGTTCTACTGCTAGTTGCTTTATTATGTGGTGCAAGGAATTAATGTGCAACTAGTGAATGGATAAATGGATGGATAAAATAGATATATAGCTAGATAATCGCTAGATAATAAATAGATACATGGAAGTATAGATAGATAAATAATAGATAGTAGATAGATAGATAATCGATAGATAATAGATACATGGAAGTATAGATAGATAGAAGGATAGCTAGATAATAGATATAATAGATAGATGATAGATAGATAGATAGATGGATAATAGATGGATAGATAATAGATAGATAATAGATTATAGATAGATAATATATAGATTGAAAGATAGATAATAGAAAGATAGATAATAGATAGCTAGATAGATAATAAATACATACATGGAAGGATAGATAGATAGGATAGCTAGATAATAGATATAATAGATAATAGATAGATAATAGAAAGATAGATAATAGATAGATAGATGACAGATATATAATAGACAGATAATAGACAGATAATAGATAGATAGATAGATAGATAGATAGATAGATAGATAGATAGATGATAGCAGGTATATCAGACTTACGGTAAATCCTAAACCAGGCATAGACCGGAGCTCCTGACTTCTAGGACTGAGCCTCGTGCGTTTGCTTTCATCAGATTGGATTGAATGATTTTCTGATCTTATTAGATAGAATTGTACTTTTTTTTCACCTTTTTATTGGGAATCTATACAAACCTTTGCACAATACAGATTGTTCTACCATTTTATTGGACTATCGTCTCGCCCTTTACATCATATTATCCGGCATCTCCTTCCGTAATTCACAATGCGGAACGTTCCTCGGACACAGGGAACTATCTAACATCAGATCTGCTTACAATTAGACGGCTGTTTGTATCGAGCAAGAATATAAGGACAATACTGTTCTATGTGAAAAGTCCTAAACGCTGGAAGTTTGTAATGATTCATCCTCTTTTTTTACCTGCAGTCCTATGTAAGATAACATCCCTCTATTATTTATTGACCCACTGGTACATTTTGCTCTGTTTCATCAGTCATCATTGCTGCCAGACTTGATGATTGAAAGGGATCTACGTGTGTCTAAGTGTGTACTTTATACAAGTGAAACTAAGATCTGCCAGGTCTCGTATATTAGGAGTCCTGCCTGCCCAGAAGGGTTCTCTTTGCACGGCTCTGCACTCTATTGAAGTATCTTGTGTCTTGCATGTTCCAGATTCATCATGTCTAACGGCCCTAAGAAGAAACTTACCCAGAAGTTGAAGAAGACCCTACCTGTGACGGGTCCCCAAGCTCCAACTTTGTATGAGTTGATGCAATGGTACTGCCTGACCACCAACACTCACGGCTGCCGGAGGATAGTAGTGTCCAAGGGTCGCCTACGGAGATGGATCTGGATTGTCCTCACCTTGATCGCGGTGGCTCTGATTTTTTGGCAGTGCTCCTTATTGCTTATGTCCTATTACACCGTGAGTGTGTCCATCACTGCGAACTTCCAGAAATTGACATTTCCAGCCGTCACCATCTGCAACATGAACCCATACAAGTAAGAAAATTGGGGTCACCTTCACTCTAGGGGTGGGCAGATTTTAAAGAGTAGCTAAGCTTTTTTATCATTTAATTATCTTCCAGGGTTTGGAAAGTAATGAATATTTATAATATACATCATCGCCTTATTCTTCTTTCCTCTCTCCAAACACTATGTTGTGTCATTGCTCACTTCATGATCCTTTAGAAGCTTCTTTTAACTGCCTATCAGAAAAAATCTGTCCACTATATTCCAATTAACAGAGTAAAGGAATGACTCTGTTTCATCATCTCTTCTGCTCCTAACCAAACTACTAAGAGGCAAATTCCCACACACAAGCTGTTTGGCTATAGTGTATAGATCTTTGATGAGCAGCGGTTGAAAGCAGCTTCTAAAGGAGAAAACGACACAAAACAAGGTAATAAAATGTTACAAAAATGTATACCTTTGCAATGTCTTTGGAATAGTTAAATAAAAAATAGTTTCTACTAGTAGTGATAATCTTGAAAATTTAGTGGCGACTATTGTTGACCTAATGGCCCAATCAGTGGCATACATAGGAGTGAGGACCCCATGCAAAAAAAGCCTTCAGGGTTTGTTGCAAGGGACCCATGACCACTACATGGTTTGCTTCTGTGATAAGTGGACCCTTTGTTGCACCCTTACAATAGTCCAGGAAGCTAAGATATGAGGAGCTGTTTGATGGAGCCCTCGGTGTAAAGCCGATTTGGCTGTCACTCTGCCTAAGACATTAAAATGGCATTTTCTAGAGAAAACAGTCTTTAATGATAAATATACTTCTTTGAAAACCTTAAAGGGGTCTTCCGTTTATTCTTCCTATTTGTTACCCAGAACCGAGAGTGACTACAAGAGGCATGTCTCACTCTGGAGGACATGGTGTGTCAGTGTATTATACAAACAATCCATAGATCCTAAGTAGAAATCTGTAGTACTGCATTTCCCCTGCAGGGGCGCTGCAGTAGAGGATAACACTTTCTAATAGTTTTTGTAGCTGATTACAGTGAATCACTTGTGGGGTCTCCGCAGTATGACACCTTGTGATTAGCTTCTTTTCAGGCAATCTTTCTAAAAAGAAGGGAACATTCAATTTGGACAACCCATTTAAGTGTTTAAGTGACTACTTTTGGCTCAAGACACTATATATATATATATATATGTATTGTCCTATTTATTAGATTATACATATGGTAATTGTTACATGCTTACTTACAGCAAGCAGTCATTTTATGCAGAAGGTGCAGTTTTATATGTAGGGTGGTGCGAGCTGTCACCCATGATAATACACTATTTATCCTGTACGTGGATTTGGGGATTTTTCAGATCTGGAACATAAATTCACATTAATTCTGTATTCTCTGTACTGCCGAGCTTACAACAGTGACATGAACAGAAGGAGGTGATTTCGGCTGAGTAAGGTCACAAGGATGTGAGCGTGGGCAAGATCCCAAACTCCAGCAAAGTCCTGAGTATCTGCGCCCGACTGCTCCCGCCATAGTGGGATTGTCAGGAGTTCTTATAGGGTTTTTAATTTTTTTATGTCCCTGTAAAAGCACAAACTTTACAATTTAGTTATTAATGTAAATCCTCACTGCCCTCAAGGACAGAAGGGTTTGTGACTCTATAGTTTTGCTGTCTGGTTTGCTGGATCCGATCAGCTATAATCCCCCTGTGCTCCCACATTTCCCACCAGCAGTGCAAGCATGCCAAGCTGTCAATCATCATACAAGCATGCCAACCTGTCAATCACCATGCAGTATGCCAAGCTGTCAATCATCATGCAAGCATGCCAAGCTGTCAATCATCATGCAAGCATGCAAAGCTGTCAATCATCATGCAAACATGCTATGCTGTCAATCATCATGCAAGCATGCTATGCTGTCAGTCATCATGCAAGCATGCCAAGCTGTCAATCATCATGCAAGCATGCAAAGCTAGTAATCATCATTCAAGCATGCTATGCTGTCAATCATCATACAAGCATGCCAAACTGTCAATCATGCAGGCATGCCAAGCTATCAATCATCATGCAAGCATGCCAGGCTGTCAATCATCATACAAGCATGCCAAGCTGTCAATCATCATGCAAGCATGCCAGGCTGTCAATCATCATACAAGCATGCCAAACTGTCAATCATCATGCAAGCATGCCAAGCTATCAATCATCAGATTGATCTTAAGAAACCCACTAGGATTTGTGCACATGTTTAGCATTTGCAGCATATTTTTTTGCTGCAAAAGTCAGTCTTTTTCCAACATTTTCTTGCATTTTTGCATGCAGTTTTAATGAGTTTTTAATTTCATTTTTATTCCCTTAAATTTGAATGGGCGAAATATGCAGCAAAAGTGCTGAAAGATAAGACAAACTGCAGATCTGAAAAAACATGTTGAAGGTTCAAATTTCTAAGGCAGAAAGAATCAGCATGTGCATTGGGATGTCAGATATTTCATTCACTTTTCTGGGACTGTAAAACTTGTAAAAATCTTGGCAAAAATGCAATGTGTGAGCGCTTACTGTCATGTTTTTGCTCCCCTTTTTTTATGGAGCCCTTGTAGAGAGCCCAGTTTGCCCACTACTACATTTGGAGGGTGAACTTGTCCTGGCCGTTTTCTCCTTAGTACTAAGTAGCCACCGGATTAGGGGAACCTTGCCACTATGCACAGCCATCTATAGATTTGGAATCAGGTGAAACTATGGTGGATGCAGAGGCTGCAGTCGCTCTCGGAATGTAGGGACTAGGGCGAACCTAAAGGTCTCCTTGACCGATATGGTAAGAATCCATGATAATTGGTGGATTTCTTGTAGATTTTGGCATTGGAGGCTTCGAGTTACGCCACTGTCCAGCATCCTTTCTTCTTTTTTTCTTCCTTTTGCTCGAAGGATCTGAGCCTGACCCCACCGGTCCTGGCCTTCGGAGTGAACTTCATGGATGTGAAATATATGTTTATCCTTTCCAAACAATGTAACACATTCTTCAACTGGACACTTAAGAAACACAAGTGAGCCGGTTTTATGGTCTGTTACATAAACATGTGCACATAGAAGGCCAGCACTCGTAGGCGGAGGACAACTAATCAGCTATGTCTGCACCCCGGATGCCAACCTGGTGCGAAACGAGCGTGGTGGGTAGATGCAAATTGGGAGTCACCTTTTAGACCTTTGGGCACTGCTAGATATATTTTGACCCCAATTATTAATATCAGATGTCAGACTAAACCCTAGATATATTCGCACCCCAAATCCCTTATATTAGTATTTTTTTCTGAGCTCTCTATTTTTCTTGCAACTGAATTAAAACAAAATTAAAGGGGGTTATCTCAAATTCTTAAATGGTTAAAATTGCAAACTTTTTATAAAAAAAAAAACATTGCAATTTTACCTTTTGTAAAAATCTTGTCTCTGCTCTCAAAATCGAAGGGATTTTTAATTCTATAGTTTACTGCTTGTTGCCTAGGTTACCCGCCACCGTTGAAGTTTGAGTAGCAGATTACCTAGGTAAGGAGTGGTGCAAGCGGCGCTCTAAAACTGCCCGGATTACACAGTTCGGACTTGCAGTGCAGCCATGCCGCCGGTCTAAACTGACATTTTTCAGGAGCGCACTGCCACCATCCAGGATGTCGGGAGGAAGAGGAGCAGTGCGCTTTTAAAGAATGATCATGAGCAAACTCCTTTAATCATCAGGGCTAAAAAAATGTGACTACTCGTGGTAAAATCATTTAATTTGACACGTCATCAGCACAGTGAGAGGAGGAGAGAGGGCATGGTCACTCTCACTATGAGAAAGCTGTAAAGAAATGTTTAGTGACCCTGTGACAGTAAAATGAGTCCTTGATGCGCTAATATGGCAGAGAGGAAGTAGAAAGCTACTTTCTGTTTCAGGAAATGAAGGCTGGAGGAGTCAGCTGAGTTTACGAGGCTGCAGACAGTGGCTACCTTCTTGGCTGGTCTCATGTTTGGCTTCTGATGCACTTGGACGATTCTTATAGTATAAATATAGAGGAAAAAAAAAAGAAAGAACAAAATAATCTGCTTTTAAATAAATAATTGTTATCTAGTGCAGCGATTATGACTTTGGAGTATAATTGTTTGCTTGTGAAAGCAATGAATCATCACCATATGTGATCTCACATGGTGTCCAGACACGTTTACTGATCGCACTTCTCCAGAAGCAACTTCAGCAATTACAGAGACATCACATACGTTGGTTCGAGACCTGCCCGAAAGCGGGCATTGGCACCATAGTAATTGAAAGTGGATAAAGCATCAATGTGAACAAGGACATGAATAATATGCAGATAAGGAATATAGCTGCTCTGGGACTTATGAGAGCAGGGGACTTCATTCTAGACTCCCATCGACATCAGGGAAGAGGCGCAAGCAGCAGAATAGTGAGCGCAGCTCCGGAGTGTAAAACAGGATGTAACTCAGGATCAGTAATGTATGTACACAGTGACTGCACCAGCAGAATAGTGAGTGCAGCACTGGGGTATAATACAGGATGTAACTCAGGATCAGTAATGTAATGTATGTACACAGTGACTGCACCAGCAGAATAGTGAGTGCAGCTCTGGAGTATAATACAGGATGTAACTCAGGATCAGTAATGTAATGTATGTACACAGTGACTGCAGCAGCAGAATAGTGAGTGCAGCTCTGGGGTATAATACAGGATGTAACTCAGGATCAGTAATGTAATGTATGTACACAGTGCCTGCACCAGCAGAATAGTGAGTGCAGCTCTGGAGTATAATACAAGATGTAACTCAGGATCAGTAATGTAATGTATGTACACAGTGACTGCACCAGCAGAATAGTGAGTGCAGCTCTGGGGTATAATACAGGATGTAACTCAGGATCAGTAATGTAATGTATGTACACAGTGACTGCACCAGCAGAATAGTGAGTGCAGCTCTGGAGTATAACACAGGATGTAACTCAGGATCAGTAATGTAATGTATGTACACAGTGCCTGCACCAGCAGAATAGTGAGTGCAGCTCTGGAGTATAATACAGGATGTAACTCAGGATCAGTAATGTAATGTATGTACACAGTGACTGCACCAGCAGAATAGTGAGTGCAGCTCTGGGGCATAATACAGGATGTAACTCAGGATCAGTAATGTAATGTATGTACACAGTGACTGCACCAGCAGAATAGTGAGTGCAGCTCTGGAGTGTAATACAGGATGTAGCTCAGGATCGGTAATGTAATGTATGTACACAGTGATTGCACCAGCAGAATAGTGACTGCTGCTCTGGGGTATAATACAGGATGTAACTTAGGATCAGTAATGTAATGTATGTACACAGTGACTGCACCAGCAGAATAGTGAGTGCAGCTCTGGAGTATAATACAGGATGTAACTCAGGATCAGTAATGTAATGTATGTACACAGTGACTGCACCAGCAGAATAGTGAGTGCAGCTCTGGAGTGTAATACAGGACGTAGCTCAGGATCGGTAATGTAATGTATGTACACAGTGACTGCACCAGCAGAATAGTGAGTGCTGCTCTGGGGTATAATACAGGATGTAACTCAGGATCAGTAATGTATGTACACAGTGACTGCACCAGCAGAATAGTGAGTGCAGCTCTGGGGTATAATACAGGATGTAACTCAGGATCAGTAATGCAATGTATGTACACAGTGACTGCACCAGCAGAATAGTGAGTGCAGCTCTGGAGTATAATACAGGATGTAACTGAGGATCAGTAATGTAATGTATGTGCACAGTGACTGCACCAGCAGAATAGTGAGTGCAGCTCTGGAGTGTAATACAGTATGTAACTCAGGATCAGTAATGTAATGTATGTACACAGTGACTGCACCAGCAGAATAGCGAGTGCAGCTCTGGGGTATAATACAGGATGTAACTCAGGATCAGTAATGTATGTACTCAGTGACTGCACCAGCAGAATAGTGAGTGCAGCTCTGGGGTATAACACAGGAGGTAACTCAGGATCAGTAATGTAATATCTGTACACAGTGACTGCACCAGCAGAATAGTGAGCGCAGCTCTGGAGTATAATACAGGATGTAACTCAGGATCAGTAATGTAATGTATGTACACAGTGACTGCACCAGCAGAATAGTGAGTGCAGCTCTGGAGTATAATACAGGATGTAACTCAGGATCAGTAATGTATGTACACAGTGACTGCACCAGCAGAATGGTGAGTGCAGCTCTGGAGTGTAATACAGGATGTAACTCAAGATCAGTAATGTAATGTATGTACACAGTGACTGCACCAGCAGAATAGTGAGTGCAGCTCTGGAGTATAATACAGGAGGTAACTCAGGATCAGTAATGTAATGTATGTACACAGTGACTGCACCAGCAGAATAGTGAGTGCAGCTCTGGAGTAAATTTAATATCATTAGATAAGCTACAGAGGTGGATATACCCTTTAAAAGTTAGGATGTGCAAGGATGCTATGGACCTGTGAGTATGAGCACGTTTAGTTTTATACTTTTGACCCCTAATCTGTTAATGCTTTGTTTCTCTCTTGTTACTCTGTACATCCCAGCTATAACATGAGCAGATATACTGGACATTACATGACTGCTAGTGGCTCTATGTTTTGCTCCCAGCCTAGCGCACATAAGAGTTTACAGTTTATCATCAGTTGTTGCCGTCTGTTCCTTGCAGACATGCTAGAAACACATCAGATTATTGTAAGTGCTGTATGTAATCCGCAGCTATAGAGGAGAAGAAGGAATGCATTGTTCATGTTTCTATGGCCTCGGGCTATTGTATGACATAATACCCTGGAACAACTTCTTCGGTCCTTTAACCTATGAGGAGTTTTACCCAATGATCATATGAAGTTAGAGACATAAATCCTATACAGTGGTTTTTTTTTGTAATTTTAACCTTAGAGGAATCTTAAAGGGGATCTCTGTGAAATCTAGAACTTGCAAAGTAGAGATGAAAAATGGCATGTGTGCAAAGTGTGGTCCATTGCGTAGAGAAACTAAAGCAATTGTGATTGGGGTCGATTGTGACTTGTAGGATCGCTACTTCCAAAAGGGGGCACTATAGAGTTCAAGTCTCTTTTTCTCTGAAGAGGCAACTTGCATAGTAAACAATTGTGGTTTCTGTATTTGCTGGTTCTGAAGACCTGGACGGGATCATGAGTCTATATGACACGGTTCAGGTCGCCATCAGTCAGCACGTTAGATGATGGCATGTCGTGAACGGATCAATATATGTTGCGTTCACCACTGTCCTGTTAAGTGATGCAAACAACAACATCACCAAGCGGCGCAAAATCCAGTGCTTGTGTGACAGATCTGAAAACTGGCGCATGCGCAGAGTGTCCGGCAATCAATATTCATTTGCGGATGCGCCAGTTCCGGAGGTTAATTTAGGATCAGCAAATGCGTGCCAACACTTTTTGCATGTGTCAGTTTTCAGCTCTGTGACAAAGAGAAGGACGTATCCTGTCCGGGTCAATTAGTGCCAAGTCCGCCACTGGACTATAATTTGACATGAATGGTGCAATAGCATCTTCCACAGGCTACATCAAAGCCAGCCCTTATGTGGAGAGCTGAAACTGTGTTTACTGAGAAATCAATTTTAAGTCTGCGCATGCGCCAGGATTAGGACATGTGCACTAACACTTTGCCTAGATGATGATTTTCAGCTCTTCGTCAATCAACAAACCAGAAAAGGACATATTGTGTCAAGATCAATTAACGACAAGTCCAGCACTGGCCTGTAGATTGACATGAGTGGTGCAGACAGTGTAATCCCCAAGAAACACCAAATCAAGTATTTGCGTTTGAGAGCTGAAAACTTGCGAATGTGTTTGCAGATAAAGCAATTTTTGGTCTGGACATGCGCCAGTGATGATAAGTTCAGGATTAGGACATGCATACTTGTACGTTGTCTAGATGATGGCTTTCAGCAGACCAAAGAAGGACATTTTGTGCCCAGGTCAATTAATGTCAAGTCCGTCACTGGCCTGTTGATTGACATGAATGTTGTAATCCATGGGCTCCACCAAATTAAGCACTGGTGCATGCGCAATGTGTTTGCAGAGAAATCAATTCTTGGTCTGCGCATGCGCCAATCCCGATAGGTTCTTGATAAGGACATGCATACCAACACTCTGCCTAGATGATAATTTCCAGCTCTATGTCAATCAATGGACCAATAGTGGTCTACATGTAGATTAATAAGGACACTTGGATGATCCAGACACTTTAGCGTTTGTTTATGGCTCCGGACTGGTTTTTTTTGTAAGGTATCAGGTAATGGATATAACTTACACAACAGTATATTGAAGAATCTTGCGGTTGACAGGTCGTGCTCGGAGCTGTAGTTTCACAACATCTGGAGAACATTGCCGAAGGCTGATTGCACTAGAGTTGAATGCAATATTTGTCTTATTTTGCAGGTATAGTACAATCAAACATTATGTGGCCGGTTTGGAAGCGGACACCATCAAAGCGCTCAAGGACATCTATGGATATTCAGAACCTACAAGTCGCCGGCGTAGAGATGTAGAAACACAACAAGAAGTCCCTGAAGAGGAGAATAGTTATCTCAAAAAGATTCAGTTGTTCGAAGTGAAAAGTGTAAATGGCAACGAGATCGAAGCCGAGGAGATTCCCACACGGAAAAGGAGCAGAATGGCCGCCAGAGTGGTGGAAAGGAACACGGACATCGCTACTGATAACATTGTGGGCTACAAGTTGGTAAGTAACCCAGACCCTCGTGGCTTCTTCTTAGGCTACAGTATATGCACACAAGAGTTTTTCTAGTTTTTGGACTAGAAACTGAGGTTTGTGTTTAGAGAAGGATCTGGAGAAGTTCCTACTTCTTAAAAAAAACTCTACACATACCCTCACGCTATCTAAGACCAGTTTCAAACACAGGAAATTTGTGGCCTGAAGATGGACTTGTATAAGTCTACGAGGCTGCTGAGTTCCCTTTCAGTGACCCATATCCAACCTTGAATGACATATTAATGACACCGGCCTAAGGCTATGTGCACATTGAGCTTTTTAAGGGTCTTTTGGAGCAAATTCCTTTCCATTATTCTCCTCAAAAACTCTTCCATTTCATTTCTACCCATTTTGATGTCAATATGAGGAGGGGTTCTTTTACTTTCTTTTTTACTGTTTTTGGAGTGGAAACTCTCCAAATTTCAAAACTCCTCAAAAACGTTGAGCTTCTGATCTGAAAACTGAGTAAAAAGACTTTGAGCGCACATAGCCTTTGGAAGCTCTACAATAAAAGAAAACCTCTTCCATCCCCCTCTGAATAAAGAGTGTTTCCTAAAGTAGTTTGCCATGAAAAATTCATAGTTTTTGAACCTATCAAAAAACTCCACGCGTCCACAGCCTTTGAATTATTTTTTACCAAGACATTTGACTAATGGCTGAAATGACTATACAGATCTATAGTACGGCACCCATAGAATACTATGATCCCAAATAATTCATAGGCCATAAGTGTAAAGTCACAGACACTTTGAGGAATTCTGATAAAATGCTTTAAGGGTCTGGTCAATATGATCCTACACGGACTGTGCACATGGTGCATTAAAGGGTACCATGGAACTTTAATTTATTATTGATATTTATTGATCTTTGTATTAGAAATGAGGGGATCAGACAACAGATACCTTCACTGATCAGCTAATTAAAGGAGCTCTGCACATCTATCATTGCTTACCCAGATTTGTAACTGCTGATATTGGGGACTTCTAATAAGAAGAGTCATCAGTAGTAAAGTCTCCTAACCTAATTAAGGCCATACCGAAATCTTTACACTTTTTGGCAATTTTCATTTTCCTTTGGTACAACGGTAGGTGTAAAGCATAGAAATCAGAAAAGTATGAACCAGAAAGGGGTGCTAAAAATGTGAACGGACAATTCAAAGTTTTTGAATGAAGTTCATCACCTAGAATAATTGATAACATAGATATAGGTAATAAATAAAGTTAATGAGATCGAGGTTCTCAGAGGCAATGGTTTCACCTTATTCTAGTCTTGATAAGTTTTCGTCAATTTTTCGGTTCTTGGTTTCCGATATATTGTTACTGACATTTTCACCTTTTCTTCTAACAGTGCGACCCCAAAAACAACACCGACTGCACCATATTTACTTTTAGTTCTGCCATCAGCGCCATCCAGGAGTGGTACCGGCTACACTATATGAACATCCTGGCGACAATACCAATGGACGAGAAGATTAAGATGAGTTACTCCGCCAATGAGCTACTGATCAACTGCTTTTTTGATGGCAAACAATGTGACGCACGGTTAGTTCTGGTTTATCATACTGTTATAGTACAGTCGTAACTTCCTTAGGGCATGTGGGCTGTCACATGGACACTCCTATCTCCAGCTTGATCACATTATTTCCTTGTGTTCTTCTCCATGTATGCAAAGAACCCAAAGATTCGTAGTTGGGAATGGTGGAATGTCCTATATTAACCTTGATATTTGATGCTGGTTCCTCCAGAGGGAGAGATGCTCCTTGTGTAGCCATTCTCCAATCTGATTGATCTGACAGTTTGAGAAAGCTCCAGCCCATTAATGATGGCTTTTAGCCCCTTTAAGATCATATGGACCATCTACATAGTGTAGAGCATCCGTGATGAAAGGAAAAATAATCTTTTTTTTGCAGTCTGCCCAGACATTAATCACTCACCAGCTCAGCATTAAGATATTTCATATAACAACAGTATGTAAATTTCCAGATAATTCCATGTATTGTCATGTAGACAATGCCGGATATAGATTTCACTGTAGGCACGAGCCAATTAATCTAACCTTACTCGTGATAATTGATGGACGGACGGAAGTGAAGGCATCTTTGACATGTCAATATGTTCTATAATGAGCCTACGGCGATAACAGCCTTCTCCTGGTGTCCATAAAGGTCTAAAGTTATGTTCTGTTCACACAGAGTTATTCCACAAGCTTCAGGAAAAATCTCCTTCTTGGGTGGAGTTTTTGGAGGAGTTTTTCTTTTTTCCAAACAGTTCCGGAATCGTTTTTTCCCCTTGAGCATTGCTTTACAGGCTTTTGATTGGACAGTGACTAATGTGGAAAGCTTTCTACTAGACGTTTTTTAAAACCTCATAAAGAAAAACTTAAAAGACGCTAAAAAAACGCCGCAAAGTGGATCTGTCTTAAAAAATTAACAGATTTTTTTTAAGCATTTTTGAGTAGGATTTTGGAACGATGCAGATCCCATTATCTCCCTGTGAACATAGCTGAACTCTAAGGTTGGAGAACGTTTTCCATACTGGCAATACTAATATAAGGGCCAGGGTAACTCTACTGTATAGTAAAGGGGCATCTAAGTTGAAGAATGAAGCATGTGAGAGGGTGATCGCACCAGGAATGCATACTACTGGGTTTAAAACTACAAAATTAAGGGTTTGTCTCATTTGGAAAACCCATTTCCAGGTACCCTATAAGAAAATAGAGGGAGTCCCCTTTTCAGGATCAATGGTGACATTCTGGAGGTCCTATGCTGCATTACACACTCTCATAAAGTTGAGTTGAATAGCCATGGTGTGATGCTTCATTTACAAAAAAAAATACAGCGTATCGCCTGGGGTTCTAGTAGAGGAACTTTCTGTGATCAGCTTATTGTAAAAGCACCCTTCTAACATGGAGGGAGTTCCAAAGTGGATGAGACCCCTAAATTTCCATGATAGTCAAATGATATCCAATGTCTTGAAATACAGCCGTACTGCAAGATGTGGGTCTTTGGTTTGTTTAAATGAAAGGCGTCCATATACTTTTAATAGCTGTCATTTCAATGACCGTGTTCCTTCTCACCCCTCCATACACATGTATGCTCAGGGTGACCGAGCATGCATGTATTTTCAAAAAGTCGAGGGGAGAAAGGTTCTGCCGGACTCTTCTGATGTCATTATAACTCTTCTTTAATATTGAAATTCAACATGTATGTTCCTTCTTTTCTCCAACAGCAACTGTTGGGGAAGAGTCAGGAGGCCCCCATACAGATCAGATACGGTTTGGTCAATACATGTTCAATGTCTCCATAAGACCATATTCTTTCCCATTGCAGGAACTTCACCCTATTCCACCATTCTCTATATGGCAACTGCTACACCTTCAATGATGCCAAGCAGGAGCCATTGTTGGAGTCCTCCATGGGTGGTGCTGAGGCTGGTAAGATGTCTTCAGTTGATGCATATGTTTTCTACCTTACATTCATGGCCAAAAGTTTTGAGACTGACAAATTTTTTTTTTTTTTTTTACAAAGCATTCTTGCCTAATATGTCTGAAAGACTGAAAAACAGATGCAGGAAAGTTTTTTAAAATCAAAATGTATGCCGATCTCCAAACTTTTGGCCTGGACTGTATCTACAATTTGTTATATATTTACCGTATATATAATAACATTTTTGTCACTCTGTGTCCTTAGGGCTGAAGTTGATCATCTACATTGATGAAGAGGAATACAACCCATTCTTGGTCACCGCAGCCGGTGCTAAGATATTAGTGCATGATCAAAACGACTTTCCATTTATCGAAGAATCGGGGACAGAACTCGAGACGGCGATGGAAACTTCTATTGGGATGCAACTGGTAAGTGATGAAAGAATGATAGAGTGTTTTTTGTCATCATGGAATTCAAGAAAGGAGTTATGGTAGTGAAATGGAGGAGAATGACCAAATGCCCAAATAGCATGTCCTCTGCCACACTTGCCAACAGTCCCAAATTTGCCATAATATCTCAGACAAATTTAGTATTATCTCACACAATTAGGGAAAGGTTTTCACAAACTCTGCTCACAGGTGGTTAGTTCTGAGTTGGTGCAAATCGGTTCACAGGACCCAGTCTGTCGGCCACATCAGTAATTTGTGGCCACTTGATAAGAGCCCCGAGAACCTCCCCTTCCCTGTCGTCATCTGTGGCTCTTGTAATAAGCCGGCCTGGTGCGATGACGTCACCCCAGACCGGCTAATCAAAAGAGGAGCCGCGGATTCTGTCAGGTAAGGGATGGTTCACGGGGCTCTCATCAAGTGGCCACAAACTGCTAATGTGGCCAATGGACCAGTGAATAAATTTGCACCAACTTTAGCTGGAGTTTTTCTTGGCCAGGGTGGGGATAAAACGTCCTGAAATTGCCATCATCAATGTTGGTAACAATGCTGTTACTTATGCCCACAGCACAGAAAGTTACCCGGTCTGCCCTCGGCGACATTGGTGTCTCCTGAAAAAAGTTGTTTGGGGGGTTGACATAGCGGAAAGATATTGAAATATTCCAAGGTTACTGGGCATCGGTTGGGCATAAGAGATATTTCCCCCCTGGGAATTCCTTTTCCCAAGATATGCCCTTTTTTAAAGGGGTTGTCTCACCCCACTTATTGTGGTCTCCTCAACCTCATGATGCAGCAACTTCCGTTCTCTCTACGGCAAGTAAACAGCGAAACAGATATGACCAGTGTCTAATTCTAAGCCCTGACATTACTGTCCGTATCTCCAGGCAATGCACACCCAATGTCGTTCACCCCTCACACCCCTGAGGGGAAGTAACTTTAAATTTAGCATAAATTAGGATGAGTCAGTGATGTGAGTCCGGTCTGTCAGGAAGTTCTGGATTATATAGGCAAGAAGATTAGAAATAATTTGGAGAAAATATCGATGAGTAATTAATGAGTGTAATGTGATATTTTATTGTTATCCCAGACAAATTCTTCAAAGTTATCCAGTCCGTACAGCGACTGCACCATCGATGGAAGCGATGTCCCTGTTGACAACCTGTATGACAAGAAGTATACCTTCCAGGTAAAATATGGATGAAAACTAGACATAATTTATATAACTGTATTAAAATATACATCACTGTCTGTGTCCAAGATTTAACTTTGCCTTTGTTCGTCCTTTTTGCAGATCTGTCTGTATTCGTGTTTCCAAAAAGAGATGGTGAAGACCTGCGGGTGTGCCCACTATGACCAGCCACTGCCCGAGGGAGCAAAATACTGCAATTATGATGAATTCCCAAGTTGGAGTAAGTTCCACTTTTAACATTTAATGTATTTTTTAAAATTATTTCTGACATCTCTCTGAGACTCTGGGTATGCGTGTCTTTCTACACAGTAAACCAGAAGGCTCACGATGAAGCAATCTAAATTTCTGAGACTGTTAGAAACTGAATATATATAATATTAGTTTTTTGTAAATCATTATTCTCTTTTTCTAAAACCGACTGATTTATTGATCATTTATTTATCTTTGTATTCTTATACTGTTTTTCCAGTTTATTGTTACTTCAAACTACATAAACAGTTTGTCCAGGAAGATCTGGGATGTCAGCATACTTGTCGAGAGTCATGCAGGTGAGATTACAGGAAAAGTTAGCCGTGTTTCAGTTCTATCTATTTCATCACAGTGACATCTCTGACTGCCATTCCCATAGAGGTGGCTAACAAGCTTTCATAAGTTTCAGTTTTTTTAAAGGAACATTTTAAGAAAAAACGGTGCACTATGTTATAAATATATTGGAACCTAAGGGGCGGAACATGGAACAGAGATTCACCAATCAGAGGCTCCTTGTGTCATGCTCCACCCCTCAGGATCTCATTGAGGCACAACACAGTGTTTTAATTGTTTTCACAGGGATCCTTTAATCAGCTATAAGTTTAAATTGGTATCAGGAACTACATTTTGACTCTGAGGTGTCTTAACTCTCAGCAATTATCAAGAACAATCGCAAGGCTCCATCTGACCTTGCCAGTTTGCTTCTTGATCCCTTTCACCTCCCCCAGTACTTCTCTAGTTACTGTTCCTCTTTTGTTCTTCTAAAGCCATATTTTGTTGTGGGACTTTTGTAAATTGTGTGTTATATGCGGATATAAGCAGCACATATATTTTTCTTTTCTTTTCAGTTTTAAAGAATGGACATTTACAAGAAGTGTGGCTAAGTGGCCCTCATTAAGTGCCGAGGTAAGACGATCGTGGCTCCTTGAGAATCGATGATATTCCTCTGAGAGCTAAATGTACTGTAGATACTCACCATTATTTTACCTTAAAAGACCGGTCAACTCTCCTAAAATATTTGTTTTAGTAAATACTTTTGCATTCCTCATGAAATATCAATTTTGGAACATCTTCTATTACAGCTCCATAATACAGTCAGCTATAAAATAATTAGGGAAGTCAGGATTTGCATAATTGGTCCTTTGTCTATAAATAAGTAAAATGAGTCTTAATGTAGACAAATCACCCTTACTATTCTCACTACTTTATTATTTTTGTCTTTTCCATCAGGAGTGGACACTGCGAGTTCTGTCCTGGGAACTGGGGAAAAAAATAAATAAAAACCTGACTAAGTAAGTAGTTCCAGGTACCTTACAAACCAGAAAATGCAATCTAAGTTCAATAGATCATCTTTTTTTTTGGAGTACGTATACTGAAAAAACGTAATTTCCCCTGCGGTGGCGCTGTAGAGAAATTGAACATTTGCTGTCATATTGTTGGATTCATATATAATAACTGTTCTAATGCTGTGGTTGCAATAATTACTCATTAAATTAATTGCCCAGAGACAAAATTGTTGAATTTTATAATCCATCTTTATTGAGAAGGCTAGAAAAAAAAAAAACTATTGACATAAACAGCGAAGTACCTAATATATGTATGTGATAGGAATAGATATGTGTAACCTTCTTACTTTTCATTTGGCACATTAACTCCCAATGATCAGCTACGATCTCTGTTAATATCTAGATATAAGCGTTCAATTTTCCTACCCCTGGAAAATGAAGTATTACACATTGGACATTCAAATAAGTAAGCTGTAGAACAAAGCTGGTCCTCCAGAGTGATTCCCTAAACACAGAATTACCATTTGTAGTTATATAAAATAAATTACAATAGAGCAAAAATATTTGCAGGACCCTAGTCCAAAGGCCACATTGGTAATCCACGGCCGCCAAAACATAGCCTTGCAAAATTCCTTCTACCTGTCAGCATACCTGGCACCTCCTCTGATTAATAGGCTGATCTAAGTACTTGGGCCAAGATCCTGCAAAAGTTTTTGCTCAACTATAGGACCAGTATTTAATAATATTCAATTGATAGTTCTTGGCACTAAATGTTCACATACTAAACATTCCTCTTCTGTTCTTCCCATTCTAGGAACAATCTAGCAAACCTGGATGTTTTCTACCAAGACTTAAACCTCAGAACCATTGCTGAAAGTCCTGCCTCCAGCGTAAGTCTTCTCTGTTCTCTTACCCTTGGCCAAAGATGTAACTTAAAGCTTTTAGGTCTCAATGCAAAATCAATAACAGGTTCCACATGCACTTGTGTCACTCTTAATAGTTGAGTATTCTCAAGTGGTAGAGAAAGTTTTGGGCCTCTTAGACACCAATTGTTTCTTCTCAAGCTCTGTTACTTTGGAAATATGACATATAACTAGCAATCGCAAGATTCTCAGTTTTAAAAGGGAATGTACTAACTGTCCTTCTTTTCCATGTATAGATTCCAAATCTCCTTGCAAACTTTGGAGGTCAACTGGGCCTTTGGATGAGTTGTTCTATGGTCTGCGTGCTTGAGATCGTAGAGATATTCTTCATTGACTCTTTTTGGGTGGTCTTGCGTCAGAAGGGCCAGAAGTTAGTGAAATGGTGGAAAAAACGCAACGAAGAAGATGACATGGAACAGCAACCTGACACGATGGTTGGCCGTGACAATCCTTGCCTATCGGATGAAGATCCGCCAACATTTAACACTGCTCTACAGCTACCTCATGCGGACCACTGCCAAGTGCCAAGAACACCGCCTCCCTTGTACAAATCTCTACACATACAATCTGATTTCACAGAGCATCCCACAGACTTAGGCGATGAAATAGAAGTACATTTGTGAAGCCAATGTCCTTGTAGACTCATCCAGACTTTTGTTGAGAAGCCATAGTTCAAAAGAGAAAAATAATGTAAAAACTCTCAAAAAGTTGATTGTTTTGGAAACCAAGCCAGTGACATTGAACGCCTTCAAAGACTCCAGACCTGTTTAAATCAATTCCCAGTAGCTAAAGTTTTATATATGGTGCTAGATTGGTATTTACTATGTTCTCTTAGAAGGTCTTCTATCCCTTTACAATGTGCCAGCACTGTGTTGATGGGAAAGTCAACGTTTGTTACTGTAGCTTGGTCGACTGACCACATGTTCTCAAATGATTGTACATTACTATGATTATCTTTGCACATCTAGGTCCTCGGAAGTGATTTCCAGTCAGCAGTCATTGACTGTAAGGTATAAAGTAAGCTATTACTAAATTAAATCCTGCCTTGGCCAACTGGAGCCAATATCAAAATTCTGAAAATAGTTGTAGCATTGTAAATTGTAAAAAAAATGATATGTATGGTATATATATGTATGTGTATATATATATATATATATATATATATATATATATATATATATATATATATATATATATATATTTAAAAACCTGTACGGTAGATGTTATTATTGGACTTGTTAGAATTTTTTAAGCATTGTCTATGATGTAAATTGAGCGTTTTCTACTATAGCATCACTTACATCCTGACAAAAGCTTTTTTCCAAAAAGATCATTTGAAAAAACTCTGTATGGATCAGCCATGTTGATAGTGCTGAGAATCAAGGTCTTAGGAACGGCATTTACGATCTTCCAATTTGATTGAATCTGTGTTTTCCCAGTGTGACATGGCGGCCCGATGCTTTTTGTACAGTCCAAGATCATTCCCAGTATGGATGGTGGAAAAAAAACAAAAAGTTTACTGCCAATTTGAGAAGGAAAATCATGTTGATCTCATGAATGTATGAAGTTTCTCCAGGCTTCAAACGGGAATCCAAAGTCAACGCCTCCTTGCCTGGTTTTCATGTTGATCCACCTACCTGTTGAATGGACTAATACATGTTATATCAATGAAAAAAAAACTTGTGTTTTTTTTTTACAATCAATTACTATGAAATGGTAACTGAAGATCATCTTACACCTCTTTCACTGTGTTCCATCTACCTGACTAGAGTTTCAAATAATCCTGAACACTTTTAGCGACTGCCGAATAATTATTGTTTTATATTTTACGGTTGTCGATTATTCTATAGGACAATTGTGCTGTGCACATAATGCTGCTATGTACTAAAATTATTGGCCTGTTCTATGGCCGCAGAAGAAGGGGTCAATCAATATGTTCTTTAATGATGTAAGTACCTTTCAGGGTACCGAAAAATGAATGTACTCCATGTTTCACAACGCACAGAGTTACGGTAGAGCTCACACACATGTATGGGGTCTATATGTTTATGATGCTGTATTTAACATGGATTGATGTGAATATTTTTTTTAAATAAAATATTGTGAAGAAACATGAGTGCTTTATTAAGAATTAACCATTTCAGGAAATTGGATACTTGGCAAACCGTCTTGATTGAGTTGGGTGGAAACATGGTAGCTAATGGTAAATTAACTGAATGTGTCCTGTGTTAATGATGTCTAAGCTTTAGGCATTAAGCCCGGTTAAGGACCAAATTTGAGTCCCTCAAAACATGGCAAGTTGACCACCAAAGATAAAGGATTTGGGTACATCAAGGTCATCATCAAAGCATGACCAGTTGGGGTTATCATCAGACAGGAAGCGACTGATATAAGACAATAGAGGAGAGTTTTACCTTATATTACTCACTTTCAATCCTAAGGGAACCTCAGTTGGTCATATTTTGATGATGTCCTCACATCGAATGTATTTGATGGTCAACTTACCACCACCTCTTGAAGGCATTTAATGTGGTCCGTAACTCTGACTCCAGCACATCATGTTCAGCCAAAGCAATGGCTATCCATTTTCTTTTGCCAATATATGAAAAATATAAAAAAGATTCCACATTTTTAGGTGACATATGGCCTTTGCAAGTTGCTTCCACAGTGCCATTTTTGCTTTCTAGCTATGGAAGCTTGGCCACCTCACTCGGTCTCGAAATGCAAACGCACAAGTGTTTAATTTTAACTCCATGCAACGAGATGGACATCAATGACTACTGCCTTCATGTTACTAAAGCAAAATATTGGGCATAGAAGGTACTAAATAAAAATACAAGGTTCAAAGGGGAATGGAGAGTTGGTTCCCCACCTGCCATCCAACACCACAGGCAAATGACTGGTCAACCCTTCTCCCCACTTACACCCCTGAATAATGGATGAGGTGTATGGGACCCAACAATGCTGCTAAAGTAGTGAACCCGGAGGTCAGCACTTAGGAGGATCCCCACCCAACAACAAGAGATGATGCATCCAAGTAATCAGATATCCTTGTGACATGCAATATTCCAGAATGAGTCTGTACTCCTTTCTAAGAAAGTATAATCTCCGGCAATTTTTCTATAAAAAAAAAGGACACCGAAGAAAAGATTTAGTTAGCAATTGCCCCATGTATATCACAGCCTTCATTCGGATGGAAAATCTTATTCATGCCTCCGATTAAAGGAAACAATGACATGTGAACAAAGTTCTATATATATCATATGGTTGGGACAGATTATCCTACAAGTCCTGTATACAGCCTGGTCTAAAAATACCGCAACTAACCGGAGACGAAATGGGGTCAGGGAGACGAGCTGGGAGATTTCAGCTCTAAAGCTTGCAGAATTGTGAATGTATTACCGAAGATATAACTAAGTAGCAGAACAAAATAAATAATGTATATAGACAGTGACATCACCAGCAGAACAGTGAGTGCAGCTCTGGGGTATAATATAGGATGTAACTCAGGATCAGTAATGTAATGTATGTAGACAGTGACATCACCAGCAGAACAGTGAGTGCAGCTCTGGGGTATAATATAGGATGTAACTCAGGATCAGTAATGTAATGTAATGTACACAGTGACTGCACCAGCAGAATAGTGAGTGCAGCTCTGAAGTATAATACAGAATGTAACTCAGGATCAGTAATGTAATGTATGTACACAGTGATTGCACCAGCAGAATAGTGAGTGCAGCTCTGGGGTATAATACAGGATGTAATTCAAGATCAATAATGTAATGTATGTACACAGTGATTGCACCAGCAGAATAGTGAGTGCAGCTCTGGGGTATAATACAGGATGTAACTCAAGATCAATAATGTAATGTATGTACACAGTGACTGCACCAGCAGAATAGTGAGTGCAGCTCTGTAGTATAATACAGGATGTAACTCAGGATCAGTAATGTAATGTATGTACACAGTGACTGCACCAGCAGAATAGTGAGTGCAGCTCTGGGGTATAATACAGGAAGTAACTCAGGATCAGTAATGTATGTACACAGTGACTGCACCAGCAGAATAGTGAGTGCAGCTCTGGGGTATAATACAGGATGTAACTCAGGATCAGTAATGTAATGTATGTACACAGTGACTGCACCAGCAGAATAGTGGGTGCAGCTCTGGGGTATAATACAGGATGTAACTCAGGATCAGTAATGTAATGTACAGTGTGTACACAGTGACTGCACCAGCAGAATAGTGAGTGCAGCTCTGGAGTATAATACAGATATAACTCAGAATCAGTACATGATCAGTAATGTAATGCATGTACACAGTGACTGCACCAGCAGGATAGTGAGTTCAGCTCTGGAGTATAATACAGGACGTAACTCAGGATCAGTACAGGATCAGTAATATAATGTATGTACACAGTGATTGCACCAGCAGAATTGTGAGTGCAGCTCTGGAATATAATACAGGATGTAACTCAGGATCAGTAATGTAATGTATGTACACAGTGACTGCACCAGCAGAATAGTGAGTGCAGCTCTGGAGTATAATACAGGATGTAATTCAGGATCACTAATGTAATGTGTGTACACAGTAACTGCACCAGCAGAATAGTGAGCGCAGCTCTGGGGTATAATACAGGATGTAACTCAGGATCAGCAATGTAATGTATGTACACAGTGACTGCACCAGCAGAATGGTGAGTGCAGCTCTGGGGTATAATACAGGATGTAACTCAAGATCAGTAATGTAATGTATGTATACAGTGACTGCACCAGCAAAATAGTGAGTGCAGCTCTGGGGTATAATACAGGATGTAACTCATGATCAGTAATGTAATGTATGTACACAGTGACTGCACCAGCAGAATAGTGAGTGCAGCTCTGGAGTATAATACAGGATGTAACTCAGGATCAGTAATGTAATGTATGTACACAGTGATTGCACTAGCAGAATAGTGAGTTCAGCTCTGGAGTATAATACAGGAGGTAACTCAGGATCAGTAATGTAATGTATGTACACAGGGACTGCACCAGCAAAATAGTGAGTTCAGCTCTGGAGTATAATACAGGAGGTAACTCAGGATCAGTAATGTAATGTATGTACACAGGGACTGCACCAGCAAAATAGTGGGTGCAGCTCTGGGGTATAATACAGGAGGTAACTCAGGATCAGTAATGTAATGTACGTACACAGTGACTGCACCAGCAGAATAGTGAGTGCAGCTCTGAGGTATAATACAGGATGTAACTCAGGATCAGTAATGTAATGTATGTACACAGTGACTGCACCAGCAGAATAGTGAGTGCAGCTCTGGAGTATAATACAGGATGTAACTCAGGATCAGTAATGTAATGTATGTACACAGTGACTGCACCAGCAGAATAGTGGGTGCAGCTCTGGGGCATAATACAGGATGTAACTCAGGATCAGTAATGTAATGTACAGTATGTACACAGTGACTGCACCAGCAGAATAGTGAGTGCAGCTCTGGAGTATAATACAGATATAACTCAGAATCAGTACAGGATCAGTAATGTAATGCATGTACACAGTGACTGCACCAGCAGGATAGTGAGTTCAGCTCTGGCGTATAATACAGGACGTAACTCAGGATCAGTACAGGATGAGTAATGTAATGTATGTACACAGTGATTGCACCAGCAGAATTGTGAGTGCAGCTCTGGAGTGTAATACAGGATGTAACTCAGGATCAGTAATGTAATGTATGTACACAGTGACTGCACCAGCAGAATAGTGACTACAGCTCTGCTCATTTGTTGCTCACTGTGGTAATTTAAACAGGAGAAATACAGAGTATTATGTTTAAAATACTAACTTTTATTATAGGACAAAATAGTCAAAAAGTATTTAAACTATAAACAAAACAGACAGGTGTGACAATGAAAAATCATCTCCAATTCATAAAATTCACACACCATAGAAAAAGTGTAAAGTCATTGGTCAGAGGGCAAGTTTAAATGTACTGATCAGTGGAGAATCACACAAAGGATAGCTGAGCAAATTCATGTAACCAACATTTAAATACAGAGCTCTTATGTATAATCTCACTGGTGCATCACTGTATTACCTGTACACTGACACTATATACAGAGCTCCTGTGTATAATGCCACTGGTGAATCACTGTATTACCTGTACACTGACACTGTATGCAGAGCTCTTGTGTATAATGTCACTGGTGAATCACTGTATTACCTGACACTATATACAGAGCTCCTGTGTATAATGCCACTGGTGAATCACTGTATTACCTGTACACTGACACTGTATGCAGAGCTCTTGTGTATAATGTCACTGGTGAATCACTGTATTACCTGAACACTGACACTATATACAGAGCTCCTGTGTATAATGCCACTGGTGAATCACTGTATTACCTGTACACTGACACTGTATGCAGAGCTCTTGTGTATAATGTCACTGGTGAATCACTGTATTACCTGAACACTGACACTATATACAGAGCTCCTGTGTATAATGCCACTGGTGAATCACTGTATTACCTGTACACTGACACTGTATGCAGAGCTCTTGTGCATAATGTCACTAGTGAATCACTGTATTACCTGTACACTAACACTTAGGGTTGAGCGAAACGGGTCGAACATTTTCAAAAGTCGCCGACTTTTGACAAAGTCGGGTTTCATGAAACCCGATCCGACCCCTGTGCGGTGTCGGCCATGCGGTACGCGACTTTCGCGCCAAAGTCGCGTTTCAATGACGCGAAAAGCGCCATTTCTCAGCCAATGAAGGTAAACGCAGAGTGTGGGCAGCGTGATGACATAGGTCCTGGTCCCCACCATCTTAGAGAAGGGCATTGCAGTGATTGGCTTGCTGTCTGCGGCGTCACAGGGGCTATAAAGGGGAGTTCCCGCCGACCGCCATGTTACTGCTGCTGATCTGAGCTTAGGGAGAGGTTGCTGCCGCTTCGTCAGAAGCAGGGATAGCGTTAGGCAGGGTCCATTAACCACAAAACCGCTTGTGCTGTAGCGATTTCCACTGCCCAACACCACCTTCGGTGTGCAGGGACAGTGGAAGCTACACTTTTTTTTTTTTCCCCTCAGCTCTGTAGCTCATTGGGCTGCCCTAGAAGGCTCCCTGATAGCTGCATTGCTGTGTGTATGCCGCTGTGCAAACCAACTGCTTTTTTCAAAGCACAAATCCTCTTGTTCCTTCCTTTCTGCACAGCTATCTTTTTGGTTTGTACACACTTTTTATTTAATTTGTGCATCAGTCCACTCCTTATTGCTGCCTGCCATACCTGGCTGAGATTACTGCAGGGAGATAGTAATTGAAGGACACTCCCTGTTTTTTTTGTTTTTTTTGTGGGAGATTAAGATTGACATTTCTGCTAGAGTGCCATCCCTGTCTGTGTCATCTCTCACTCAGTGGGCCATAGAAAGCCTATTTATTTTTTTACTTGATTTGGGTTCTAAAATCTACCTGAAAAAATCACTACATCAATCAGTGGGAGAAAAATATTGGCCTCAGGGCTTGTGTGCCACTCCTGACTCCTGTGTGCATCATCACTCACTCAGTGGGCCATAGAAAGCCCATTTTTTTTTTTTTTGCTTTATTTGGGTTCTAAATTCTACCTGAAAAAATCAATAAATCAATCAGTGGGAGATTAATATTGGCCTTTGGGCTTGTGTGCCAGTCCTAAGCGTGCCATCTCTCTCTCTCAGATAGTGGGCCATAGAAAGCCTATTTATTTATTTTTTTTTTTAATGGGTTTATAAATTTTCCCTGGAAAAAAAAAAAAAAAAGTGGGAGATTAATATTGGCCTCTGGGCTTGTGTGCCAGTCCTGAGCGTGCCATCTCTCTCACAAATAGTGGGCCATAGAAAGCCTATTTATTTATTTATTTTTTGTTTTATAAATTCTCCCTTAAAAAAAAAAGGGAGATTAATATTGGCCTTTGGGCTTCTGTGTGCCAGTCCTAAGCGTGCCATCTCTCTCTGTCTCTCAGATAGTGGGCCATAGAAAGCCTATTTATTATTTTTTTTATTGGGTTTATAAATTTTCCCTGGAACAAAAAAAAAAAAAGTGGGAGATAAATATTGGCCTCTGGGCTTGTGGGCCACTCCTGACTCCTGTGTGCATCATCTCTCACTCAGTGGGCCATAGAAAGCCTTTTTTTGTTTTATTTGTTTTCTAAATTCTCCCTGAAAAAATCATTTTATTTTCTTTGGTTTCTAAATTCTTCCTGAAAAATCATTTTATTCTATTTTTTTTTTTCCTAAAGTCTCCCTGAAAAAAAAAAAAAAAAAAAACAAATCAGTGGGAGATTAATATTGCCCTTTCTGCTTGTGTGCCAGTCTTGACTCCTGGGTGTGCCATCTCTCTCTCTCTCTCTCTCCAATTGTGGGCCATAGAAAGCCTATTATTTTTTTAGCTTGATTTGGGTTCCAAAATCTACCTGAAAAAATCACTACATCAATCAGTGGAGATAAATATTGGCCTCTGGGCTTGTGTGCCACTCCTGACTCCTGTGTGCGTCATCTCTCACTCAGTGGGCCATAGAAAGCCTTTTTTTGTTTTATTTGTTTTCTAAATTCTCCCTGAAAAAATCATTTTATTTTATTTGGTTTCTAAAATCTTCCTGAAAAAAACATTTTATTCTTTTTTTTTTTTTTCCTAAAGTCTCCCTGAAAAAAAAAAAAAAAGAAAAAATCAGTGGGAGATTAATATTGCCCTTTCTGCTTGTGTGCCAGTCTTGACTCCTGGGTGTGCCATCTCTCTCTCTCTCTCCAATTGTGGGCCATAGAAAGCCTATTATTTTTTTTAGCTTGATTTGGGTTCCAAAATCTACCTGAAAAAATCACTACATCAATCAGTGGGAGATAAATATTGGCCTCTGGGCTTGTGTGCCACTCCTGACTCCTGTGTGCGTCATCTCTCACTCAGTGGGCCATAGAAAGCCTTTTTTTGTTTTATTTGTTTTCTAAATTCTCCCTGAAAAAATCATTTTATTTTCTTTGGTTTCTAAATTCTTCCTGAAAAAATCATTTTATTCTATTTTTTTTTTCCTAAAGTCTCCCTGAAAAAAAAAACAAAAAAAAACAAATCAGTGGGAGATTAATATTGCCCTTTCTGCTTGTGTGCCAGTCTTGACTCCTGGGTGTGCCATCTCTCTCTCTCTCTCTCCAATTGTGGGCCATAGAAAGCCTATTATTTTTTTAGCTTGATTTGGGTTCCAAAATCAACCTGAAAAAATCACTACATCAATCAGTGGGAGATAAATATTGGCCTCTGGGCTTGTGTGCCACTCCTGACTCCTGTGTGCGTCATCTCTCACTCAGTGGGCCATGGAAAGCCTTTTTTTGTTTTATTTGTTTTCTAAATTCTCCCTGAAAAAATCATTTTATTTTATTTGGTTTCTAAATTCTTCCTGAAAAAATCATTTTATTCTATTATTTTTTTTTCCTAAAGTCTCCCTTAAAAAAAAAAAAAAATCAAATCAGTGGGAGATTAATATTTACATTTGTGCTTCAGTGACAGTCCTGCGTGTGTGGCATCTCTCTCATTTGTTGCCACCAACAACAGAGTGTGTAACATTGTGCCTGATATTCGTTGTGGTCTCACTCACCTGTAAAGGGGTAGCTAAATCATACTGAAGTTATAGCTCACCGTGTAATTTGTGTGACAGCAACAAATACCGTTAGTTTGTTTACGTTTTTAAAACAATGAGGAAGTATGGTGGAAGAGGTCGTGGCCGGGGGCGTTCATTGTCAGCTGGTAATGAGGGTAGTGGTAGTGGTGGAGCATCAGCTGGTCGTGGGAAAAAAAATATTGCACCTAAGTCTGGAGCTGTGGAGCCAGGTTCATCGTCTGGCTACACAAGGCCTCGAACGCTCCCTTTTCTGGGAGTAGGAAAACCGCTTTTAAAGCCGGAGCAGCAAGAGCAAGTTTTGGCTTATCTTGCTGACTCAGCCTCTAGCTCTTTTGCCTCCTCTCGTGAAACTGGTAAATGTCAAAGCAGCGCGTCATTAGTGGATGTTCACGGTCAGGGACAAGTCGCTTCCTTGTCCTCTTCAGCAAAAACAACAACAAAGAAGAATGCAGCAGGCGACACAACGGGTTACTCCATGGAGCTCTTTACACATACCGTCCCTGGCTTAGAAAGTGAAGCAGTTAACAGTCCATGCCCATTACAAGTTGAATCTGACATGGAGTGCACTGATGCACAGCCACAGCCAGACTACTATGCTGGTCCTTTGACTCAGACCACAACATTGCCCTCGCAGGGTAATGATCAAGAATCAGACCCTGATGAGACTATGTTGCCCCATCACGAACGCTATACCACCGACCGACACGGTGACACAGACGAAGTTGCACACGAGCTACAAGAAGAGGTAATAGATGACCCAGTTCTTGACCCCGATTGGCAGCCATTGGGGGAACAGGGTGCAGGCGGCAGCAGTTCTGAAGCGGAGGAGGAGGGGCCGCAGCAGGCATCAACATCGCAACAGGTTCCATATGCCGGGCCCGTATCTTGCCCAAAACGCGTGGCAAAGCCAAAACCTGTTGGAGGACAGCGTGGCCATCCGGTTAAAGCTCAGTCTGCAATGCCTGAAAAGGTATCCGATGCTAGAAAGAGTGCAGTCTGGCATTTTTTTAAACAACATCCAATTGATGAGCGCAAAGTCATCTGTCAAAAATGTTCAACTACCTTAAGCAGAGGACAGAATCTGAAAAGTCTCAATACAAGTTGCATGCATAGACATTTAACCACCATGCATTTGCAAGCCTGGACTAACTACCAAACGTCCCTTAAGGTTGTAGCACCCTCGGCCAATGAAGCTAGTCAGCAACGCAACATCCCTTCCGGCAGTGTAGGGCCACCATTTTCCGCACCACCTGCAGTATCTGTGCAGGTTTCTTTGCCAGGCCAAAGCAGTCAGGGTCAGGGAATCACCAGTTTCGTAGTAGGAAACACTGCATCTAGGGCACCGGTGGCAACAATACCATCTCCCACCGTCTCTCAGTCTGCCATGTCCACCGGCACCCCCGCTAGTTCCACGATCTCCAGCTCTCCAGTCCAGCTCACCCTACATGAGACTATGGTTAGAAAAAGGAAGTACTTAGCCTCGCATCCGCGTACACAGGGTTTGAACGCACACATAGCTAGACTAATCTCGTTAGAGATGATGCCCTACCGGTTAGTTGAAAGCGAAGCTTTCAAAGCCCTGATGGACTACGCTGTACCACGCTACGAGCTACCCAGTCGACACTTTTTTTCCAGAAAAGCCATCCCAGCCCTCCACCAGCATGTTAAAGAGCGCATCGTCCATGCACTCAGGCAATCTGTGAGCACAAAGGTGCACCTGACAACAGATGCATGGACCAGTAGGCATGGCCAGGGACGTTACGTGTCCATCACGGCACACTGGGTAAATGTGGTGGATGCAGGGTCCACAGGGGACAGCAAGTTTGGGACAGTTCTGCCTAGCCCACGGTCTAGGAAACAATTGGCTGTAGCCGTTCGCACCCCCTCCTCCTCCTCTTCGTCCTCCTGCAGAAGCGAGAGCTCGTCCACAGACCGCAGTCGCACAACCACTCCATCCGCAGCTGCCACTGTTGCACACCAGGTCTCCCATTATGGGGCAGCTACTGGCAAACGTCAGCAGGCTGTATTGGCTATGAAGTGTTTGGGCGACAACAGACACACCGCGGAAGTTCTGTCCGAGTTCTTGCAGAAAGAAACGCAGTCGTGGCTGGGCACTGTAGAGCTTGAGGCAGGCAAGGTAGTGAGTGATAACGGAAGGAATTTCATGGCTGCCATCTCCCTTTCCCAACTGAAACACATTCCTTGCCTGGCTCACACCTTAAACCTGGTGGTGCAGTGCTTCCTGAAAAGTTATCCGGGGTTATCCGACCTGCTCCTCAAAGTGCGTGGACTTTGCTCACATATCCGCCGTTCGCCCATACACTCCAGCCGTATGCAGACCTATCAGCGTTCTTTGAACCTTCCCCAGCATCGCCTAATCATAGACGTTGCAACAAGGTGGAACTCAACACTGCACATGCTTCAGAGACTGTGTGAACAGAGGCGGGCTGTTATGTTTTTGTGGGAGGATACACATACACGGGCAGGCAGTAGGATGGCAGACATGGAGTTGTCAGGTGTGCAGTGGTCGAAGATTCAAGACATGTGTCAAGTCCTTCAGTGTTTTGAGGAATGCACATGGCTGGTTAGTGCAGACAACGCCAAAATAAGCATGAGCATCCCCCTAATGCGTCTGCTGATGCAAAGTTTGACGCACATAAAGGATCAGGCGTCTGCAGCTGAGGAAGAGGAAAGCCTTGATGACAGTCAGCCATTGTCTGGCCAGGGCAGTGTACAGGACGCGGTAGCGTGTTGTGAATTCTGTGGCTGAGTTCACTTCTGTGGTCACAAGTGGTATTGCAGTCTCTGGGCTTCCTCCCTCAGGTGTTTTGGTGAGCTCGTTGGCTGCCTTGCTATTTAGCTCCATCTGAGTCTGTCTTCCTTGCTCCTTGTCAATGTTCCAGTGTTGGATCTGAGCTACTGCATCTTTCCTTGGGCCTGCTGCTCTGCTAGATAAGTGCTTCTAGTTGTTTTCTGTTTTTTCTGTCCAGCTTGCTATTAACTTTTGCTGGAAGCTCTGAGAAGCAAGGGGTGCACCGCCGTGCTGTTAGTTCGGCACGGTGAGTCTTTTTGCCCCTTTGCGTGGTTTTCGTTTTAGGGTTTTTTGTAGACTGCATAGTTCTCTTTGCTATCCTCGCTCTGTCTAGAATATCGGGCCTCACTTTGCTGAATCTATTTCATTCCTACGTTTGTCTTTTCATCTTGCTAACAGTCATTATATGTGGGGGGCTGCCTATTCCTTTGGGGTATTTCTCTGAGGTAAGTCAGGCTTGTATTTCTATCTTCAGGCTAGTCAGCTCCTCAGGCAGTGCCGAGTTGCATAGGTAGTTGATAGGCGCAATCCACTGCTGCTTACAGTTGTGTGAGGATAGTTCAGGTACTGCAGTCTACAGAGATTCCACGTCTCAGAGCTCGTCCTATTGTTTTTGGTTATTGCCAGATCTCTGTATGTGCGCTGATTACTGCACGCTGTGTTGCCTGATTGCCGGCCATAACAGTACAAGGAGCCAACCAATGATTTCCAATAGAGGGAAAAAAGAAATCCTGACATCATTTTTTTTTCTTAGCTCTGTCTTCAGTCTTTTTTTTCCCCTAGACATTAGAGTGCTTCAGGACACAGCTGTGGACATGGATATTCAGGCTCTGTGCTCCTCAATGGATAATCTCGTTGTAAATGTACAAAAGATTCAAGATACTATTGATCAGAAATCGATGCCAGAACCAAGAATTCCGATTCCTGATTTGTTTTTTGGTGACAGAACTAAGTTCCTGAGCTTCAGAAATAATTGTAAGCTATTTTTGGCCTTGAAACCTCATTCTTCTGGTAATCCTATTCAACAGGTTTTGATTATTATTTCTTTTTTGCGCGGCGACCCACAGGACTGGGCGTTTTCTCTTGCACCAGGAGATTCTGCATTGAGTAATGTTGATGCATTTTTCCAGGCGCTGGGATTGCTTTACGATGAGCCTAATTCAGTGGATCAGGCTGAGAAAAATCTGCTGGCTTTATGCCAGGGTCAGGATGATGTAGAAGTATATTGCCAGAAATTTAGGAAATGGTCAGTACTCACTCTGTGGAATGAATCTGCACTAGCGGCTTTGTTCAGAAAGGGTCTCTCTGAAGCTCTTAAGGATGTAATGGTGGGATTTCCTATGCCTGCTGGTTTGAATGAGTCTATGTCCTTGGCCATTCAGATCGGTCGTCGCTTGCGCGAGCGTAAATCTGTGCACCATCTGGCGGTATTGTCTGAGAGTAAACCTGAGCCTATGCAGTGCGACAGGACTATGACTAAAGTAGAACGGCAAGAACACAGACGTCTGAACAGACTGTGTTTCTATTGTGGTGATTCTACTCATGCTATTTCTAATTGTCCTAAACGCACTAGGCGGTTCGATAGCTCTGCCGTTATTGGTACTGTACAGTCCAAATTCCTTTTGTCCATTACCTTAATGTGCTCTTTGTCATCATATTCTGTCATGGCGTTTGTGGATTCAGGCGCTGCCCTGAATCTGATGGATTTGGATTATGCTAAACGTTGTGGATTTTTCTTGGAGCCTTTGCGGTGTCCTATTCCGTTGAGAGGAATTGATGCTACACCTTTGGCCAAGAATAAGCCTCAGTACTGGGCCCAGCTGACCATGTGCATGGCTCCTGCACATCAGGAAGTTATTCGCTTTTTGGTACTGCATAATTTGCATGATGTGGTCGTGTTGGGGTTGCCATGGCTACAAACCCATAATCCAGTATTGGATTGGAACTCTATGTCGGTAACCAGCTGGGGTTGTCAGGGAGTACATGGTGATGTTCCATTTTTCTCTATTTCGTCATCCATTCCTTCTGACATCCCAGAGTTCTTGTCGGACTTTCAGGATGTATTTGAAGAGTCCAAGTCTGATGCCCTACCTCCGCATAGGAATTGTGATTGTGCTATCGATTTGATTCCTGGTAGTAAATTCCCTAAGGGTCGTTTATTTAATTTGTCCGTACCTGAACACACCGCTATGCGCAGTTATGTGAAGGAGTCCCTGGAGAAGGGACATATTCGCCCATCGTCGTCACCATTGGGAGCAGGGTTCTTTTTTGTAGCCAAGAAGGATGGTTCGCTAAGACCGTGTATTGATTACCGCCTTCTTAATAAGATCACTGTTAAGTTTCAGTATCCCTTGCCATTGATTTCTGACTTGTTTGCTCGGATTAAGGGGGCTAGTTGGTTTACTAAGATTGATCTTCGTGGTGCGTATAATCTGGTGAGAATCAGGCAGGGAGATGAATGGAAAACGGCATTTAATACGCCCGAGGGTCATTTTGAGTATCTGGTGATGCCGTTCGGACTTGCCAATGCTCCATCTGTTTTTCAGTCTTTTATGCATGACATTTTCCGTGAGTATCTGGATAAATTCTTGATTATTTACTTGGATGACATTTTGATCTTCTCAGATGATTGGGAGTCTCATGTGAAGCAAGTCAGAATGGTTTTCCAGGTACTGCGTGCTAATTCCTTGTTCGTGAAGGGATCAAAGTGTCTCTTCGGTGTGCAGAAAGTTTCATTTTTGGGGTTCATCTTTTCCCCTTCTACTATCGAGATGGATCCGGTTAAGGTTCAGGCCATCCAGGATTGGACTCAGCCGACATCTCTAAAAAGTTTGCAGAAATTCCTGGGCTTTGCTAATTTTTATCGTCGCTTCATCTGTAATTTTTCTAGCATTGCCAGACCATTGACCGATTTGACCAAGAAGGGTGCTGATTTGGTTAATTGGTCTTCTGCTGCCGTGGAAGCTTTTCAGGAGTTGAAGCGTCGTTTTTGCTGTGCCCCTGTGTTGTGTCAACCTGATGTTTCTCTTCCGTTCCAGGTCGAGGTTGATGCTTCTGAGATTGGTGCAGGGGCGGTTTTGTCACAGAGAGGTTCTGGTTGCTCAGTGTTCAAACCATGTGCTTTCTTTTCCAGGAAATTTTCTGCTGCTGAGCGTAATTATGATGTGGGCAACCGAGAGTTGCTGGCCATGAAGTGGGCATTCGAGGAGTGGCGTCATTGGCTTGAGGGTGCTAAGCATCGCGTGGTGGTTTTGACTGATCATAAGAACCTTACTTATCTTGAGTCTGCCAAGCGCTTGAATCCTAGACAGGCCCGTTGGTCGTTATTTTTTGCTCGTTTTGATTTTGTGATTTCATACCTTCCGGGCTCTAAAAATGTGAAGGCGGATGCTCTGTCTAGGAGTTTTGTGCCCGACTCTCCGGGGTTATCTGAGCCGGCGAGTATCCTCAAGGAAGGAGTCATTGTGTCTGCCATCTCCCCTGATTTGCGGAGAGTGTTGCAGAAATTTCAGGCTAATAAACCTGATCGTTGTCCGGCCGAGAAACTGTTCGTCCCTGATAGGTGGACTAGTAAAGTTATCTCTGAACTTCATTGTTCGGTGCTGGCCGGTCATCCAGGAATCTTTGGTACCAGGGAGTTGGTTGCTAGATCCTTCTGGTGGCCATCTCTGTCACGGGATGTGCGTGCTTTTGTGCAGTCCTGTGGAATTTGTGCTAGGGCTAAGCCCTGCTGTTCACGTGCCAGTGGGTTGCTTTTGCCCTTGCCGGTCCCGAAGAGGCCTTGGACACATATTTCGATGGATTTCATTTCTGACCTTCCCGTTTCTCAAAAAATGTCGGTCATTTGGGTGGTCTGTGATCGCTTTTCTAAAATGGTCCATCTGGTGCCCTTGGTTAAATTGCCTTCCTCCTCTGATTTGGTGCCTTTGTTCTTCCAGCATGTGGTTCGTTTACATGGCATTCCTGAGAATATTGTTTCTGACAGAGGTTCCCAGTTTGTCTCGAGGTTCTGGCGAGCCTTTTGTGGTAGGATGGGCATTGACCTATCTTTTTCCTCGGCCTTCCATCCTCAGACTAATGGCCAGACCGAACGAACCAATCAGACCTTGGAAACATATCTGAGATGTTTTGTTTCCGCTGACCAGGATGATTGGGTGTCATTTTTGCCGTTGGCTGAGTTCGCCCTTAATAATCGGGCCAGCTCGGCTACCTTGGTCTCTCCATTTTTCTGCAATTCTGGGTTCCATCCTCGTTTCTCTTCAGGACAGGTTGAGTCTTCGGACTGTCCTGGTGTGGATTATGTGGTGGACAGGTTGCAGCAGATCTGGACTCAGGTAGTGGACAATTTGACCTTGTCCCAGGAGAAGGCTCAGCTTTTCGCTAATCGCAGACGCCGTGTGGGACCCCGACTTCGTGTTGGGGATCTGGTTTGGTTATCTTCTCGTCATATACCTATGAAGGTTTCCTCTCCTAAATTTAAACCTCGTTTTATTGGTCCGTATAGGATTTCTGAGATTCTCAATCCGGTGTCTTTTCGTCTGACCCTCCCAGACTCCTTTTCCATACATAATGTATTCCATAGGTCGTTGTTGAGGAGATACGTGGCACCTATGGTTCCATCTGTGGAGCCTCCTGCCCCTGTTTTGGTGGAGGGGGAATTGGAGTATATTGTGGAGAAGATTTTGGATTCTCGTGTCTCTAGACGGAAACTCCAGTATCTGGTCAAATGGAAGGGTTATGCTCAGGAAGATAATTCCTGGGTTTTTGCCTCTGATGTCCATGCCCCAGATCTTGTTCGTGCCTTTCATGTGGCTCATCCTGGTCGGCCTGGGGGTTCTGGTGAGGGTTCGGTGACCCCTCCTCAAGGGGGGGGTACTGTTGTGAATTCTGTGGCTGAGTTCACTTCTGTGGTCACAAGTGGTATTGCAGTCTCTGGGCTTCCTCCCTCAGGTGTTTTGGTGAGCTCGTTGGCTGCCTTGCTATTTAGCTCCATCTGAGTCTGTCTTCCTTGCTCCTTGTCAATGTTCCAGTGTTGGATCTGAGCTACTGCATCTTTCCTTGGGCCTGCTGCTCTGCTAGATAAGTGCTTCTAGTTGTTTTCTGTTTTTTCTGTCCAGCTTGCTATTAACTTTTGCTGGAAGCTCTGAGAAGCAAGGGGTGCACCGCCGTGCTGTTAGTTCGGCACGGTGAGTCTTTTTGCCCCTTTGCGTGGTTTTCGTTTTAGGGTTTTTTGTAGACTGCATAGTTCTCTTTGCTATCCTCGCTCTGTCTAGAATATCGGGCCTCACTTTGCTGAATCTATTTCATTCCTACGTTTGTCTTTTCATCTTGCTAACAGTCATTATATGTGGGGGGCTGCCTATTCCTTTGGGGTATTTCTCTGAGGTAAGTCAGGCTTGTATTTCTATCTTCAGGCTAGTCAGCTCCTCAGGCAGTGCCGAGTTGCATAGGTAGTTGATAGGCGCAATCCACTGCTGCTTACAGTTGTGTGAGGATAGTTCAGGTACTGCAGTCTACAGAGATTCCACGTCTCAGAGCTCGTCCTATTGTTTTTGGTTATTGCCAGATCTCTGTATGTGCGCTGATTACTGCACGCTGTGTTGCCTGATTGCCGGCCATAACAGTAGCGGGCGCAGAGGAGGAGGAGGACGAGGAGGATGATGGGGATGATTATATTTTTAATGAGGAAGCTTTTCCGGGCCACTGGAAATTGGTGGCGCGGCAAGGCCGGGTTCTGGTTTTTTGAGGGACACAAGTGACGTGGATTTGCCTGAAACTGCCCCTCAACCAAGCACAACCGCAGATTTGAGAACTGGAACTTTGGCCCACATGGCGGATTATGCCTTACGTATCCTCAAAAGGGACACACACATAACTAAAATGATGAATGATGACGATTACTGGTTGGCCTGCCTCCTTGATCCTCGCTATAAAGGCAAATTGCAAAATATAATGCCACATGAGAACTTGGAAATAATATTAGCAACCAAACAATCAACTCTTGTTGACCGTTTGCTTCTGGCATTCCCTGCACACAGCGCCCGTGATCGTTCTCACACGAGCTGCAGGGGCCAGCAGACCAGAGGAGTTAGAGGGGCAGAAATCAGAAGTGGCGTTGGCCAGAGGGGTTTTCTGACCAGGTTGTGGAGTGATTTTGCTATGACCGCAGACAGGACAGGTACTGCAGCATCAATTCAAAGTGACAGGAGACAACATTTGTCCAGTATGGTTACAAACTATTTTTCATCCCTTATCGATATTCTCCCTCAACCGTCATTCCCATTTGATTACTGGGCATCAAAATTAGACACCTGGCCAGAATTGGCAGAATATGCATTGCAGGAGCTTGCTTGCCCGGCAGCTAGTGTCCTATCAGAAAGAGTATTCAGTGCTGCAGGTTCAATACTAACAGAAAAAAGGACTCGTCTGGCTACCCAAAATGTAGATGATCTAACCTTCATTAAAATGAACCACAACTGGATTTCGAAATCTTTTGCCCCACCTTGCCCGGCTGACACCTAGCTTTCCTATGAAAAGGTCTTGCCTGTGGACTATTCTGAATGCCTTTTCCAATCTCGAAATTTTCTGCACCTGATTGTCCAGCATACGACATGTTTACACCTCACTAAATGGCCAAACTCCCCACACGGGGCCGTGGTATCGACACTTGGCGACAGCACCCGTGAGAGTGCAGTTTGTCTGAAGAGGTGGGTGAGCCCGCTTTTGGTCGACGGCACTGCCACTGGGTCCCTCCTAGTACAATAAAGTGTCTCTGGCGGTGGTGGTGCGCACCCAACGTCAGACACACCGTTGTAATATGAGGGGCCCTGGGCCTGTACCGCCGGCCACAAGACAGTTTCCCCCCACCCCAGCTCAAACAGTGCTCTACCACTAGCAAAATTATCTCACAGCTCCACCAATGTTTAGTCTATGCGCTGACATCCTTCAATGCCTGCCACTGACAATACCATTGTATTGACATTTTTGTTATGTAAGGCCTTCGATGCCTGTCTGTGGTCACTCCTTCCACTAGGCCTCCACTGACCACACCACTGCTGCCCGTGTACCCCTGTAACCAATTTAAAATTGCCTACAGCCATGTGTTATTATTTTAGGCCTTCGATGCCTGTCTGCGGTGACTCCTTCCACTAGGCCTCCACTGACCACACCACTGCTGCCCGTGTACCCCTGGAACCAATTTAAAATTGCCTACAGCCATGTGTTATTATTTTAGGCCTTCGATGCCTGTCTGCGGTCACTCCTTCCACTAGGCCTCCACTGACCACACCACTGCTGCCCGTGTACCCCTGGAACCAATTTAAAATTGGCTACAGCCATGTGTTATTATTTTAGGCCTTCGATGCCTGTCTGCGGTCACTCCTTCCACTTGACCTCCACTGACCACACCATTGCTGCCCGTGTACCCCTGGAACCAATTTAAAATTGCCTACAGCCATGTGTTATTATTTTAGGCCTTCGATGCCTGTCTGCGGTGACTCCTTCCACTAGGCCTCCACTGACCACACCACTGCTGCCCGTGTACCCCTGGAACCAATTTAAAATTGCCTACAGCCATGTGTTATTATTTTAGGCCTTCGATGCCTGTCTGCGGTCACTCCTTCCACTAGGCCTCCACTGATCACACCACTGCTGCCCGTGTACCCCTGGAACCAATTTAAAATTGCCTACAGCCATGTGTTATTATTTTAGGCCTTCGATGCCTGTCTGCGGTCACTCCTTCCACTAGGCCTCCACTGACCACACCACTGCTGCCCGTGTACCCCTGGAACCAATTTAAAATTGCCTACAGCCATGTGTTATTATTTTAGGCCTTCGATGCCTGTCTGCGGTGACTCCTTCCACTAGGCCTCCACTGACCACACCACTGCTGCCCGTGTACCCCTGGAACCAATTTAAAATTGCCTACAGCCATGTGTTATTATTTTAGGCCTTCGATGCCTGTCTGCGGTCACTCCTTACAATATGCCTCCACTGACCACACCACTGCTGCCCGTGTACCCCTGGAACCAATTTAAAATTGCCTACAGCCATGTGTTATTATTTTAGGCCTTCGATGCCTGTCTGCGGTCACTCCTTCCACTAGGCCTCCACTGACCACACCACTGCTGCCCGTGTACCCCTGTAACCAATTTAAAATTGCCTACAGCCATGTGTTATTATTTTAGGCCTTCGATGCCTGTCTGCGGTGACTCCTTCCACTAGGCCTCCACTGACCACACCACTGCTGCCCGTGTACCCCTGGAACCAATTTAAAATTGCCTACAGCCATGTGTTATTATTTTAGGCCTTCGATGCCTGTCCGCGGTGACTCCTTCCACTAGGCCTCCACTGACCACACCACTGCTGCCCGTGTACCCCTGTAACCAATTTAAAATTGCCTACAGCCATGTGTTATTATTTTAGGCCTTCGATGCCTGTCTGCGGTGACTCCTTCCACTAGGCCTCCACTGACCACACCACTGCTGCCCGTGTACCCCTGTAACCAATTTAAAATTGCCTACAGCCATGTGTTATTATTTTAGGCCTTCGATGCCTGTCTGCGGTCACTCCTTCCACTAGGCCTCCACTGACCACACCACTGCTGCCCGTGTACCCCTGGAACCAACATCAGAAAATATAAAAATAAGTATTTTGCTTATAAAAAAGAAAATACTGGAGAGATATCAAATGCAGACATTTTAACATTAAAAACAAACACATACAACAAAAATCTGGTACAGTACTAAAAATGGCCACCAGCTACAATAACTTTCTCCTGCAAGTAGTTAACTGAAAGGTTTTTTCAATTTTAAACACAGATATGGCATCCACCGAGTGTTGTCCTGTCGCGTCTTCATTATATTATTGCCAAGAAGATGCAAAACAATGAAAATAATAAAATCATTATTTACCAAAAAAATAGAGTAAGTCAAAACCACATTGCAAATAAACATTCATTACAAATAAAGAAGCAGGGCGCGTCCGAGGGTGAGTATATACCTAATAAGAATATAATCACCCTCGGACGCGCCCTGCTTCTTTCCGACAGCCTTCCTTCCTAAGAATCAGCCCTTCCGTGGTGTAGAGAGAGGGTTTGTTACACTCCAAGGTGTTCCCCAGGTTGCCTTTCCTGAGCTTCGATCTTCCGGCTCTCGTTTAGTAGTTGTTGGAAACTACGCTGCATTAGGCCTACAAATTGGGTATGGGGTGTAGAGAGATGGTGTGTTACACTCCAAGGTGTTCCCCAGGTTTCCTCTCCATTGCTTCGATCTTCCGGCTCTCGTTTAGTAGTTGTTGGAAACTACGCTGCATTAGGCCTACAAATTGGGTATGGGGTGTAGAGAGATGGTGTGTTACACTCCAAGGTGTTCCCCAGGTTTCCTCTCCATTGCTTCGATCTTCCGGCTCTCGTTTAGTAGTTGTTGGAAACTACGCTGCATTAGGCCTACAAATTGGGTATGGGGTGTAGAGAGATGGTGTGTTCCACTGTAGAGAGATGGTGTGTTCCACTCCAAGGTGTTCCCCAGGTTTCCTCGCCAATGCTTCGATCATCATGCTCTCGTTTAGTAGTTGTTGGAAACTACGCTGCATTAGGCCTACAAATTGGGTATGGGGTGTAGAGAGATGGTGTGTTCCACTCCAAGGTGTTCCCCAGGTTTCCTCGCCAATGCTTCGATCATCATGCTCTCGTTTAGTAGTTGTTGGAAACTACGCTGCATTAGACCTACAAATTGGGTATGGGGTGTAGAGAGATGGTGTGTTCCACTCCAAGGTGTTCTCCAGGTTGCCTTTCCTGAACTTCTATCTTCAGGCTCTCATTAAATTGTGGTTAAACGGAACAACTGCATTTGGCGTACTAGTTGGTTTGGGGCCTACTATCGGTGTCTGCCGCTCCTTGCTGTTCTCCTGGTTTCCTGTCCTAAAATTCCGTTTTCAGGCGCTCGTTAAGTAGTTGTTAATGTTAGACTGCATTTGGCCTACTAGTTGGGTTGGGGCCTACTATCGGTGTCTGCCACTCCTTGCTGTTCTCCTCCACTGAACAAAGCTGTGCCGCCTGTTTACTACTGTTGCCAATTTTGAACTGCATTTCGACTACTTACTGATTTGGGCCTACTCTCTGTGTCAGCCTCTCATTCCAGTTGTCCTCCACTGCAATGCCCCCTGATTAGTCCTGTGTTACCAATTTTGAACTGCATTTAGCCAACTTTATTCTTTGGGCCTATATCTGTGTTTCCTCCTCATCCTGCCCATTGCCCAGCCAGTGATAGATGAGTCTGCTGGTACATTGACCCATAACGCAACATTTCCCGTGCACGCTACACTGCAAGATTGTGACCCTGCTGAAAGTCAGGTCCCCCTTCCCGCAAACCATACCACCTTACACGGGGACAAACAGGAAGGTGCAGATGAAAGTGCAGGTTCCTTCATCAGGTGGGGGGAGGAATACTAGTTGGCGACGTCACTGGCACAGGGCCTCTCATGGTACGCAAAAGTGTTGCTGCCGGTGGGAGGCGCCCCCGCCGTGCAAACACACCGCTGTACTTTGAGGGGCCCTGTGCCAGTGCCAATGCCAACGAGTGGGCCCCCCCTGCTTGCTCAGGTTCACAGCACTTGCAAAGTTGAAATACATACCTCTCCCTGCTCCACTGCCGTGACGTGGTCCAGATTTCCTGGGCCCACTAATTACTTGAACCAGCCCTACCCACCACAACTTTAGCCAAATGACCCCCAATTTCAAATGCCTTCCAATTATTATAAGGTAAATTACGCTTGACAAGCTTCATTAAGAAGAATGGATGGTTTTGACATTAAAATGGGCACTCTAGGTGTTTTCCTGGCCCCCACTCACTGCCGACTATGCTGCCCCATTGACTTGCATTGGGTTTCGTGTTTCGGTCGATCCCGACTTTACGTCATAATCGGCCGATTTCACTCGACCCGACTTTTGAGATAGTCGGGTTTCGCGAAACCCGGCTCGACTCTAAAAAGGTCAAGGTCGCTCAACTCTACTAACACTATATACAGAGCTCGTGTATAATGTTGCTGGTGATCCCTGTATTACCTGTGCACTGACACTATATGCAGAGCTCCTGTATATAATGTCACTGATGATCCCTGTACACTGACACACTGACACTATATACAGAGCTCTTGTTTATAATGTCACTGGTGATCCCTGAATTACCTATAAACTGACATTACATACAGAGCTCTTGTATATAATGTCACTGGTGGTCACTATATTATCTATACACTGATATCTACAGAGCTCCTGTACATAATGTCACTATTGATCCCTGTATTACCTGTAAACTGACACTATATACAGAGCTCCTGTATATAATGTCACTGGTGATCCCTGTATTACCTGTACACTGACCAGGGCCATATTTGCCACTAGGCACTTGAGGGCATGTGCCTAGGGTGGGACGATTCGGGGAGCGGCACCTGAGCAAGTTTTTTTTCAGTTTTTTTATTAAAGTCTGTGGTCACCTCCCGACTAAAGGGCCGACTGCCCACCTGCCCACCTGCATGCCTCCCTGCCTCCTTGAAGACGTCATACTCACCCTACTCCAGCGATGCCTGGTCTCAGCGCTGGCAGCTCATCCTGTGTGAGCGGTGACGTGGACGCATATTCATGACCTTAATGAGCTGTACCACGTGACCGCTCAGGCAGGAAGAAGGTGCTGCGCCGGAACAGAGTTGGAGGGATGTTCGGCGCGGTGTGGGGAAGGTGAGTATGACAGCCAGGGAGGACAGGGGGGAGGAAAAAGGAGGACGGGGAGCCAAGACATGCAAGATGGGAGCGGGGAGCCGAGCCATGCATACAGAATGGGAGATGAGCCATGCATACAGGATGGGAGGGGGGGTGAGATGAGCCATGCATACAGGATGGGAGAGGGTGGTGAGTTGAACTGTGCATACAGGATGGGATGGGGGATGAGATGAGCCATGCATACAGCCAGGGGCGGATTATAAGAGGGTCAATCTGGGCGGTAGCCCAGGGCCCAGTGGTGTGGGGGGGCCTGGGCTACCGCACAGATTGCCCACCGCCATCAGGGCATTACTGCCCATGCCCTGACTAGCGTATCATTTATGGGCCCGGTGGGCAGAGAGAGGGGACCCGCATCGGGCCCTGTCTCATCTGCTCACCGGGCCCCTACCGGCGCTGCAGCGGTTTCCTATTGACATGCGACCGCGCGACCGCACGTCAATAGTTAACAACAGCCACCAGCCAATTGGAGGCTGGCAGCTGAAGTCGGCCGCAGGCGCAGCGCACACATGTCGCCAGCATCTGACGTCATTGTCAGTCGCTGGTGAGTGCGCGCTGCTGGAGGGAGCTCGCCGCCTGGAGCGCTGGTCAGGTGAGCAGAACTCATTATTTTTTTAGGTTTTGTTTTTTGCTAACCTAACAGCAATCCGGGCGGGCCAGAATACTGGACAGTCAGTGACACTGTCTGACTGGGGGCAATATGCTGGAGCCGGAGGACACAATGGGGCAGATGATAGCTGGACACACTGGGGCAATGCTAGAAACACTGGGGCAGATTGATGGACACACTGGGAGCAATGCTGGAGGACACACTGGGGCAGATGATTGCTGGACACACTGAGGCAATGCTGGAGACACTGGGGCAGATTGCTGGACACACTGGGGGCAATGCTGGAGGACACACTGGGGCAGATGATTGCTGGATACATTGGGGCAATGCTGGAGACACTGGGGCAATGCTGGAGACACTGGGGCAGATTGCTGGACACACTGTCTAGGGGCAATGCTGGACATTCTGGGGCAATATGCTGGACATACTGGGGCAGATTGCTGGACACACTGGGGGGACTATGCTAGACACACTAGGGGTAATATGCTGGACACAATGGGGCAGATTGCTGGACAAACTGTCTGGGGGCAATGCTGGACACACTGGGGCAATATGCTGGACACACTGGGGGTAATATGCTGTACACACTGGGGCAGATTGCTGGACAGGACACAGTGTCTGGGGGCAATACTGGACACACTGGGGCAATATGCTGGACACACTGTGGGCAATGCTGGACACACTAGGGGTAATTGTTATGAACAGGTGATTCAGAACCACAATGGAGCTAGTGGTTAAGAGCACACAAAGTGACCTGATAGTTACTAACATAGGACGAGCTCTGAGACGTGGGAACTCTGCTGACCGCAATCCCTAATCCTATCATACCACACTAGAGGTAGCCGTGGATTGCGCCTAACGCTCCCTATGCAACTCGGCACAGCCTGAGAAACTAGCTAGCCCTGAAGATAGAAAAATAAGCCTACCTTGCCTCAGAGAAATTCCCCAAAGGAAAAGGCAGCCCCCCACATACAATGACTGTGAGTTAAGATGAAAATACAAACACAGAGATTAAATAGATTTTAGCAAAGTGAGGCCCGACTTACTGAATAGACCGAGGATAGGAAAGATAGCTTTGCGGTCAGCACAAAAACCTACAAACAACCACGCAGAGGGGCAAAAAGACCCTCCGCACCGACTAACGGTACGGAGGTGCTCCCTCTGCGTCTCAGAGCTTCCAGCAAGCAAGAAAAACCAATATAGCAAGCTGGACAGAAAATATAGCAAACAAAAGTAACACAAGCAAAACTTAGCTTATGCAGGGCAGACAGGCCACAAGAACAATCCAGGAGAAAGCAAGACCAATACTGGAACATTGACTGGAGGCCAGGAACAAAGAACTAAGTGGAGTTAAATAGAGCAGCACCTAAAACTTAACCTCATCACCTGAGGAAGGAAACTCAGAAGCCGCAGCCCCACTCACATCCACCAGAGGAAGCTCATAGACAGAACCAGCCGAAGTACCACTCATGACCACAGGAGGGAGCTTGACCACAGAATTCACAACAGTACCCCCCCCTTGAGGAGGGGTCACTGAATCCTAACCAGAGCCCCCAGGCCGACCAGGATGAGCCAACTGAAAGGCACGAACCAGATCGGCAGCATGAACATCAGAGGCAAAGACCCAGGAATTATCTTCCTGACCATAACCCTTCCACTTAACCAGGTACTGGAGTTTCCGTCTCGAAATACGAGAATCCAAAATCTTCTCCACTATATACTCCAACTTCCCCTCAACCAAAACCGGGGCAGGAGGATCAACGGATGGAACCACAGGTGCCACGTATCTCCGCAACAATGACCTATGGAATACGTTATGGATGGAAAAAGAAGCTGGAAGGGTCAAACGAAAAGACACAGGATTAAGAACCTCAGAAATCCTATACGGACCAATGAAACGAGGCTTAACCCCTTAATGACCGCCAATACGTCTTTTAACTGACCTGAGATATAAGAGAATAGCCTCCCCATACAGATGACAATCCAGCATCTGTCGGCTGTCCACTATAGCTGACAACTTGCTGTACCAGCCACGATCAGTATTTGCACCGTCTAAATCTGTTTAACCCCTTAGATGCTGCTGTCAATAGTGACTACATCATTATAAATGGTTAACAGAGTGTGGGGGCTTCTTCTTTGTCCCAATTGGTGCCCTCAGATCATGATTTTGTTGTCCTGATGTTTGCCATGGCAATTCATGACCAAATAGTGGCCTTAGAGTCTGACGGCTGTAGTAATCTGTTTAGAAGTTAGCAACATTTAGGTGGTAAAAATACACATTTTCGTTTCTGTCATACCACTTTGCATTAATTCCTGTAAAGCACCTGAAGGGTTAATAAACTACCTGACAACAGTTTTCAATATGTTTAGGGGTGCTGTTTTTAAAATGGTATCACGTTTGTGGGTTTACCAATATATGGGACTCCTAAAGTCACTTCAAACATGGATAAGTCCCTAAAAAAATAAATTTTGTAAATTTCTTTGAAAAAATGAAAAATTGCTGCTACATTTTTAAACCTCCTAAAATGCTAACAAAATAAAATAACATTTTACAAATGGTCCTGATGTAAAGCCGACATGTGGGAAATGTTATTTATTAATGGTTTGCTGTTGTATGACTATCTGGATTAAAGGGATAATCATTCAAATTTAGAAAATTGCTAATTTTTTAACATTTTTCTCAAATTTTTGATATTTTTTTATAAATAAACACAAAAAATGTTGAACTAAATTTACCATTATCATAAAGTATAATGTGTCACGAAAAAACAATCTCAAAATCACTGGGATTTGTTAAAGCGTTGCAGAGTTATTACCACATAAAGTGACACTGGTCAGATTTCAAAAATTTGGCTCGGTCACTAAGGGGTTAAACTTAGGAGAGGAAACTTTCATAGGAATATAACGAGATGACAACCAAACCAAATCCCCAACATGAAGTCGGGGACCCACACAGCGCCTGCGGTTAGCGAAACGTTGAGCCTTCTCCTGGGACAATGTCAAATTGTCCACCACATGAGTCCAAATCTGCTGCAACCTATCCACCACAGTATCCACACCAGGACAGTCAGAAGACTCAACCTGCCCTGAAGAGAAACGAGGATGGAAACCAGAATTGCAGAAAAACGGCGAAACCAAAGTAGCCGAGCTGGCCCGATTATTAAGGGCGAACTCAGCCAAAGGCAAAAAGGACACCCAATCATCCTGATCGGCAGAAACAAAACATCTCAGATATGTTTCCAAGGTCTGATTGGTTCGTTCAGTCTGGCCATTTGTCTGAGGATGGAAAGCCGAGGAAAAAGACAAATCAATGCCCATCCTAGCACAAAAGGCTCGCCAAAACCTCGAAACAAACTGGGAACCTCTGTCAGAAACGATGTTCTCCGGAATGCCATGTAAACGAACCACATGCTGGAAGAACAATGGCACCAAATCAGAGGAGGAAGGCAATTTAGACAAGGGTACCAAATGGACCATCTTAGAGAAGCGATCACAAACAACCCAAATGACCGACATTTTTTGAGAGACGGGGAGATCCGAAATAAAATCCATAGAGATATGTGTCCAGGGCCTCTTCGGGACTGGCAAGGGCAAAAGCAACCCACTGGCATGAGAACAGCAGGGCTTAGCCCGAGCACAAATCCCACAGGACTGCACAAACGAACGCACATCCCGCGACAGAGACGTCCACCAAAAGGATCTAGCCACCAAATCTCTGGTACCAAAGATTCCAGGATGACCAGCCAACACCGAACAATGAACCTCAGAGATAACTCTACTCGTCCATTTTTCAGGGACAAACAGTTTCTCCACTGGGAAACGGTCAGGTCTATTAGCCAGGGGAGATGGCAGACAAAATTACCACCTCTTTGAGAATACCCGCCGGCTCAGACAAACCCGGAGAGTCGGGCACAAAACTCCTAGACATGGCATCTGCCTTCACATTTTTAGAGCCCGGAAGGTACGAAACCACAAAGTCAAAACGGGAGAAAAACAGCGACCAACGAGCCTGTCTAGGATTCAACCGTTTGGCAGACTCGAGATAAGTCAAGTTCTTGTGATCAGTCAAGACCACCACGCGATGCTTAGCTCCTTCAAGCCAATGACGCCACTCCTCGAATGCCCACTTCATGGCCAACAACTCTCAATTGCCAACATCATAATTACGCTCAGCAGGCGAAAACTTCCTGGAAAAGAAGGCACATGGTTTCATCACCGAGCCATCAGAACTTCTTTGCGACAAAACAGCCCCTGCTCCAATCTCAGAAGCATCAACCTCGACCTGGAACGGGAGCGAAACATCTGGTTGGCACAACACAGGGGCAGAAGAAAAACGACGCTTCAACTCTTGAAAAGCTTCCACAGCAGCAGAAGACCAATTGACCACATCAGCACCCTTCTTGGTTAACTCAGTCAACGGTTTAGCAATACTAGAAAAATTATTGATGAAGCGACGATAAAAATTAGCAAAGCCCAGGAACTTTTGCAGACTCTTCAGAGATGTCGGCTGAGTCCAATCATAAATGGCCTGAACTTTAACAGGGTCCATCTCGATAGTAGAAGGGGAAAAAATGAACCCCAAAAATGAAACCTTCTGAACACCAAAGAGACACTTTGACCCCTTCACAAACAAAGAATTTGCACGCAGGACCTGGAACACCATTCTGACCTGCTTCACGTGAGACTCCCAATCATCCGAGAAGACCAAAATATCATCCAAGTATACAATCAGGAATTTATCCAGGTACTCTCGGAAGATGTCATGCATAAAGGACTGAAACACTGATGGAGCATTAGAAAGCCCGAATGGCATAACCAGGTACTCAAAATGGCCCTTGGGCGTATTAAATGCTGTTTTCCATTCATCACCCTGTTTAATACGCACAAGATTATACGCACCACGAAGATCTATCTTGGTGAACCAACTAGCCCCCTTAATCCGAGCAAACAAATCAGACAGCAGCGGCAAGGGGTACTGAAATTTGACCGTGATTTTATTTAGAAGGCGGTGATCAATGCAAGGTCTCAGCGAACCATCCTTCTTGGCCACAAAAAAGAACCCTGCTCCCAATGGCGACGACGACGGGCGAATATGACCCTTCTCCAAGGATTCCTTTACGTAACTCCGCATAGCGGCGTGTTCAGGCACAGACAAATTAAACAGTCGACCTTTAGGAAACTTACTACCAGGAATCAAATCGATAGCACAATCACAATCCCTATGCGGAGGTAGGGCACTGGACTTGGGCTCATCAAATACATCCCGGTAATCCGACAAGAACTCTGGGACCTCAGAAGGGGTGGATGATGAAATAGACAGAAAAGGAACATCACCATGTACCCCCTGACAACCCCAGCTGGACGTAGACATTGATTTCCAATCCAATACTGGGTTATGGACTTGTAGCCATAGCAACCCCAACACGACCACATCATGCAGATTATGCAACACCAAAAAGCGAATATCCTCCTGATGCGCAGGAGCCATGCACATGGTCAGCTGGGTCCAGTACTGAGGCTTATTCTTGGCCAAAGGCGTAGCATCAATTCCTCTCAATGGAATAGGATACTGCAAGGGCTCCAAGAAAAACCCACAGCGCCTAGCATACTCCAAGTCCATCAAATTCAGGGCAGCGCCTGAATCCACAAATGCCATGACAGAATAGGATGACAAAGAGCAGATCAAAGTAACGGACAAAAGAAATTTCGACTGTACCGTACCAATCTTGCGAACCGCTTAGTGCGCTTAGGACAATCGGAGATAGCATGAGTGGAATCACCACAGTAAAAACACAGCCCATTCTGACGTCTGTGTTCTTGCCGTTCAGCTCTGGTCAAAGTCCTATCGCACTGCATAGGCTCAGGTCCATGCTCAGATAATACCGCCAAATGGTGCACTGTTTTACGCTCACGCAAGCGTCGACCGATCTGAATGGCCAAAGACATAGACTCATTCAGACCAGCAGGCATAGGAAATCCCACCATGACATCCTTAAGGGCTTCAGAGAGACCTTTTCTGAAAATTGCTGCCAGCGCTCATTCATTCCATTGAGTGAGCAGAGACCACTTCCTAAACTTCTGACAATATATCTCTACCTCATCCTGACCCTGAGACAGAGCCAGCAAATTTTTCTCTGCCTGATCCACTGAATTAGGTTCATCATACAGCAATCCAAGCGCCAGAAAAAACGCATCAATATTCCATAATGCAGGATCTCCTGGCGCAAGGGAAAATGCCCAGTCTTGAGGGTCGCCACGTAATAAAGAAATAATGATCTTAACTTGTTGAACTGGGTCACCAGAGGAGCGGGGTTTCAAAGCCAGAAACAGTTTACAATTATTCTTAAAACTCAGAAACTTAGCTCTATCTCCAGAAAACAAATCAGGAATAGGAATTCTTGGCTCTAACATAGAATTCTGAACCACAAAGTCTTGAATATTTTGTACTCTTGCAGTGAGATGATCCACACAAGAAGACAGATCTTTAATGTCCATCACTACACCTGTGTCCTGAACCACCCAAATGTCTAGGGGAAAAGAAAGACAAAACACAGTACAGAGAAAAAAAAATGGTCTCAGAACTTCTCTTTTCCCTCTATTGAGAAGCATTAGTACTTTGGGCCTCCAGTACTGTTATGAACAGGTGATTCAGAACCACAATGGACCTAGTGGTTAAGAGCACACAACGTGACCTGATAGTTACTAACTTAGGACGAGCTCTGAGACGTGGGAACTCTGCTGACCGCAATCCCTAATCCTATCATACCACACTAGAGGTAGCCGTGGATTGCGCCTAACGCTCCCTATGCAACTCGGCACAGCCTGAGAAACTAGCTAGCCCTGAAGATAGAAAAATAAGCCTACCTTGCCTCAGAGAAATTCCCCAAAGGAAAAGGCAGCCCCCCACATATAATGACTGTGAGTTAAGATGAAAATACAAACACAGAGATGAAATAGATTTCAGCAAAGTGAGGCCTGATTTACTGAATAGACCGAGGATAGGAAAGATAGCTTTGCGGTCAGCACAAAAACCTACAAACAACCACGCAGAGGGGCAAAAAGACCCTCCGCACCGACTAACGGTACGGAGGTGCTCCCTCTGCGTCTCAGAGCTTCCAGCAAGCAAGAAAAACCAATAAAGCAAGCTGGACAGAAAATATAGCAAACAAAAGTAACACAAGCAAAACTTAGCTTATGCAGGGCAGACAGGCCACAAGAACAATCCAGGAGAAAGCAAGACCAATACTGGAACATTGACTGGAGGCCAGGAACAAAGAACTAAGTGGAGTTAAATAGAGCAGCACCTAAAACTTAACCTCATCACCTGAGGAAGGAAACTCAGAAGCCGCAGCCCCACTCACATCCACCAGAGGAAGCTCATAGACAGAACCAGCCGAAGTACCACTCATGACCACAGGAGGGAGTTTGACCACAGAATTCACAACAGGTAATATGCTGGACACACTGGGGCAGATTGCTGGACACACTGGGGGCAATGCTGGACACTCTGGGGCAATATGCTGGACATACTGGGGCAGATTGCTGGACACACTGTCTGAGGGCAATGCTGGACACACTGGGGCAATATGCTGGACATACTGGGGCAGATTGCTGGACACACTGGGGGTAATATGCTGGACACACTGGGGGTAATATGCTGGACACACTGGGGAAGATTGCTGGACAAACTGTGGCAGATTGCTGGACACAGTGTCTGGGGGCAATGCTGGACACACTGGGGCAATATGCTGGACACACTGTCTGTTGGCAATGCTGGACACACTGGGGGTAATATGCTGGACACACTGGGGCAGATTGCTGGACACACTGGGGGCAATGCTGGACACTATGGGGCAAAATGCTGGACATACTGGGGCAGATTGCTGGACACACTGTCTGGGGGCAATTCTGGAAACACTGGGGGTAATATGCTGGACACACTGGGGCAGATTGCTGGACACACTGGGGCAGATTGCTGGACACACTGTCTGGGGGCAATGCTGGACACTCTGGGGCAATATGCTGGACATACTGGGGCAGATAGGTGGACACACTGTCTGGGGGCAATGCTGGACACACTGGGGCAATATGCTGGACATACTGGGGCAGATTGCTGGACACACTGGGGGTAATATGCTGGACACACTGGGGGTAATATGCTGGACACACTGGGGCAGATTGCTGGACACACTGGGGCAGATTGCAGGACACACTGTCTGGGGGCAATACTTGACACTCTGGGGCAATATGCCGGACATACTGGGGCAGATTGCTGGACACACTGGAGGCGGGACTGGAGGCATGGGCAGAATGTAGATACGGGGCATGATTGAAGACACGGGCAGAATGAAAGACATGGGGCAGGATTGGATCATGGGGCAGGATAGATACGGTGGAGACAGATGGGGCAGGATGGGGAGATCATATGGGCTGAATGGATACTCATGAGGGTAGGATGCGAGAACATATGGCTGGAGCCAGGAATGAGACACACGGGGCCAGGATGGGGAATATTATTACCATAGGGGCTAATTAAGAGATATTATTACTGCCGTGATGTATTTATTTTATTTTTTGAGTATACTGTTTTAAATGGGGGGGAGCGGTCCTGTTACTGTGCCGAGTGACACTATATCGCCTTTTTTTCTTCATGTGGTGTAATGTAGAAATTGGGAAAAATTAAGTAATGTGTTCTGCAAGCGGACCTTGAGATAACTGTGTTATTTCCTGCAGAAACGAGCCCTGGCTGGAAGAAATGATGGCGGTCTGTGCTGGATGAAAGATGAAGAAAAAAGCAAGAGAAAAGAGACTATGCAAACCGGGCGCACACCCCCAAAAAATACATATCTATAACATAAAGTAACAAAAGTACAAAAATTTATTGAGAACAAGACAATCAGAAATAAAAACATTTTAAAATACAACTAACACACCACTGGTCCCATAGTGAATGATTATATGAAGACGACCAAAATAACAATAATATGTAACGGAAGGCGAAAATACGCCACTCATAAATGATTGAAAACACCAAAAAATATACTGAACATTAGGGTTGAGCGAAACGGGTCGTTCATTTTCAAAAGTCGCCGACTTTTGGCAAAGTCGGGTTTCATGAAACCCGATCCGACCCCTGTGCGGGGTCGGCCATGCGGTACGCGACTTTCGCGCCAAAGTCGCGTTTTAATGACGCGAAAAGCACCATTTCTCAGCCAATGAAGGTAAACGCAGAGTGTGGGCAGCGTGATGACATAGGTCCTGGTCCCCACCATCTTAGAGAAGGGCATTGCAGTGATTGGCTTGCTGTCTGCGGCGTCACAGGGGCTATAAAGGGGCGTTCCCGCCGAGCGCCATGTTACTGCTGCTGATCTGAGCTTAGGGAGAGGTTGCTGCCGCTTCGTCAGAAGCAGGGATAGCGTTAGGCAGGGTCCATTAACCACCAAACCGCTTGTGCTGTAGCGATTTCCACTGCCCAACACCACCTTCGGTGTGCAGGGACAGTGGAAGCTACATTTTTTTTTTTTTTCCCCTCAGCGCTGTAGCTCATTGGGCTGCCCTAGAAGGCTCCCTGATAGCTGCATTGCTGTGTGTACGCCGCTGTGCAAACCAACTGCTTTTTTCAAAGCACAAATCCTCTTGTTCCTTCCTTTCTGCACAGCTATCTTTTTTGTTTGTCCACACTTTTTATTTAATTTGTGCATCAGTCCACTCCTTATTGCTGCCTGCCATACCTGGCTGAGATTACTGCAGGGAGATAGTAATTGAAGGACACTCCCTGTTTTTTTTTTTGTTTTGTTTTTTGTGGGAGATTAAGATTGACATTTCTGCTAGAGTGCCATCCCTGTGTGTGCCATCTCTCACTCAGTGGGCCATAGAAAGCCTATTTATTTTTTTACTTGATTTGGGTTCTAAAATCTACCTGAAAAAATCACTACATCAATCAGTGGGAGAAAAATATTGGCCTCAGGGCTTGTGTGCCACTCCTGACTCCTGTGTGCATCATCACTCACTCAGTGGGCCATAGAAAGCCCATTTTTTTTTTTTTTGCTTTATTTGGGTTCTAAATTCTACCTGAAAAAATCAATAAATCAATCAGTGGGAGATTAATATTGGCCTTTGGGCTTGTGTGCCAGTCCTAAGCGTGCCATCTCTCTCTCTCAGATAGTGGGCCATAGAAAGCCTATTTATTATTTTTTTATTGGGTTTATAAATTTTCCCTGGAACAAAAAAAAAAAAAAGTGGGAGATTAATATTGGCCTCTGGGCTTGTGTGCCAGTCCTGAGCGTGCCATCTCTCTCACAAATAGTGGGCCATAGAAAGCCTATTTATTTTTTTGCTTGATTTGGGTTCTAAAATGTACCTGAAAAAATCACTACATCAATCAGTGGGAGAAAAATATTGGCCTCAGGGCTTGTGTGCCACTCCTGACTCCTGTGTGTATCATCACTCACTCAGTGGGCCATAGAAAGCCCTTTTTTTTTTTTTTGCTTTATTTGGGTTCTAAATTCTACCTGAAAAAATCAATAAATCAATCAGTGGGAGATTAATATTGGCCTTTGGGCTTGTGTGCCAGTCCTAAGCGTGCCATCTCTCTCTCTCAGATAGTGGGCCATAGAAAGCCTATTTATTATTTTTTTTATTGGGTTTATAAATTTTCCCTGGAAAAAAAAAAAAGTGGGAGATTAATATTGGCCTCTGGGCTTGTGTGCCAGTCCTGAGCGTGCCATCTCTCTCACAAATAGTGGGCCATAGAAAGCCTATTTATTTATTTTTTTTTGGTTTTATAAATTCTCCCTGAAAAAAAAAAGGGAGATTAATATTGGCCTTTGGGCTTGTGTGCCAGTCCTAAACGTGCCATCTCTCTCTCTCAGATAGTGGGCCATAGAAAGCCTATTTATTATTTTTTTTATTGGGTTTATAAATTTTCCCTGGAACAAAAAAAAACAAGTGGGAGATAAATATTGGCCTCTGGGCTTGTGTGCCACTCCTGACTCCTGTGTGCGTCATCTCTCACTCAGTGGGCCATAGAAAGCCTTTTTTTGTTTTATTTGTTTTCTAAATTCTCCCTGAAAAAATCATTTTATTTTATTTGGTTTCTAAATTCTTCCTGAAAAAATCATTTTATTCTATTATTTTTTTTCCTAAAGTCTCCCTGAAAAAAACAAAAAAAACAAATCAGTGGGAGATTACTATTGCCCTTTCTGCTTGTGTGCCAGTCTTGACTCCTGGGTGTGCCATCTCTCTCTCTCTCTCTCTCTCTCTCTCTCTCTCTCCAATTGTGGGCCATAGAAAGCCTATTATTTTTTTAGCTTGATTTGGGTTCCAAAATCTACCTGAAAAAATCACTACATCAATCAGTGGGAGATAAATATTGGCCTCTGGGCTTGTGTGCCACTCCTGACTCCTGTGTGCGTCATCTCTCACTCAGTGGGCCATAGAAAGCCTTTTTTTGTTTTATTTGTTTTCTAAATTCTCCCTGAAAAAATCATTTTATTTTATTTGGTTTCTAAATTCTTCCTGAAAAAATCATTTTATTCTATTATTTTTTTTTTCCTAAAGTCTCCCTGAAAAAAAAAAAAAAAACAAATCAGTGGGAGATTAATATTGCCCTTTCTGCTTGTGTGCCAGTCTTGACTCCTGGGTGTGCCATCTCTCTCTCTCTCTCCAATTGTGGGCCATAGAAAGCCTATTATTTTTTTAGCTTGATTTGGGTTCCAAAATCTACCTGAAAAAATCACTACATCAATCAGTGGGAGATAAATATTGGCCTCTGGGCTTGTGTGCCTCTCCTGACTCCTGTGTGCGTCATCTCTCACTCAGTGGGCCATAGAAAGCCTTTTTTTGTTTTATTTGTTTTCTAAATTCTCCCTGAAAAAATCATTTTATTTTATTTGGTTTCTAAATTCTTCCTGAAAAAATCATTTTATTCTATTTTTTTTTTCCTAAAGTCTCCCTGAAAAAAAAACAAAAAACAAATCAGTGGGAGATTAATATTGCCCTTTCTGCTTGTGTGCCAGTCTTGACTCCTGGGTGTGCCATCTCTCTCTCTCTCTCTCCAATTGTGGGCCATAGAAAGCCTATTATTTTTTTAGCTTGATTTGGGTTCCAAAATCTACCTGAAAAAATCACTACATCAATCAGTGGGAGATAAATATTGGCCTCTGGGCTTGTGTGCCACTCCTGACTCCTGTGTGCGTCATCTCTCACTCAGTGGGCCATAGAAAGCCTTTTTTTGTTTTATTTGTTTTCTAAATTCTCCCTGAAAAAATCATTTTATTTTATTTGGTTTCTAAATTCTTCCTGAAAAAATCATTTTATTCTATTATTTTTTTTTCCTAAAGTCTCCCTGAAAAAAAAAAAAAAAAAATCAGTGGGAGATTAATATTGCCCTTTCTGCTTGTGTGCCAGTCTTGACTCCTGGGTGTGCCATCTCTCTCTCTCTCTCCAATTGTGGGCCATAGAAAGCCTATTATTTTTTTAGCTTGATTTGGGTTCCAAAATCTACCTGAAAAAATCACTACATCAATCAGTGGGAGATAAATATTGGCCTCTGGGCTTGTGTGCCACTCCTGACTCCTGTGTGCGTCATCTCTCACTCAGTGGGCCATAGAAAGCCTTTTTTTGTTTTATTTGTTTTCTAAATTCTCCCTGAAAAAATCATTTTATTTTATTTGGTTTCTAAATACTTCCTGAAAAAATCATTTTATTCTATTATTTTTTTTTCCTAAAGTCTCTCTGAAAAAAAAAAAAAAATCAAATCAGTGGGAGATTAATATTTACATTTGTGCTTCAGTGACAGTCCTGTGTGTGTGGCATCTCTCTCATTTGTTGCCACCAACAACAGAGTGTGTAACATTGTGCCTGATTTTCGTTGTGGTCTCACTCACCTGTAAAGGGGTAGCTAAATCATACTGAAGTTATAGCTCACCGTGTAATTTGTGTGACAGCAACAAATACCGTTAGTTTGTTTACGTTTTTAAAACAATGAGGAAGTCTGGTGGAAGAGGTCGTGGCCGGGGGCGTTCATTGTCAGCTGGTAATGAGGGTAGTGGTAGTGGTGGAGCATCAGCTGGTCGTGGGAAAAAAAATATTGCACCTAAGTCTGGAGCTGTGGAGCCAGGTTCGTCGTCTGGCTACACAAGGCCTTGAACGCTCCCTTTTCTGGGAGTAGGAAAACCGCTTTTAAAGCCGGAGCAGCAAGAGCAAGTTTTGGCTTATCTTGCTGACTCAGCCTCTAGCTCTTTTGCCTCCTCTCGTGAAACTGGTAAATGTCAAAGCAGCGCGTCGTTAGTGGATGTTCACGGTCAGGGACAAGTCGCTTCCTTGTCCTCTTCAGCAAAAACAACAACAGAGAAGAATGCAGCAGGCGACACAACGGGTTACTCCATGGAGCTCTTTACACATACCGTCCCTGGCTTAGAAAGTGAAGCAGTTAACAGTCCATGCCCATTACAAGTTGAATCTGACATGGAGTGCACTGATGCACAGCCACAGCCAGACTACTATGCTGGTCCTTTGACTCAGACCACAACATTGCCCTCGCAGGGTAATGATCAAGAATCAGACCCTGATGAGACTATGTTGCCCCATCACGAACGCTATACCACCGACCGACACGGTGACACAGACGAAGTTGCACACGAGCTACAAGAAGAGGTAATAGATGACCCAGTTCTTGACCCCGATTGGCAGCCATTGGGGGAACAGGGTGCAGGCGGCAGCAGTTCTGAAGCGGAGGAGGAGGGGCCGCAGCAGGCATCAACATCGCAACAGGTTCCATCTGCCGGGCCCGTATCTTGCCCAAAACGCGTGGCAAAGCCAAAACCTGTTGGAGGACAGCGTGGCGATCCGGTTAAAGCTCAGTCTGCAATGCCTGAAAAGGTATCCGATGCTAGAAAGAGTGCAGTCTGGCAATTTTTTAAACAACATCCAATTGATCAGCGCAAAGTCATCTGTCAAAAATGTTCAACTACCTTAAGCAGAGGACAGAATCTGAAAAGTCTCAATACAAGTTGCATGCATAGACATTTAACCACCATGCATTTGCAAGCCTGGACTAACTACCAAACGTCCCTTAAGGTTGTAGCACCCTCGGCCAATGAAGCTAGTCAGCAACGCAACATCCCTTCCGGCAGTGTAGGGCCACCATTTTCCGCACCACCTGCAGTATCTGTGCAGGTTTCTTTGCCAGGCCAAAGCAGTCAGGGTCAGGGAATCACCAGTTTCGTAGTAGGAAACACTGCATCTAGGGCACCGGCGGCAACAATACCATCTCCCACCGTCTCTCAGTCTGCCATGTCCACCGGCACCCCCGCTAGTTCCACGATCTCCAGCTCTCCAGTCCAGCTCACCCTACATGAGACTATGGTTAGAAAAAGGAAGTACTTAGCCTTGCATCCGCGTACACAGGGTTTGAACGCACACATAGCTAGACTAATCTCGTTAGAGATGATGCCCTACCGGTTAGTTGAAAGCGAAGCTTTCAAAGCCCTGATGGACTACGCTGTACCACGCTACGAGCTACCCAGTCGACACTTTTTTTCCAGAAAAGCCATCCCAGCCCTCCACCAGCATGTTAAAGAGCGCATCGTCCATGCACTCAGGCAATCTGTGAGCACAAAGGTGCACCTGACAACAGATGCATGGACCAGTAGGCATGGCCAGGGACGTTACGTGTCCATCACGGCACACTGGGTAAATGTGGTGGATGCAGGGTCCACAGGGGACAGCAAGTTTGGGACAGTTCTGCCTAGCCCACGGTCTAGGAAACAGTTGGCTGTAGCCGTTCGCACCCCCTCCTCCTCCTCTTCGTCCTCCTGCAGAAGCGAGAGCTCGTCCACAGACCGCAGTCGCACAACCACTCCATCCGCAGCTGCCACTGTTGCACACCAGGTCTCCCATTATGGGGCAGCTACTGGCAAACGTCAGCAGGCTGTATTGGCTATGAAGTGTTTGGGCGACAACAGACACACCGCGGAAGTTCTGTCCGAGTTCTTGCAGAAAGAAACGCAGTCGTGGCTGGGCACTGTAGATCTTGAGGCAGGCAAGGTAGTGAGTGATAACGGAAGGAATTTCATGGCTGCCATCTTCCTTTCCCAACTGAAACACATTCCTTGCCTGGCTCACACCTTAAACCTGGTGGTGCAGTGCTTCCTGAAAAGTTATCCGGGGTTATCCGACCTGCTCCTCAAAGTGCGTGGACTTTGCTCACATATCCGCCGTTCGCCCGTACACTCAAGCCGTATGCAGACCTATCAGCGTTCTTTGAACCTTCCCCAGCATCGCCTAATCATAGACGTTGCAACAAGGTGGAACTCAACACTGCACATGCTTCAGAGACTGTGCGAACAGAGGCGGGCTGTTATGTTTTTGTGGGAGGATACACATACACGGGCAGGCAGTAGGATGGCAGACATGGAGTTGTCAGGTGTGCAGTGGTCGAAGATTCAAGACATGTGTCAAGTCCTTCAGTGTTTTGAGGAATGCACACGGCTGGTTAGTGCAGACAACGCCATAATAAGCATGAGCATCCCCCTAATGCGTCTGCTGATGCAAAGTTTGACGCACATAAAGGATCATGCGTCTGCAGCTGAGGAAGAGGACAGCCTTGATGACAGTCAGCCATTGTCTGGCCAGGGCAGTGTACAGGACGAGTTAGCGGGCGAAGAGGAGGAGGAGGACGAGGAGGATGATGGGGATGATTATATTTTTAATGAGGAAGCTTTTCCGGGGCCACTGGAAATTGGTGGCGCGGCAAGGTCGGGTTCTGGTTTTTGGAGGGACACAAGTGACGTGGATTTGCCTGAAACTGCCCCTCAACCAAGCACAACCGCAGATTTGAGAACTGGAACTTTGGCCCACATGGCGGATTATGCCTTACGTATCCTCAAAAGGGACACACGCATAACTAAAATGATGAACGATGACGATTACTGGTTGGCCTGCCTCCTTGATCCTCGCTATAAAGGCAAATTGCAAAATATAATGCCACATGAGAACTTGGAACTAATATTAGCAACCAAACATTCAACTCTTGTTGACCGTTTGCTTCTGGCATTCCCTGCACACAGCGCCCGTGATCGTTCTCACACGAGCTGCAGAGGCCAGCAGACCAGAGGAGTTAGAGGGGCAGAAATCAGAAGTGGCGTTGGCCAGAGGGGTTTTCTGACCAGGTTGTGGAGTGATTTTGCTATGACCGCAGACAGGACAGGTACTGCAGCATCAATTCAAAGTGACAGGAGATAACATTTGTCCAGTATGGTTACAAGCTATTTTTCATCCCTTATCGATGTTCTCCCTCAACCGTCATTCCTATTTGATTACTGGGCATCAAAATTAGACACCTGGCCAGAATTGGCAGAATATGCATTGCAGGAGCTTGCTTGCCCGGCAGCTAGTGTCCTATCAGAAAGAGTATTCAGTGCTGCAGGTTCAATACTAACAGAAAAAAGGACTCGTCTGGCTACCCAAAATGTAGATGATCTAACCTTCATTAAAATGAACCACAACTGGATTTCGAAATCTTTTGCCCCACCTTGCCCGGCTGACACCTAGCTTTCCTATGAAAAGGTCTTGCCTGTGGACTATTCTAAATGCCTTTTCCAATCTCGTATTTTTCTGCACCTGATTGTCCAGCATACGACATGTTTACACCTCACTAAATGGCCAAACTCCCCACATGGGGCCGTGGTATCGACACTTGGCGACAGCACCCGTGAGAGTGCTGTTTGTCTGAAGAGGTGGGTGTGCCCGCTTTTGGTCGACGGCACTGCCACTGGGTCCCTCCTAGTACAATAAAGTGTCTCTGGCGGTGGTGGTGCGCACCCAACGTCAGACACACCGTTGTAATATGAGGGGCCCTGGGCCTGTACCGCCGGCCACAAGACAGTTTCCCCCCCTCCCAAGCTCAAACAGTGCTCTACCACTTGCAAAATTATCTCACAGCTCCACCAATGTTTAGTCTATGCGCTGACATCCTTCAATGCCTGCCACTGACAATACCATTGTATTGACATTTTTGTTATGTTAGGCCTTCGAAGCCTGTCTGTAGTCACTCCTTCCACTAGGCCTCCACTGACCACACCACTGCTGCCCGTGTACCCCTAGAACCAATTTAAAATTGCCTACAGCCAGCCCAATTTTTTTATTTTAGGCCTTCGATGCCTGTCTGCGGTCCATTCTTTCTACTACTACTACTACACTGACCAGGCCACTGCTGCCCGTGTACCCCTGGAACCAATTTAAAATTGCCTACAGCCATGTGTTATTATTTTAGGCCTTCGATGCCTGTCTGCGGTCACTCCTTCCACTAGGCCTCCACTGACCACACCACTGCTGCCCATGTACCCCTGGAACCAATTTAAAATTGCCTACAGCCAGCCCAATTTTTTTATTTTAGGCCTTCGATGCCTGTCTGCGGTCCATTCTTTCTACTACTACTACACTGACCAGGCCACTGCTGCCCGTGTACCCCTGGAACCAATTTAAAATTGCCTACAGCCATGTGTTATTATTTTAGGCCTTCGATGCCTGTCTGCGGTCACTCCTTCCACTAGGCCTCCACTGACCACACCACTGCTGCCCGTGTACCCCTGGAACCAATTTAAAATTGCCTACAGCCATGTGTTATTATTTTAGGCCTTCGATGCCTGTCTGCGGTCACTCCTTACAATATGCCTCCACTGACCACACCACTGCTGCCCGTGTACCCCTGGAACCAATTTAAAATTGCCTACAGCCAGCCCAATTTTTTTATTTTAGGCCTTCGATGCCTGTCTGCGGTCCATTCTTTCTACTACTACTACACTGACCAGGCCACTGCTGCCCGTGTACCCCTGGAACCAATTTAAAATTGCCTACAGCCATGTGTTATTATTTAAGGCCTTCGATGCCTGTCTGCGGTCACTCCTTCCACTATTCCTCCACTGACCACACCACTGCTGCCCGTGTACCCCTGGAACCAATTTAAAATTGCCTACAGCCAGCCCAATTTTTTTATTTTAGGCCTTCGATGCCTGTCTGCGGTCCATTCTTTCTACTACTACTACACTGACCAGGCCACTGCTGCCCGTGTACCCCTGGAACCAATTTAAAATTGCCTACCGCCATGTGTTATTATTTTAGGCCTTCGATGCCTGTCTGCGGTCACTCCTTCCACTAGGCCTCCACTGACCACACCACTGCTGCCCGTGTACCCCTGGAACCAATTTAAAATTGCCTACAGCCATGTGTTATTATTTTAGGCCTTCGATGCCTGTCTGCGGTCACTCCTTACAATATGCCTCCACTGACCACACCACTGCTGCCCGTGTACCCCTGGAACCAATTTAAAATTGCCTACAGCCAGCCCAATTTTTTTATTTTAGGCCTTCGATGCCTGTCTGCGGTCCATTCTTTCTACTACTACTACACTGACCAGGCCACTGCTGCCCGTGTACCCCTGGAACCAATTTAAAATTGCCTACAGCCATGTGTTATTATTTTAGGCCTTTGATGCCTGTCTGCGGTCACTCCTTCCACTAGGCCTCCACTGGCCACACCACTGCTGCCCGTGTACCCCTGGAACCAATTTAAAATTGCCTACAGCCATCCCAATTTTTTTACTTTAGGCCTTCGATGCCTGTCTGCGGTCACTCCTTCCACTAGGCCTCCACTGACCACACCACTGCTGCCCGTGTACCCCTGGAACCAATTTAAAATTGCCTACAGCCAGCCCAATTTTTTTACTTTAGGCCTTCGATGCCTGTCTGCGGTCACTCCTTCCACTAGGCCTCCACTGACCACACCACTGCTGCCCGTGTACCCCTGGAACCAATTTAAAATTGCCTACAGCCATGTGTTATTATTTTAGGCCTTCGATGCCTGTCTGCGGTCACTCCTTCCACTAGGCCTCCACTGACAACACCACTGCTGCCCGTGTACCCCTGGAACCAACATCAGAAAATATAAAAATAAGTATTTTGCTTATAAAAAAGAAAATACTGGAGAGACATCAAATGCAGACATTTTAACATTAAAAACAAACACATACAACAAAAATCTGGTACAGTACTAAAAATGGCCACCAGCTACAATAACTTTCTCCTGCAAGTAGTTAACTGAAAGTTTTTTTCAATTTAAAACACAGATATGGCATCCACCGAGTGTTGTCCTGTCGCGTCTTCTTTATATTATTGCCAAGAAGATGCAAAACAATGAAAATAATAAAATCATTATTTACCAAAAAATAGAGTAAGTCAAAACCACATTGCAAATAAACATTCATTACAAATAAAGAAGCAGGGCGCGTCCGAGGGTGAGTATATACCTAATAAGAATATAATCACCCTCGGACGCGCCCTGCTTCTTTCCGACAGCCTTCCTTCCTAAGAATCAGCCCTTCCGTGGTGTAGAGAGAGGGTTTGTTACACTCCAAGGTGTTCCCCAGGTTGCCTTTCCTGAGCTTCGATCTTCATGCTCTCGTTTAGTAGTTGTCGGAAAGTAGGCTGCATTAGGCCTACAAATTGGGTATGGGGTGGAGAGAGATGGTGTGTTACACTCCAAGCTGTTCCCCAGGTTTCCTTGCCATTGCTTCGGTCTTCCGACTCTCGTTTAGTAGTTGTAGAAAACTACACTGCATTAGGCCTACAAATTGGGTATGGGGTGTAGAGAGATGGTGTGTTCCACTCCAAGGTGTTCTCCAGGTTGCCTTTCCTGAGCTTCGATCTTCCGGCTCTCGTTTAGTAGTTGTTGGAAACTACACTGCATTAGGCCTACAAATTGGGTATGGGGTGTAGAGAGATGGTGTGTTCCACTCCAAGGTGTTCTCCAGGTTGCCTTTCCTGAGCTTCGATATTCCGGCTCTCATTTAGTAGTTGTTGGAAACTACGCTGCATTAGGCCTACAAATTGGGTATGGGGTGTAGAGAGATGGTGTGTTCCACTCCAAGGTGTTCCCCAGGTTTCCTCGCCAATGCTTTGATCTTCATGCTCTCGTTTAGTAGTTGTTGGAAACTACGCTGCATTAGGCCTACAAATTGGCTATGGGGTGTAGAGAGATGGTGTGTTCCACTCCAAGGTGTTCTCCAGGTTGCCTTTCCTGAGCTTCGATCCTCCGGCTCTCGTTTAGTAGTTCTTGGAAACTACACTGCATTAGGCCTACAAATTGGGTATGGGGTGTAGAGAGATGGTGTGTTACACTACAAGGTGTTCTCCAGGTTGCCTTTCCTGAGCTTCGATCTTCCGTCTCTCGTTTAGTAGTTGTTGCAAACTACACTGCATTAGGCCTACAAATTGGGTATGGGGTGTAGAGAGATGGTGTGTTCCACTCCAAGGTGTTCTCTAGGTTGCCTTTCCTGAGCTTCGATCTTCCGGCTCTCGTTTAGTAGTTCTTGGAAACTACACTGCATTAGGCCTACAAATTGGGTATGGGGTGGAGAGAGATGGTGTGTTACACTCCAAGGTGTTCTCCAGGTTGCCTTTCCTGAGCTTCGATCTTCCGGCTCTCGTTTAGTAGTTGTTGGAAACTACACTGCATTAGGCCTACAAATTGGGTATGGGGTGTAGAGAGATGGTGAGTTCCACTCCAAGGTGTTCTCCAGGTTGCCTTTCCTGAGCTTCGATCTTCCGCCTCTCGTTTAGTAGTTCTTGGAAACTACACTGCATTAGGCCTACAAATTGGGTATGGGGTGTAGAGAGATGGTGTGTTCCACTCCAAGGTGTTCTCCAGGTTGCCTTTCCTGAGCTTCGATCTTCCGGCTCTCGTTTAGTAGTTGTTGGAAACTACGCTGCATTAGGCCTACAAATTGGGTATGAAGTGTAGAGAGATGGTGTGTTCCACTCCAAGGTGTTCCCCAGGTTTCCTCGCCAATGCTTCGATCTTCATGCTCTCGTTTAGTAGTTGTTGGAAACTACGCTGCATTAGGCCTACAAATTGGGTATGGGGTGTAGAGAGATGGTGTGTTCCACTCCAAGGTGTTCTCCAAGTTGCCTTTCCTGAGCTTCGATCTTCATGCTCTCGTTTAGTAGTTGTTGGAAACTACGCTGCATTAGGCCTACAAATTGGGTATGGGGTGTAGAGAGATGGTGTGTTCCACTCCAAGGTGTTCCCCAGGTTTCCTCGCCAATGCTTCGATCTTCATGCTCTCGTTTAGTAGTTGTTGGAAACTACGCTGCATTAGGCCTACAAATTGGGTATGGGGTGTAGAGAGAAGGTGTGTTCCACTCCAAGGTGTTCCCCATGTTTCCTCGCCAATGCTTCGATCTTCATGCTCTCGTTTAGTAGTTGTTGGAAACTACGCTGCATTAGGCCTACAAATTGGCTATGGGGTGTAGAGAGATGGTGTGTTCCACTCCAAGGTGTTCTCCAGGTTGCCTTTCCTGAGCTTCGATCTTCCGGCTCTCGTTTAGTAGTTCTTGGAAACTACACTGCATTAGGCCTACAAATTGGGTATGGGGTGTAGAGAGATGGTGTGTTCCACTCCAAGGTGTTCTCCAGGTTGCCTTTCCTGAGCTTCGATCTTCCGGCTCTCGTTTAGTAGTTCTTGGAAACTACACTGCATTAGGCCTACAAATTGGGTATGGGGTGTAGAGAGATGGTGTGTTCCACTCCAAGGTGTTCTCCAGGTTGCCTTTCCTGAGCTTCGATCTTCCGGCTCTCGTTTAGTAGTTGTTGGAAACTACGCTGCATTAGGCCTACAAATTGGGTATGGGGTGTAGAGAGATGGTGTGTTCCACTCCAAAGTGTTCCCCAGGTTTCCTCGCCAATGCTTCGATCTTCATGCTCTCGTTTAGTAGTTGTTGAAAACTACGCTGCATTAGGCCTACAAATTGGGTATGGGGTGTAGAGAGATGGTGTGTTCCACTCCAAGGTGTTCCCCAGGTTTCCTCACCAATGCTTCGATCTTCATGCTCTCGTTTAGTAGTTGTTGGAAACTACGCTGCATTAGGCCTACAAATTGGCTATGGCGTGTAGAGAGATGGTGTGTTCCACTCCAAGGTGTTCTCCAGGTTGCCTTTCCTGAGCTTCGATCTTCCGGCTCTCGTTTAGTAGTTCTTGGAAACTACACTGCATTAGGCCTACAAATTGGGTATGGGGTGTAGAGAGATGGTGTGTTCCACTCCAAGGTGTTCTCCAGGTTGCCTTTCCTGAGCTTCGATCTTCCGGCTCTCGTTTAGTAGTTCTTGGAAACTACACTGCATTAGGCCTACAAATTGGGTATGGGGTGTAGAGAGATGGTGTGTTCCACTCCAAGGTGTTCTCCAGGTTGCCTTTCCTGAGCTTCGATCTTCCGGCTCTCATTTAGTAGTTGTTGGAAACTACGCTGCATTAGGCCTACAAATTGGCTATGGGGTGTAGAGAGATGGTGTGTTCCACTCCAAGGTGTTCTCCAGGTTGCCTTTCCTGAGCTTCGATCTTCATGCTCTCGTTTAGTAGTTGTTGGAAACTACGCTGCATTAGGCCTACAAATTGGGTATGGGGTGTAGAGAGATGGTGTGTTCCACTTCAAGGTGTTCTCCAGGTTGCCTTTCCTGAGCTTCGATCTTCCGGCTCTCGTTTAGTAGTTGTTGGAAACTACACTGCATTAGGCCTACAAATTGGGTATGGGGTGTAGAGAGATGGTGTGTTCCACTCCAAGGTGTTCTCCAGGTTGCCTTTCCTGAGCTTCGATCTTCCGGCTCTCGTTTAGTAGTTCTTGGAAACTACACTGCATTAGGCCTACAAATTGGGTATGGGGTGTAGAGAGATGGTGTGTTCCACTCCAAAGTGTTCTCCAGGTTGCCTTTCCTGAGCTTCGATCTTCCGGCTCTCATTTAGTAGTTGTTGGAAACTACACTGCATTAGGCCTACAAATTGGGTATGGGGTGTAGAGAGATGGTGTGTTCCACTCCAAGGTGTTCTCCAGGTTGCCTTTCCTGAGCTTCGATCTTCCGGCTCTCGTTTAGTAGTTCTTGGAAACTACACTGCATTAGGCCTACAAATTGGGTATGGGGTGTAGAGAGATGGTGTGTTCCACTCCAAGGTGTTCTCCAGGTTGCCTTTCCTGAGCTTCGATCTTCCGGCTCTCGTTTAGTAGTTCTTGGAAACTACACTGCATTAGGCCTACAAATTGGGTATGGGGTGTAGAGAGATGGTGTGTTCCATTCCAAGGTGTTCTCCAGGTTGCCTTTCCTGAGCTTCGATCTTCCGGCTCTCGTTTAGTAGTTCTTGGAAACTACACTGCATTAGGCCTACAAATTGGGTATGGGGTGTAGAGAGATGGTGTGTTCCACTCCAAGGTGTTCTCCAGGTTGCCTTTCCTGAACTTCTATCTTCAGGCTCTCATTAAATTGTGGTTAAACGGAACAACTGCATTTGGCGTACTAGTTGGTTTGGGGCCTACTATCGGTGTCTGCCACTCCTTGCTGTTCTCCTGGTTTCCTGTCCTGAAATTCCGTTTTCAGGCGCTCGTTAAGTAGTTGTTAATGTTAGACTGCATTTGGCCTACTAGTTGGGTTGGGGCCTACTATCGGTGTCTGCCACTCCTTGCTGTTCTCCTCCACTGAACAAAGCTGTGCCGCCTGTTTACTACGGTTGCCAATTTTGAACTGCATTTCGACTACTTACTGATTTGGGCCTACTCTCTGTGTCAGCCTCTCATTCCAGTTGTCCTCCACTGCAATGCCCCCTGGTTATTCCTGTGTTACCAATTTTGAACTGCATTTAGCCAACTTTATTCTTTGGGCCTATATCTGTGTTTCCTCCTCATCCTGCCCATTGCCCAGCCAGTGATAGATGAGTCTGCTGGTACATTGACCCATAACGCAACATTCCCCGTGCACGCTACACAACAACATTGTGACCCTGCTGAAAGTCAGGTTGCTCTTCCCGCATACCATACCACCTTACACGGGGACAAAGAGGAAGGTGCAGATGAAAGTGCAGGTTCCTTCATCAGGTGGGGGGAGGAATACTAGTTGGCGACGTCACTGGTACAGGGCCTCTCATAGTACGCAAAAGTGTTGCTGCCGGTGGGAGGCGCCCCCGCTGTGCAAACACACCGCTGTACTTTGAGGGGCCCTGTGCCAGTGCCAATGCCAACGAGTGGGCCCCCCCTGCTTGCTCAGGTTCACAGCACTTGCAAAGTTGAAATACTTACCTCTCCCTGCTCCACTGCCGTGACGTGGTCCAGATTTCCTGGGCCCACTAAGTACTTGAACCAGCCCTACCCACCACAACTTTAGCCAAATGACCCCCAATTTCAAATGCCTTCCAATTATTATGAGGTAAATTACGCTTGACAAGCTTCATTAAGAAGAATGGATGGTTTTGACATTAAAATGGGCACTCTAAGTGTTTTCCTGGCCCCCACTCACTGCCGACTATGCTGCCCCATTGACTTGCATTGGGTTTCGTGTTTCGGTCGATCCCGACTTTACGTCATAATCGGCCGATTTCACTCGACCCGACTTTTGAGATAGTCGGGTTTCGCGAAACCCGGCTCGACTCTAAAAAGGTCAAGGTCGCTCTACTCTACTGAACATATATGGGTGAGGTATGGCTCCGTTCTTATACAGACAAGGTATAACAACATATAAATGTAAATAAACAAGTCAAATCTGGGCGTCCCCAGAAGACCGTAAATAGAATGCCCCTGTGTAAATAAATAAAGAGGCTAATACTAGCTATGGGACCCCAATAAGCCTACTAGGAACAATGAAAAATGAGTGTGTTACTCCCAAAAAAACAAGTATGGGAAGAAGCGTCTGCTAATGAGGAGGCAGCGCTACAAGAACAACAGAAAAACGAGCCTGCTAAGCAATATAGAAGACATGTGGGGATAGATGCACCCACATGTGTCAATGGAATAAAGGCCTGAAACACAAGAATAGGCCAAAGAGCCAAAATATATCACCCAGTGAGGTTGTCCAGTAAGTGGAGTCAGCCGTTGGTCGTCAGAGGATCAGTAAGTAGGGAAGATGGTCCCGGGACACAGAAGGTGTGGGGAGAGCCCTGATTGGGGTAACAAGGTGCCCACCATAATGTAACCTCTACCCCATCAAAATATCAGCATGATAAGGAAACAGGCCAAAAAATGCACAAAACATAAGTATGCAAAGTATTAAATGTGACCTCAAAACCATAAAATTGTCGAAGTGATAAGAAAACAGGCCATAAGTAAGGCGAAAAAAAAACTACACAAAAATTAAATGTGCTAAGTAGAAAACGTCCATGGAGATGGAAAACTGGACTGTATGAGGGTCCAGAAGAATTTGTGCTTCCTCTTCCTTTGTTCCTCAATATTAGGCTCATAACTCCACTGGGGTCATCTCAAAAACCTTGTAAATAGTAGTTCTTCATTGAGCCCGGTGGGGGATAAGCTTCGCAGGTTGAAAATCCACCGGGATTCAATTTGGAGCAACTGCTTCTTAAGATTACCACCTCTGGCACTTGGTTGGATTCTCTGTAAGCCAAAAAACGAGATATGAGCAGACGAGCCACTGTGAACAGTTAGAAAATGTGAGGCAATTGGGGACCCCGTCCTGCCCTTTTTAATATCCTTTCTGCTAGATGTATGGTGGACAGGTGTTTCTGTGCCCTCTTTCTGAGCTCCTGGGAGGTCTGACCCACATACACCTTGTTACAGGGGCAGATGATGGTGTAAATCACGTTGACCGTTTTGCAATTAATGTAGGACGTTAATCGGTATGGCTTAGAATCGAGAGGGTTGATGAAGCAGTCTCTGGTGACTGGAACATATTGGCAGACGCTACATCCCCCACAGGGGAACGACCCCCTCAAACGTATACCACGATTCAAGCTGGTGGAAGGACGTGAAAAGTGGCTCCTGGTAAGGATGTCACCAACGTTGGGAGCCCTTTTAACCATCAAAGCAGGGCGAGGGGTAACCAGAGGGGCGGTTTGTGTGTCGGTTGTGAGAATGTCCCAATGGGACCCTAGGATATCCCTTAATAATAATCTTTTAATAAAAATCTTTATTTTTATATAGCGCTAACATATTCCACAGCGCTTTACAGTTTGCACACATTATCATCACTGTCCCCAGTGGGGCTCACAATCTAAATTCTCTATCAGTATGTCTTTGGAATGTGGGAGGAAACCGGAGTGCCCGGAGGAAACCCACGCAAACACGGAGAGAACATACAAACTCTTTGCAGATGTTGTCCTTGGTGGGGTTTGAACCCAGGACTCCAGCGCTGCAAGGCTGCTGTGCTAACCACTGCGCCACCGTGCCGCCCTTACCCTGTTCCATTGGTCATTAAAGTCCGTGATAAATCGGACACTCGTAGGTGGCGATCACCAGGGGAGATGAGCAGGTCCTGATTCATTCCTTTGGCCCTTTGGAACGCATGGGAGATGGTCTTTTTTGGGTAACCCCGCTGCCTAAACTTTGAGGTAAGGGCCCTATATTGTAGTAGGAAGTCCTCATCTAAAGCACAGTTACAACGAACCCTAAAGAATTGGCCGGTTGGAATGCCCTTTTTGGTGTGGAGAGGGTGAAAACTGTCATACCTGAGCAGGCTGTTCGTCGCAGTAGATTTGCAGTAAAGGTCCGTAACCAGATTTTTATCTCCAATAGAGATCTTCAAGTCCAAAAAGGTCAATGAATCAAGGGAAAAGGAATGTGTGAGAATGATGTTTAGGTTGTTACAATTCAATTCATTAAGAAAATCAAGGCACTCCTGCTCTGTGCCTGTCCATAAGAAGAAAACATCATCAATAAAGCATTGCCAATACCGGACATGTCTTTTGAAGGAATCAGAGCAATACACGACAGTTTCCTCCTACCAGCCTAAAAAAATATTGGCGTAGGCCGGCGCACATCGCGCCCCAATGGCCACACCAGATACCTGCCGAAAAAAAATGCGGTCAAATAAGAAGTAATTATGCTGTAAAATAAAATTAAGTAAGTCAATCAGAAAAGAATCATGGAAACGATCAGAGTTATCCTGTTTATTAAGGAAAAATCCCACTGCCTGCAGACTATCACGATGGTTAATATTTAAGTAAAGCAATTCGACATCGCAAGTCACCAGAATGTTTGTTCCGGGCAAACTACATCACGGCACATGCAGATAAAGTGGGCCGAGTCCCTAATATAAGATGGTAGAGAAGTGGCCAACGTTTGCAAAAAGAAGTCAACATAGACATTAGCCTTTCCACAGAGGCTCGCTATGCTGGACATTATAGGGTGTCCGGGGGGTGTGATTAAGCATTTGTGCACTTTAGGGAGCAAGTAAAATGTGGGGATGACCGGAAACTCAACCTGCAGATATTGTTTTGTGCTTTTATTGATGATACCGTAATCGAAAGTTTGGCCAACCAAGGATTGGTATTTGGCCGAGAATGTCTCAGTGGGATCGGAAGGGAGCTTGGTGTAAAACTTGCTATTATTCAACTGTCTGTGCACTTCTGCTGTATAGAGGTGGATAGGCCAAAGGACAACATTCCCGCCCTTATCCGCCTCCTTGATGACAAAGTCTTTATTATTTCTGAGAGAGACGAGTGCTCTCTTTTCACTTGTAGTAAGATTGCTAGGTACCCCTGAAGAGAGAGATAAGAGCATAATGTCCCTTTTGTCAAGCTTGAAGAAAATCTTGAAGGCTGGAACCAGGGAGAACGATGGAGAAAATACAGATTTATTTTTATGCGGAAAAACTCTCCTACCTGGTCCGCCCTCATTTTCATGTAGAAGGTCAAGAAGATCCCGAAGAGCCTGTTCTTCCACGATGTCCAAATTGTTTGCTGATTTATGATGGATGACCTGCAAGACTAATTTTCGGCAAAATAAAAATAGATCTTTGACCAAGACAAATTTGTCGAGGGCCTTAGTCGGGGAAAATGTCAGGCCCTTCTGCAGTACAGATATTTCTGCGGTAGACAAAGAATAATCAGAAAGGTTGATTTCCTGTAAGTGGTCGAGCATAGTCGAGGGAACCTGATCTTCGGGAGGTATGGGGGAAGCGTTAATTTGCGTCGATGTCTGTAGGATTGGCGGAAGGGAGATTTGAGCCCCTTGAAGACGTTTGTCCTTTTTCTTAGAACCCTTATGTTTGCCCCCTCACCGTGTCCTGCGTCCAGGTCACTTCCCCCTGAGGATAAAAAATCACTCGAACTTGTAGCTCCTGAGGGAAGGTCAGCAAGGCCGGCAGCCTGGTTTGGAGCTGGCCGGTCTGGATGCCGTCTATTACCGAAATGTTTCCACTTGAATGCAGTGTTATTATCGAAATCAAAACGGTCTCTCTGGAATTTTTTGCGTTTTTTAGCGATCACCTCAGCCTCGAATTCACCTCGAATGAAAGATGAAGGACTTCCCTGAAAACCAGGGATTCAAGCTTCAGGAGGCTAATTTGCATATTCCAGGTGCCTTCTGGGAGAAGCGAAGTCTCCCTAAGCTAGAAGATCGTTGGGTACAGCCGGGACCAGCTGCTTCGAAAGCATCACCAAACCAGGGATTCAAGCTTCAGGAGGCTAATTTGCATATTCCAGGTGCCTTCTGGGAGAAGCGAAGTCTCCCTAAGCTAGAAGATCGTTGGGTACAGCCGGGACCAGCTGCTTCGAAAGCATCACCAAACCAGGGATTCAAGCTTCAGGAGGCTAATTTGCATATTCCAGGTGCCTTCTGGGAGAAGCGAAGTCTCCCTAAGCTAGAAGATCATTGGGTACAGCCGGGACCAGCTGCTTCGAAAGCATCACCAAACCAGGGATTCAAGCTTCAGGAGGCTAATTTGCATATTCCAGGTGCCTTCTGGGAGAAGCGAAGTCTCCCTAAGCTAGAAGATCGTTGGGTACAGCCGGGACCAGCTGCTTCGAAAGCATCACCAAACCAGGGATTCAAGCTTCAGGAGGCTAATTTGCATATTCCAGGTGCCTTCTGGGAGAAGCGAAGTCTCCCTAAGCTAGAAGATCGTTGGGTACAGCCGGGACCAGCTGCTTCGAAAGCATCACCAAACCAGGGATTCAAGCTTCAGGAGGCTAATTTGCATATTCCAGGTGCCTTCTGGGAGAAGCGAAGTCTCCCTAAGCTAGAAGATCGTTGGGTACAGCCGGGACCAGCTGCTTCGAAAGCATCACCAAACCAGGGATTCAAGCTTCAGGAGGCTAATTTGCATATTCCAGGTGCCTTCTGGGAGAAGCGAAGTCTCCCTAAGCTAGAAGATCGTTGGGTACAGCCGGGACCAGCTGCTTCGAAAGCATCACCAAACCAGGGATTCAAGCTTCAGGAGGCTAATTTGCATATTCCAGGTGCCTTCTGGGAGAAGCGAAGTCTCCCTAAGCTAGAAGATCGTTGGGTACAGCCGGGACCAGCTGCTTCGAAAGCATCACCAAACCGCGCGCCTTACGGCGCGCAAATTTTTGCCTGTAGGACATTATTGCAAGAGAGCTTGGCTGAGTAGATTACACAAGAAGGAAAACACACAGCAAGTCAGCAGGATCTAGGAGCAACATGGCAGATGTGACAACCTACATGGTGAGCTGCAGCATGTGCTACATGTTCACAGATCGACCAGAAGAAGAATCCAATTTCACCTGTCAGAAGTGTAGACTAGTGGCCCTTTTAGAAGAAAAGGTGCGGGGTCTGGAAGAAAGAATAGCAACTTTGAAACTCATCAAAGAGAATGAAGACTTTCTAGACAGAACAGAAGCATCTCTACTGGTCACAGAAGGTGCAAAAAGTGTCAGAGAACCTCCAAAAGCAGATGAGTGGAAGCATGTGACCAAAAGAAGCAAGAAGACCATGGAGAAATCACCAACCACACAACTGAAGAACCGATATCAAATCTTTGTAGAGGATGAAGATGGCACACCTAAGAATGAAGCAATACCAGCAAGCAAAAAAGAAAAGGGCACACAGCAACAAGTGACAGCAAAAAGTACAGCCAAGAAGCAACGAAGAGTGGTGGTGGTGGGAGACTCACTACTGAGAGGCACCGAAGCAGCCATCTGCAGACCGGACATAACTGCAAGAGAAGTATGCTGCCTTCCAGGTGCGATGATCAAGGATGTGACCGATAGGATACCAAAGCTCTTCAGCTCCAAGGACGTCCACCCATTTCTTCTGATACATGTTGGCACCAATGACACGGCAAGGAAGGACCTACCGACAATCTGCAAGGACTTTGAAGAGTTGGGGAAGAAAGTAAAGGAACTGGATGCACAGGTAGTTTTTTCTTCTATCCTTCCAGTAGAGGGGCATGGCACCAGGAGATGGAACAGGATCCTTGATGCAAACAACTGGCTAAGACGATGGTGCAGACAACAAGGATTTGGATTCCTGGACCACGGTGTGAATTACTGGTATGATGGACTCCTCGCCAGAGACGGACTACACCTCAACAAACCTGGGAAACACACATTCGCCAGAAGACTCGCTACACTCATCAGGAGGGCGTTAAACTAGAAGAAGAGGGGACGGGAAGAAAAACATTAGACTCGAACAAAGACGACCCAGGAAAACATACTCAGAAGGGAGGTAAGAACATTTCTAAAACAATCCACAGTGAGGAGATTGGAACAAAACAAAATCCTCTAAACTGCATGCTCGCAAATGCCAGAAGCCTGACAAACAAGATGGAAGAACTAGAAGCAGAAATATCTACAGGTAACTTTGACATAGTGGGAATAACCGAGACATGGTTAGATGAAAGCTATGACTGGGCAGTTAACTTACAGGGTTACAGTCTGTTTAGAAAGGATCGTAAAAATCGGAGAGGAGGAGGGGTTTGTCTCTATGTAAAATCTTGTCTAAAGTCCACTTTAAGGGAGGATATTAGCGAAGGGAATGAGGATGTCGAGTCCATATGGGTTGAAATTCATGGAGGGAAAAATGGTAACAAAATTCTCATTGGGGTCTGTTACAAACCCCCAAATATAACAGAAAGCATGGAAAGTCTACTTCTAAAGCAGATAGATGAAGCTGCAACCCATAATGAGGTCCTGGTTATGGGGGACTTTAACTACCCGGATATTAACTGGGAAACAGAAACCTGTGAAACCCATAAAGGCAACAGGTTTCTGCTAATAACCAAGAAAAATTATCTTTCACAATTGGTGCAGAATCCAACCAGAGGAGCAGCACTTTTAGACCTAATACTATCTAATAGACCTGACAGAATAACAAACCTGCAGGTGGTTGGGCATTTAGGAAATAGCGACCACAATATTGTGCAGTTTCACCTGTCTTTCACTAGGGGGACTTGTCAGGGAGTCACAAAAACATTGAACTTTAGGAAGGCAAAGTTTGAACAGCTTAGAGATGCCCTTAATCTGGTAGACTGGGACAATATCCTCAGAAATGAGAATACAGATAATAAATGGGAAATGTTTAAGAACATCCTAAATAGGCAGTGTAAGCGGTTTATACCTTGTGGGAATAAAAGGACTAGAAATAGGAAAAACCCAATGTGGCTAAACAAAGAAGTAAGACAGGCAATTAACAGTAAAAAGAAAGCATTTGCACTACTAAAGCAGGATGGCACCATTGAAGCTCTAAAAAACTATAGGGAGAAAAATACTTTATCTAAAAAACTAATTAAAGCTGCCAAAAAGGAAACAGAGAAGCACATTGCTAAGGAGAGTAAAACTAATCCCAAACTGTTCTTCAACTATATCAATAGTAAAAGAATAAAAACTGAAAATGTAGGCCCCTTAAAAAATAGTGAGGAAAGAATGGTTGTAGATGACGAGGAAAAAGCTAACATATTAAACACCTTCTTCTCCACGGTATTCACGGTGGAAAATGAAATGCTAGGTGAAATCCCAAGAAACAATGAAAACCCTATATTAAGGGTCACCAATCTAACCCAAGAAGAGGTGCGAAACCGGCTAAATAAGATTAAAATAGATAAATCTCCGGGTCCGGATGGCATACACCCACGAGTACTAAGAGAACTAAGTAATGTAATAGATAAACCATTATTTCTTATTTTTAGTGACTCTATAGCGACAGGGTCTGTTCCGCAGGACTGGCGCATAGCAAATGTGGTGCCAATATTCAAAAAGGGCTCTAAAAGTGAACCTGGAAATTATAGGCCAGTAAGTCTAACCTCTATTGTTGGTAAAATATTTGAAGGGTTTCTGAGGGATGTTATTCTGGATTATCTCAATGAGAATAACTGTTTAACTCCATATCAGCATGGGTTTATGAGAAATCGCTCCTGTCAAACCAATCTAATCAGTTTTTATGAAGAGGTAAGCTATAGACTAGACCACGGTGAGTCATTGGACGTGGTATATCTCGATTTTTCCAAAGCGTTTGATACCGTGCCGCACAAGAGGTTGGTACACAAAATGAGAATGCTTGGTCTGGGGGAAAATGTGTGTAAATGGGTTAGTAACTGGCTTAGTGATAGAAAGCAGAGGGTGGTTATAAATGGTATAGTCTCTAACTGGGTCGCTGTGACCAGTGGGGTACCGCAGGGGTCAGTATTGGGACCTGTTCTCTTCAACATATTCATTAATGATCTGGTAGAAGGTTTACACAGTAAAATATCGATATTTGCAGATGATACAAAACTATGTAAAGCAGTTAATACAAGAGAAGATAGTATTCTGCTACAGATGGATCTGGATAAGTTGGAAACTTGGGCTGAAAGGTGGCAGATGAGGTTTAACAATGATAAATGTAAGGTTATACACATGGGAAGAAGGAATCAATGTCACCATTACACACTGAATGGGAAACCACTGGGTAAATCTGACAGGGAGAAGGACTTGGGGATCCTAGTTAATGATAAACTTACCTGGAGCAGCCAGTGCCAGGCAGCAGCTGCCAAGGCAAACAGGATCATGGGGTGCATTAAGAGAGGTCTGGATACACATGATGAGAGCATTACACTGCCTCTGTACAAATCCCTAGTTAGACCGCACATGGAGTACTGTGTCCAGTTTTGGGCACCGGTGCTCAGGAAGGATATAATGGAACTAGAGAGAGTACAAAGGAGGGCAACAAAATTAATAAAGGGGATGGGAGAACTACAATACCCAGATAGATTAGCGAAATTAGGATTATTTAGTCTAGAAAAAAGACGACTGAGGGGCGATCTAATAACCATGTATAAGTATATAAGGGGACAATACAAATATCTCGCTGAGGATCTGTTTATACCAAGGAAGGTGACGGGCACAAGGGGGCATTCTTTGCGTCTGGAGGAGAGAAGGTTTTTCCACCAACATAGAAGAGGATTCTTTACTGTTAGGGCAGTGAGAATCTGGAATTGCTTGCCTGAGGAGGTGGTGATGGCGAACTCAGTCGAGGGGTTCAAGAGAGGCCTGGATGTCTTCCTGGAGCAGAACAATATTGTATCATACAATTATTAGGTTCTGTAGAAGGACGTAGATCTGGGTATTTATTATGATGGAATATAGGCTGAACTGGATGGACAAATGTCTTTTTTCGGCCTTACTAACTATGTTACTATGTTACTATGTTACTATGACTTCACCTAGAGACGTCACTGGTGAGTCAGTGTTACCTATACACTGACACTATACACTGTATACTATATACAGAGCTCCTGTGTATAATATCACCAGTGATCACTGTATTACTTGTACACGGACACTGCATACTAAGTACAGATCTCCTGTGTATAATGGCACTTATGGTGATAGTATTTTTTTTTATTATTGATCAGTATTGTAGTATTCAGTCACTATGTGGTGGTAATATGTGGTCTGCAAATGGTGTTGTGGTATTTGTTCCTTGTATGTGATATTATTTGATCACTGTGGTTGTAATTTGTGGTCTGGTCATGGTGCGGTGTTATTTGTTCCTTGTATGTGATATTGGTCATTTTAAAAATTGAAAAATAAATCAAAATATACCTAAATTGTATCGCAGATTTTAACAAATATTTAATAGGTTACAGTAGAGTAGGGCCCGGACATTTTTCTGGAATAATCTGGTTCAGGTATATCATGACCCCGTCACATGACCCCCATCACTTGACCGGGGGGCCCACAGTGTGTGAACAGCCCGGGGCCCTGGCTATCCTTAGTCCACCCCTGCATACAGGATGGGGGGGGAGATGAACCATGCATGCAGGATGGAAGGGGGCTGAGATGAGCCATGCATACAGGATAGGAGGGGGGGTGAGATGAGCCATGCATACAGGAAAGAAGGGGGGGTGAGATGAGCCATGCACACAGGATGGGAGGGGGGACATGAGCCATGCATACAGGATGGGAGGGGGGGTGAGATGAGCCATGCATACATGATGGGAGGGAGGGGAGATGAGCCATGCATACATGATGGGACCCCCTCCCATCATCTCATGGCTCATCTCACCCCCCGTGAGATGAGCCATGCATACAGGATGGGATGAGGGGGGTGAGATGAGCCATGCATACAGGATGGGAGGGTGAGATGAGCCATGCACATGGAATGGGAGGGGGGTGAGATGAACCATGCACACAGGATGGGAGGGGGGAGATGACCCATGCATACAAAATGAGAGGGGGGAGATGACCCATGCATACAAAATGGGTGGGGGCATTATACAGTATTGAGCATCATGTGTGGCCATTAAACAGTATTGAGCATCATATGTGGCCATTATACAGTATAGAACACTGTATGGCCATTTTACAGTATGGAGCATCATGTGTGGCAATTATACAATATTGAGCACTGTGTGGTCATTATACAGTATGGTGCACTGTGTGGCCATTATACAGTATGGAACATCATGTGTGTCCATTATACAGTATTGATCATCATGTGTGGCCGTTATACAGTATTGAGCATGATGTGTGGCCATTATACAGTATAGAGCACTGTGCGTTCATTATACAGTATGGTGCACTGTGCGATCATTATACAGTATGGAGCACTGTGTGGTCATTATACAGAATTACAGAATGGTGCACTGTGTGGCCATTATACAGTGTGGAACTTCATGTGTGGCCATTATACAGTATAGAGCACTGTGTGGCCATTATACAGTATGCAGCATCATGTGTAGCCATTATACAGTATAGAGCACTGTGTGGCCATTATACAGTATGGAGCATCATGTGTGGCCATTATACAGTATAGAGCACTGTGTGGTCATTATACAGTATGGAGCATCATGTGTGGGCATTATACAGTATAGAGCACTGTGTGGCCATTATACAGTATGAAGCATCATGTGTGGCCATTATACAGTATAGAGCATTGTGTGGTCATTATACAGTATGGAGCACTGTGTGGTCATTATACAGTATGGAGCACTGTGTGGTCATTTTACAATATGGAGCATCATTTGTGGCCATTATACAGTATGGAGCATCATGTGTGGCCATTATACAGTATAGAGCACTGTGTGGCCATTATACAGTATGGAGCATCATGTGTGGCCATTATACTGTATGGATCATCATGTGTGGCCATTATACAGTATAGAGCACTGTGTGGTCATTATACAGTATGGAGCACTGTGTGGTCATTACACAGTATGGAGCATCATGTGTGGTCATTATACAGTATAGAGCACTGTGTAGCCATTATACAGTATTGAGCATCATGTGGGGCCATTATACAGTATGGAGCACTGTGTGGCCATTATACAGTATGGAGCATCATGTGTGGCCATTATACAGTATAGAGCACTGTGTGGCCATTATACAGTATTGAGCATCATGTGGGTCCATTATACAGTATGGAGCACTGTGCGGCCATTATACAGTATAGAGCATCATGTGGGGTCGTTATACAGTATGGAGCACTGTGTGGCCTTTTTTTTTTTTGTTTATAATTATTGTTTATGAAACAGTGTGATCAGCAGTACTAAATGGGTGTGGTGAGGTGTGGATATGGGTGTGACTTGCTGTGAAATGGGTGTGGTCAGAGGTATGGCCTAAAATTTGCCGTGGCGCGCTACGCGCAGTGCAAACTTTGTCCCTCTTTCCCTTCTTCAAAAGTTGGGAGGTATGATACCACATTTGCCAGATCGTGGCAAGTGCCGCAAATGTCCGCAAATCCCATAGGGAATAAATGAGGCCAAACGCAGTGTTGCCGTAAGTGATTTGTTTCACGTCAGATGTGGAAAAACTACCAGATCTGCTGCAAAAGGCTACTTTCACATCAGCGATTTTTGACAAAGTCACTGCTGTTAGTGTCATACTCACCAAAGGGGGAGGCAGCACTAAAAGTGCCTGAGTGAAATATACCATTATACAATGCCTGATAAAATCAATGGGATGTCCAATTGGAGTTGCACTGGCTGTTATCAAGACAGATATTTTGTTTGTATCGGACATTCTCGCACATGTGCTTTGTATCCAAGGTCAATCCACTTTTCAAAAGTTGTTGGAGCGAGACTGGAATGATATAAAAATGCCAAAAGTCACTATATTTTCGCTCTATTTTGTGCAAAAACTTGGTGCCTTTCCAAAGCAGTTTCATGTCAGAAAACTGGTGAAAACTACTTAGTAAATTGGTCCTTATTTGACTACAGATACTTTAAAACTGAGATTACAATCAAGTCATATGGCTAGGGAAAGAGCAGTCAGCTCTGAATGGTTAAAATTACTTTTATGAACTCTATAAACGTCAGGTATTTGACTTTTATTTGTCCTTGCTTGATAGATTGTTTTTTAACAAATGTAGTAGAATTGTCCTTTATGACATTTATGACCTTACTTTTTACATTTTGAGAGCCGTAAAAATTGTAATGGTCCAGAGACATTTTAAGCAAATTAAAATATGAGAACTGTAAGAATGATATCAATAAACATTATGTTAGTACATCCTAACTTCCTTTATTTTAAAGATATTGTCCACTTCTTAAAAATACACTTTAAAAAAAAAAGCAAATTCATTGATTAACTTTTATTCCATTTTCACTATTCAGAAATCCATTGATGGAGAAAAATATTAAATAATTAGATATGTGTTTATTGCCCTTTACTTGTTATCAGGAATGATATATTCACAGGACATTGCTTTAGTGTATCACCTGATTACTCAGTCATCATCTTGAGCATGACGAGATCTGTTGGATTACATAAAGAGGACTTATCACTTGCCATAAATATATACATATATTATTACCTTATTTAAATGTTGCTGTTCTTCTGAATCCGGCATTGGTTTTCTTCTGTTCCTGTGCCTCTCCATTTCTGTATGTAAATCTCCTTCCTGACGAAGCCATAGAGGTGAAACGCGCGTTGAGGCGCTCCTTTCACTTCCTACCTGTTCTTACCATCATGAACAATTCCTAGAGCCTTCATAAATGGTATTGGGTTTTATTTTGCAGTAGAGACATCTTATTAGTCACAGCACTACATGTAACCACTATGCATAGTGCCTTCTGTTCCCATACCATTTATTCCTGTTTTTGGATGTTATGCTGACACTCCATAGTGAGGACTGACAGGCTTTATGCATCTGACATCTGTGCAACATATTTTATTCACTTATGATATTTTATGGGTCTATGATCTCTTTATACCTTAGATTACATTGGTTTGAAATATTTTCAGATCTAATATTTATCATTGACCTCCAGCTGTATTTGATGTCATCTGTAGTTTGTGGACCAAATTGCCTTGGCGTATAGTGTAGGGAGTGATACGAGTCTCTATAAGGTGGTTTCTTGTCTTTCCACCCTTCACCCCTTATTATTAAATTCTTAGCCATTCTTTTCAACAATTTTCTATTGCACTATCATTGTATTAATATTATTGTTAATACATTTTGATACTTTTTTTTCCCTCTTTTATGGTTTCTTCTTTGGGTACTCGCTTGCAAATGCATACTATTCATATTTAGCTATTTGCAGACACCCATGTTTGCTTTTGTTAACATTCTATTGTTAATATTTTCTATAGGTTAATATGGCTTAAGTGCATCACCTGGTTACTCATGATCTTCAGCATGTCGAGATCTGTTGACTACATAAAGAGGACTGATCATATGCCATAAATATATACATATATATTATTACCTTATTTAAATGTTGCTATTCTTCTGAATCCGGCATTGTTTTTCTTTTTCAATCATTGCGGGTCTGTAATGACAGATAGCTCTGCTCTACTCTACACAAAATGTGCTGACAGTGATCACGGAGGAGAGCGGGGTTGTGTGACATTACATATCTCCCAAGTGAAAGCCTGCTCAAAGCTTCTTAAGTGGTGTGTTCTTTTTGTTTTTGCTTTGCATGATTGGGCAACGTCATGTAGAGGAATTTGCGTTAAAATTGAAATTTTTAGCAAAAAAAAAAGATAGAAATCTAGTAATCTTCACAATAGCCACCGAAGTTTTTTTTTTTTAGTCTATAACCTCTTGTTTCAGGAAACACATGAACATTAGCCACAATGAACAGACTCTGGCCATAGGTTCTGTATTGAAGCATCTAATGAGCGTGTGCAAAGGTCATTGTGAAAGAAAAAATGGCATAGTCTATTGTGATTGGTGGATCCTGTGTTATCAGCTGTGTATAGAGGTGTCAGCTGTCATTGTAAACCTGTCTTTGTTTATTAATAGAGGGACCTGCTGAAAACCCTCCCTCAAAAGACACGAAGTATGAATTCAAAACAGCCCCAGCGGCCAGTGTGAAAATTACAAGTTTTATTTATTTTTTTTTTTTTAAATTAAGATCAAAATCTAAAAAAAATTGAAGAATTAAAAGAAAAAAAACAATACTTGTAACCCAAAAGCACAATTTAAACAATAGATTATTTTGCGATGATAGTTTTCATTTAATGAATCATCTCATCCCCTTTAAGACTGCAAATGTCTACCCTGGCTGAGATCTGCTTGGGAATCATCTTGGTTGACTTTTGCTTATTTCTTGACTCATCAAAAAAAGTGCCCATAAGAGTCTAATAATAACAAGCGTGTTACCTCCTTAATAAAACGTCATTACAAAAACTCCTTCATTACCTTCTAGAAGCCTTAACTAAAGGATATGATCCTATGTGATCCTTGAAACAGCTAATGACACGTTACGGAGTTTACAAATATCATGTAAACTTAATTATGTCTCCGACTTTGTGTTTCATAGCGACATAAAACTTCTCGGTACATAATAATTAACAAGAGACCGTTGCGAACCCTATGATTAGCAGGAAATGACTGATTACGAGAGTTAATTGGCGCTCTGATAATTAGTGGAAAACATTTGGCCGTAATGCAACACAAGATATGGGAATGGGGGCTAAATCCCGAGCAGGTATCCAAATTCGCAATTAAAGGAACAGTAAACCTAGAAATTAATTCACCTCCATGTAGGATTTTGTATAAGTTCAAGCAATGGGGGAGAGCTCCTGCAGAAGACAGTTGCCTATCAGACAGAGATGCGACCGATCTGAGGTTTTTCATAAATGAGGCCAAAATATACAAAATAATAATCTCTTGTGATAGGAACTGACACTTTACAGTAGGCACCAATACATTTTTTTTTCCCGAAAAGTTACCTGAGACCAACCAGAACTGTCTCCACCTATTCACGTTTCCATTGTTATTCATTGTAAATCCGGTAAATGCACTATAGATGTTAAACTGATAGAGAATCAGATATGTTCTTTTTAGCCTATACCCAAGTTTTAAGTCAAAAACTTAGATGCCTTCAGCCGAAAGCTGAGCAATCTACAAAGTGTTTGTTGTAGTCAACAGATTTTATGACTACAGAATTCTATGGAAAACTGCATCATGTGCACCTATAGGCATGTTTTCCCAGTGAAGGGAATAAGAAACGTATTCATTTATAGTGATTTTTTTTTTCATGTGGATTTTGTGGGAAAATCTTCTCCAAAACCATCCATACAAAATTGTGACTATACCCTAAGGCTATGTGCATGGAGTCTTTTTGATGAGTTTTCAGAACAGAAAGTGAGCAGAAACTCTCAAGTTTTGAGATTAGGCGAGGCATTGCAAAATTTTCAAATCCTTTTTTGCCACAAGAACTCTTGTGTGCACATACCATAAGAATACGTCTGCAAATTTTAAAGATTTTTTTTTTAGCGAAACCGCTCCAAAATCTTCTAAGGGTATGTGCACACGTTGCAGATTCTCTGCGGATCCGCAGCGTTTTTTGAGGTGCAGAGACGCTGCAGATCCGCAATTGATTTACAGTACAATGTAAATCAATGAGAAAAAAAAAATGCTGTGCACACTTTGCGGAAAATCCGCTGCGGAAACGCTGCGGTTTAAAAGAAGTAGCAGGTCACTTTTTTTTTGTGAATCTGCAGCGTTTTTGTACCCATTCCATTATAGAAAACCGCAGGGGTAAAAACCGCAGCAAATCCTCAAGAAAACCGCAGCAAAATCGCACAAAAAACGCTGCGGAACCGCACAAAAAACGCTGCGGAACTGCAGGTGTGTTTTCTTCCAGGAGAGGCTGAATGTCCGGCCTGCCGACTTCAACTCAAAAATATTTCACGAATCCGTTCATTCCTCAACCAAGAATCTGCAAAAACCCTTAGTCCATGCCCTCTTCATCTCCCGCTTCAACTACTGCAACCTCCTGCTCTGTGGCCTCCCCTCTAACACTCTCACACCTTTCAAATCTATTCTAAACTCAGCTGCCCGACTAATCCACCTGTCCCCGCTATTCCCCGGCCTCTCCCCTCTGTCAATCCCTTCACTGGCTCCCCATTACCCAGAGACAACCTGTCTCCTCCATGCATCTGTGACCTCGTCTCCCGGTTCTTTCCTGCATGCAACCTCCGATCCTCACAAGATCTCCTACTCTACTCCCCTCTTATCTCCTCTTCCCACAATCGCATACAAGATTTCTCTCGCGTATCACCTCTACTCTGGAACCCTCTACCACAACACATCAGACTCCCACCTACCATCGAAACCTTCAAAAAGAACCTCAAGACCTACCTCTTCCGATAAGCCTACAACCTGCAGTAACCACCGATCGACCAAACCACTGCACGACCAGCTCTACCCTCACCTACTGTATCCTCACCCATCCCGTGTAGATTGTGAGCCCTCGTGGGCAGGGTCCTCTCTCCTCCTGTACCAGTTGTGATTTGTATTGTTCAAGATTATTGTACTTGTTTTTATTATGTATACCCCTCCTCACATGTAAAGCGCCATGGAATAAATAAATGGCGCTATAACAATAATAATAATAATAATAATAATAATAATAATAATAATCCGCACCAGAAATTCCTAAGCCTAGTCCGCAACCTGTGCACATAGCCTAAACGCACTTCAAAACTACTTTGAAAACTCTTCGGACTTAATTCCATGTGAAATCTACATTACTATACACAAATATTTTGAGCGTTTTAATTCTTCAGAGGATGCGGCAGCAGGAGACAAATAGTTAGGGTCACTATACATGACAATTGGGGCTTCGACCATGACACTGGGACTACGCACAGGACGCCAGCATTCTGATGCAGTGCCGTCATTGCATTTTGCTGACTGTACAGATCAGCTCAAAGTAAATCTTCTTTTTCTTCATTAATAGAAGTGAATATTCTTTAGTCTATTCACCCTGTGCGCAAAGCTTTTCTGTCTTGACCTTGATGAAGTAATCTGGAACTATGACTATGATTCATAATTACTCAACAACTCTGAACATTATATTTTTGGTATTCTAATAAAACTGAAAAGGATTACTGGATTTTTTAACGCCTAATGCTTGACTGTATTAATCCTTCAAAATCTGAAAATAACAAGGTTGTTTCTTTACTAGATTAATAAAAAAATATGTTTTTTCTACTATGCAATAAAACATGTCGCAATTTGCATGCACGGTTTTAATGGTAAATTGTCTTCTTACTCGAGCTTTGTCTTATTGAAGAGGTTGTCCTCTTCTCATTGGTCCAGCATGCTAAAAAATAAAATACTCAAACTCCCTGTACTAGCCCCCCTCAGGTCCTCTTCCAGGGCCGCCTAAGTTCCTTGCCACTCTTGATGATTCCTCTTGGGTGTGGTTTAGCATGTGACTGCTGCAGCCAATCACTAGCTGTAGTGATGACTGATTTGTAAACCAGTGTTTCCCACGCTCCAGTCCTCACGGCCAAAGCACATAATGTTTTAGGATTTCCCTAGTATTGCACAGGTGGGAGAATGTGTGACAATTTCTGATGCTTGGATATTATTCCATCACCTGTACAATACTAAGGATCAGGGCCGGCTCCAGGTTTTCGTGGGTATATGATGGGTCCTATATATTGTTCCAAACAAAATGGGCCCCATATAATGCTCCATATATAATTGGCCCCATATAGCGCTCCATATTTAATGGATCCTATAAAATTCTCCATATACAATTGACCCCATTAAATGCTCCAAATATAATTGGCCCCATATACTGCTCCATATATATAAGATGTTCCAAACATTAAAATGTAAAAAAAATGAAATACTCACCTATCCTCGTTGGCCGCTGCTCTGCTCCGGACTCCTCAGCATCGGCGTCTTCCAGCTCTCTGCACTGACTACTCAGGCAGAGGGCGCACAGACATGACGTCATCATGTCCTCTGACCTGAACTTCGAAATTAAAGGACATCGCAGCAGTGGAAAAGGGAGTGGTATCACCAGTGTCAGGACCTGTAGCAGAAGGTGGGGCCCACTCGCACCAGCACAGGCACAGGCATTGGGCCCCCAGAGCGTGCCGGTGTCCCTGATGGCGAGAGGGACCCCCGCCTGCTCGGGGCCTCGGCACTTGCCCGGGTGTGCCGGGTGCTAACGCCGGCCCTGCTTGCAAGCCTCACATCATTACTTCACTACTGGCTTTAGCTCTTCTAACTCTTCCCCTGCATTCCTTGTTGGCGCTATATAAATAAAATTATTATTATTATTATTATTCCTTGCAAACAGCATTATATTCTTCTTTAGATATTCCTCCCTCTTTACATTTAATATACCTTTTTTTTGTGGGTGTTCTCACCCACAAAGCTCTCCACAGTGCGGCACCCCCTTACATCTCCTGCCTCGTTTCTGTCTATCAGCCTAACCGACCGCTGCACTCTGCAAACGACTTTCGACTAACCTCTGCACTAATCCGTACCTCCCACTCCCGACTCCAAGACTTCTCCCGTGCTGCGCCAATCCTCTGGTATGCTCTACCCCAAGATATTAGGACCATTCACAATTTACATAGGTGCTCCCTCAAAGCACATTTGTTCAGAGCAGCCTACCACGTTCACTAATCAAAGTCATTTTATGTGTGTGTGTGTGTGTGTGTGTGTGTGTGTGTGTGTGTGTGTAGCCCATTCACTACCATCTATCCTCCACCCCCTGAAGATGGCTGGACCATCATTGTAAATCCATCATTGTAAATACACACCTGTACTTTGTATCTCCCCACCTCATTGTAGATTGTAAGCTCTCATGAGCAGGGTCGTCTCATTTTGCTTTAATTATTGTATTGTTAACATTGTTACTTATGACTGTTGTGTTTGAAACTGTTAAACTGTAAAGCGCTGCGGAATATGTTGGCGCTATATAAACAAAGATTATTATTATTTTTTCCTATGTTAAAAAAGTCTTTATGTTCTGTGTTTATCCATCCTGCTCTCTTTAAATGCTTCCAATTTTCCCTTCTTTTCGGGATTGTTACTGATTGTGCAGTGACAAATTCATTTAGCAAAATCTCTCATTCTTCTTGGACATTTCTGTCCTTTAGAGCAGAGGTCCCCAACTCCAGTCCTCAAGGCCCACCAACAGGTCATGTTTTCAGGATTTCCTTTGCATTGCACAGGTGATGCAATTATTACCTGGGCAAGACTAAGGAAATCCTGAAAACATGACATGTTGGTGGGCCTTGAGGACTGGAGTTGGGGACCTCTGCTTTAGAACATCCAGCCATTGGACCTTTCCGATCCTATTCCGAGTCAATTAAAATCTGCCTTTCTGAAGCCAACCTTAAAGTCTAAGTCCTGGCTGATCTTCCTCCTCTTGTAATCCAAAATTTGAGTATAGCATGATCGCTGCTTCCTAAATGACCAGCCAACTTTGCATCCTCGACCATATCCTCACTGTTGGTAAGAATTAGGTCCAGGATTGTATATCCTCTTGTTCTCTCTTCTACCTTTTGAAAGATAAAGTTGCCAGCTAGAGAAGACAAGGATATTCTGGACCCATTATTTTTGTCTAAAAGAGATCTCCAACAAATATCTGGATAGTGAAAATCTCCCATGATCACTGTCTTACTTTTTTGATAACAGATACATCTGATATCAAAAGATTTCATCCATATTTTCAGTCTGTCCAGGTGGCTTATAGTAAACACTGACAATAGTGTCCTTTCTGTTCTTCTCTCCTGTATTCTTACTGAAACAGTTTCTACAGAGCTACCAGTCTCTGAAGCTTGGATCTCTGTGGAGATATACTTTTTTCCTAACATACAAAGCAACACCTCGTCTTGTTAATCCGGTTTTTAATAAACAAGTTGTAGCCTTCAATGTTTGTATTCCAATCATGTGTATCGTCCCACCAAGTTTCAGTGATGCCTATGATATCATATATGTTGTGAATTCTGTGGCAGAGCTCCCTCTTGTGGTCACAAGTGGTACTTCGGCTGATTCTCTCTGTGAGCTTCCGTTGGTGGAGGAAAGTGGTACTGCGGCTTCTGAGTTTCCTTCCTCAGGTGATATGGTGAAGTCGTTAGGTGCTGCTCTATTTAACTCCACCTAGTGCTTTGATCCTGGCCTCCAGTCAATGTTCTAGTATTGGACCTGTCTCCTCCTGGATCGTTCCTGTGGCCTGCTGCTCTGCATAGCTAAGTTATTCTTTGCTATTTGTTTGCTGTTTTTTTCTGTCCAGCTTGTCTATTTGTTTTTTCCTGCTTGCTGGAAGCTCTGGGACGCAGAGGGTGTACCTCCGTGCCGTTAGTTCGGTACGGAGGGTCTTTTTGCCCCCTTTGCGTGGTTTTTGTAGTGTTTTGTGTTGGCCGCAAAGTTACCTTTCCTATCCTCGCTCTGTTCAGAAAGTTGGGCCTCGCTTTGCTAAATCTATTTCATCTCTACGTTTGTCTTTTCATCTTAACTCACAGTCATTATATGTGGGGGGCTGCCTTTTCCTTTGGGGATATTTCTCTGAGGCAAGGTAGGCTTATTTTCTATCTTCAGGCTAGCTAGTTTCTCAGGCCGTGCCGAGTTGCATAGGGAGCGTTAGGCGCATTCCACGGCTGCCTTTAGTGTGGTTGGAGGGATTAGGGTCAACAGAGTTCCCACGTCTCAGAGCTCGTTCTTGTTTTTTGGGTTATTGCCAGGTCACTGTATGTGCGCTGACCTCTATGTCCATTGTGGTACTGAATTACCTTTCATAACAGTACTGGAGGCCAAAAGTACTAATGATTCTCAATAGAGGGAAAAAAGAAGTTCTGAGACCATTTTTTTTTCTTTGCACTGTGTTTTGCCTTTTTTTTTCCCCTAGACATTTGGGTAGTTCAGGACACAGGTGTGGACATGGATATTCAGGGTCTGTGCTCTTCATTGGATAATCTCGTTATATATGTACAAAATATTCAAGACTTTGTGGTTCAGAAGCCTATGTTAGAACCAATAATTCCTATTCCTGATTTGTTTTATGGTGATAGAGCCAAGTTTGTGAATTTCAAAAATAATTGCAAACTGTTTCTGGCCTTGAAACCTCGCTCCTCTGGTGATCCAGTTCAACAAGTGAGAATTGTTATTTCTTTTTTGCGTGGCGATCCTCAGGACTGGGCATTTTCCCTTGCGCCAGGGGATCCTGCATTAAGTAATATTGATGCGTTTTTCCTGGCGCTCGGATTGCTGTACGATGAGCCTAATTCAGTGGATCAGGCAGAGAAGAATTTGCTGGCTCTGTGTCAGGGTCAGGATGAGATAGAGGTATATTGTCAGAAATTTAGAAAGTGGTCTGTACTCACTCAGTGGAATGAAGGTGCGCTCGCGGCTATTTTCAGAAAGGGTCTCTCTGAAGCCCTTAAGGATGTCATGGTGGGATTTCCTATGCCTGCTGGTCTGAATGAGTCTATGTCTTTGGCCATTCAGATCGGTCGACGCTTGCGCGAGCGTAAATCTGTGCACCATTTGGCGGTATTACCTGAGCTTAAATATGAGCCTATGCAGTGCGATAGGACTTTGACCAGAGTTGAACGGCAAGAACACAGACGTCTGAATGGGCTGCGTTTCTACTGTGGTGATTCCACTCATGCTATCTCTGATTGTCCTAAGCGCACTAAGCGGTTCGCTAGGTCTGCCACCATTGGTACGGTACAGTCAAAATTTCTTCTGTCCGTTACCTTGATCTGCTCTTTGTCATCGTATTCTGTCATGGCATTTGTGGACTCAGGCACTGCTCTGAATTTGATGGACTTGGAGTATGCTAGGCGTTGTGGGTTTTTCTTGGAGCCCTTGCAGTGTCCTATTCCATTGAGAGGAATTGATGCTACGCCTTTGGCCAAGAATAAGCCTCAGTACTGGACCCAGCTGACCATGTGCATGGCTCCTGCACATCAGAAGGTTATTCGCTTTCTGGTGTTGCATAATCTGCATGATGTGGTCGTGTTGGGGTTGCGATGGCTACAAGTCCATAATCCAGTATTAGATTGGAAATCCATATCTGTGTCCAGCTGGGGTTGTCAGGGGGTACATGGTGATGTCCCATTTCTGACTATTTCGTCATCCACCCCTTCTGAGGTTCCTGAGTTCTTGTCTGATTAAAGGGATTTATTTGATGAGCCCAAGTCCGATACCCTACCTCCGCATAGGGATTGTGATTGTGCTATCGATTTGATTCCTGGTAGTAAATTCCCAAAAGGTCGACTGTTTAATTTATCTGTGCCTGAGCACGCTGCTATGCGGAGTTATGTGAAGGAGTCTTTGGAGAAGGGGCATATTCACCCGTCATCGTCGCCATTAGGAGCAGGGTTCTTTTTTGTAGCCAAGAAGGATGGTTCACTGAGACCTTGTATAGATTACCGCCTTCTAAATAAGATCACGGTCAAATTTCAGTACCCTTTGCCATTATTATCTGATTTGTTTGCTCGCATTAAGGGGGCTAGTTGGTTCACCAAGATAGATCTTCGTGGTGCGTATAATCTTGTGCGTATTAAGCGAGGCGATGAGTGGAAAACTGCATTTAATACGCCCGAGGGCCATTTTGAGTATCTAGGAATGCCATTCGGACTTGCCAATGCTCCATCAGTGTTTCAGTCCTTTATGCATGACATCTTCCGAGAGTACCTGGATAAATTTCTGATTGTGTACTTAGATGACATTTTGATCTTCTCGGATGATTGGGAGTCTCATGTGAAGCAGGTCAGAACGGTGTTTCAGGTCCTGCGTGCTAATTCTTTGTTTGTGAAGGGATCAAAGTGTCTCTTTGGTGTCCAGAAGGTTTCATTTTTGGGGTTCATCTTTTCCCCTTCTACTATTGAGATGGATCCTGTTAAGGTCCAAGCCATCCATAATTGGACTCAGCCGACATCTCTGAAAAGTCTGCAAAAGTTCCTGGGCTTTGCTAATTTTTATCGTCGCTTCATCTGCAATTTTTCTAGTATTGCTAAACCATTGACCGATTTGACCAAGAAAGGTGCTGATGTGGTCAATTGGTCTTCTGCTGCTGTGGAAGCTTTTCAAGAGTTGAAGCGTCGTTTTTCTTCTGCCCCTGTGTTGTGTCAACCAGATGTTTCGCTTCCGTTCCAGGTCGAGGTTGATGCTTCTGAGATTGGAGCAGGGGCTGTTTTGTCGCAGAGAAGTTCTGATTGCTCGGTGATGAAACCATGCGCCTTCTTTTCCAGGAAGTTTTCGCCTGCTGAGCGAAATTATGATGTGGGCAATCGAGAGTTGCTGGCCATGAAGTGGGCATTCGAGGAGTGGCGTCATTGGCTTGAAGGAGCTAAGCATCGCGTGGTGGTCTTGACTGATCATAAGAACTTGACTTATCTCGAGTCCGCCAAGCGGTTGAATCCTAGACAAGCTCGTTGGTCGTTGTTTTTTGCCCGTTTTGACTTTGTGATTTCATATCTTCCGGGCTCTAAAAATGTGAAGGCGGATGCTCTGTCTAGGAGTTTTGTGCCCGACTCTCCGGGTGTATCTGAGCCGGCGGGTATCCTCAAAGAGGGAGTAATTGTGTCTGCCATCTCCCCTGATTTGCGGCGGGTGCTGCAAAAATTTCAGGCTGATAAACCTGATCGTTGCCCAGCGGAGAAACTGTTTGTCCCTGATAGGTGGACGAATAAAGTTATCTCTGAGGTTCATTGTTCGGTGTTGGCTGGTCATCCTGGAATCTTTGGTACCAGAGAGTTAGTGGCTAGATCCTTTTGGTGGCCATCTCTGTCGCAGGATGTGCGTACTTTTGTGCAGTCCTGTGGGATTTGTGCTCGGGCTAAGCCCTGCTGTTCTCGTGCCAGTGGGTTGCTTTTGCCCTTGCCGGTCCCGAAGAGACCTTGGACACATATCTCTATGGATTTTATTTCAGATCTTCCCGTCTCTCAAAAGATGTCAGTCATTTGGGTGGTCTGTGATCGCTTCTCTAAGATGGTCAATTTGGTACCCTTGTCTAAATTGCCTTCCTCCTCTGATTTGGTGCCATTGTTTTTCCAGCATGTGGTTCGTTTACATGGCATTCCAGAGAATATCGTTTCTGACAGAGGTTCCCAGTTTGTTTCGAGGTTTTGGCAAACCTTTTGTGGTAGGATGGGCATTGACTTGTCTTTTTCCTCGGCTTTCCATCCTCAGACTAATGGCCAGACCGAACGAACCAATCAGACCTTGGAAACATATCTGAGATGCTTTGTTTCTGCTGATCAGGATGACTGGGTGTCCTTTTTGCCTTTGGCTGAGTTCGCCCTTAATAATCGGGCCAGCTCGGCTACCTTGGTTTCACCGTTTTTCTGCAACTCTGGGTTCCATCCTCGTTTCTCTTCAGGGCAGGTTGAGTCTTCGGACTGTCCTGGTGTGGATACTGTGGTGGACAGGTTGCAGCAGATTTGGACTCATGTAGTGGACAATTTGACCTTGTCCCAGGAGAAGGCTCAACGTTTCGCTAATCGCAGACGCTGTGTGGGTCCCCGACTTCGGGTTGGGGACTTGGTTTGGTTATCTTCTCGTCATATTCCTATGAAGGTTTCCTCTCCTAAGTTTAAACCTCGTTTTATTGGTCCGTATAGGATTTCTGAGGTTCTTAATCCTGTGTCTTTTCGTCTGACCCTTCCAGATTCTTTTTCCATACATAACGTATTCCATAGGTCATTGTTGCGGAGATACGTGGCACCCGTGGTTCCATCTGTTGATCCTCCTGCCCCGGTTTTGGTGGAGGGGGAGTTGGAGTATATTGTGGAGAAGATTTTGGATTCTCGTGTTTCTAGATGGAAATTCCAGTATCTGGTTAAGTGGAAGGGTTATGCTCAGGAAGATAATTCCTGGGTCTTTGCCTCTGATGTCCATGCTCCCGATCTTGTTCGTGCCTTTCATATGGCTCATCCTGGTCGTCCTGGGAGCTCTGGTGAGGGTTCGGTGACCCCTCCTCAAGGGGGGGGTACTGTTGTGAATTCTGTGGCAGAGCTCCCTCTTGTGGTCACAAGTGGTACTTCGGCTGATTCTCTCTGTGAGCTTCCGTTGGTGGAGGAAAGTGGTACTGCGGCTTCTGAATTTCCTTCCTCAGGTGATATGGTGAAGTCGTTAGGTGCTGCTCTATTTAACTCCACCTAGTGCTTTGATCCTGGCCTCCAGTCAATGTTCTAGTATTGGACCTGTCTCCTCCTGGATCGTTCCTGTGGCCTGCTGCTCTGCATAGCTAAGTTATTCTTTGCTATTTGTTTGCTGTTTTTTTCTGTCCAGCTTGTCTATTTGTTTTTTCCTGCTTGCTGGAAGCTCTGGGACGCAGAGGGTGTACCTCCGTGCCGTTAGTTCGGTACGGAGGGTCTTTTTGCCCCCTTTGCGTGGTTTTTGTAGGGTTTTGTGTTGGCCGCAAAGTTACCTTTCCTATCCTCGCTCTGTTCAGAAAGTTGGGCCTCGCTTTGCTAAATCTATTTCATCTCTACGTTTGTCTTTTCATCTTAACTCACAGTCATTATATGTGGGGGGCTGCCTTTTCCTTTGGGGATATTTCTCTGAGGCAAGGTAGGCTTATTTTCTATCTTCAGGCTAGCTAGTTTCTCAGGCCGTGCCGAGTTGCATAGGGAGCGTTAGGCGCAATCCACGGCTGCCTTTAGTGTGGTTGGAGAGGATTAGGGATTGCGGTCAACAGAGTTCCCACGTCTCAGAGCTCATTCTTGTTTTTTGGGTTATTGCCAGGTCACTGTATGTGCGCTGACCTCTATGTCCATTGTGGTACTGAATTACCTTTCATAACACATATATCTCTTCCTGGGTTAGCAGCTCCAATTCTCCTTGCTTGCTTCTCATGCTCTGTGCATTTGTATAGACACATTTTAGTTTGCAGTCGGTTTCTCTTGCTCCTCTAAATTCATTCAGAATTTGTTGTTTTTGTTCTTGATTTCCACTTCTAATAGCAGGGCTCTCAAAAGAATTCATTAGCTGCATATTTTTTTCCTGGCCATATATTTCTCATCTCATAATGCTCTAGTTTAAAGCTCTCCTGATGAGTGTAGCAAGGCATCTACCAAATATGTGTTTTCCGTTTTACATAAGATGCAACCCATCTCTAAGCAAGTAGTCCATCATACAGGTAATTCACTCAATGGTCAAGAAACCCAATACGTTGCTCACAGCACCATTGACATAGTCAGTTGTTCACTTGTAGAATCCTGATCAATCTCCTTGGTCCATGTCCATCCACTGGGAAGATGGATCATAAGACGACCTACGCTCCCAGTTCCTTCACTTACCGGCCTAGATCTTCAAAGTCTCTGGATATAGTTTCCAGGTTCCTTTTTGCGGTGTCATTTGTTCCTATGTGTATTAGTAGACATCGACGGTCATCTGAAGCACTGAAGAGTCTTGATACCCTAATGGACACATCTTTTTTTTGGACACGTAAAAGACAGCACACTTCTCGTGAGTAGAGAACTTCCCTCAGTAAGGAATCCCCCATGACCAGCACGCTCCTTTTCTTCTTCACCATATCACTTCTTTTTCTCCATTCAGAAGGCTTCTGATTTCTTACTGGAGTGTTCTTTGTGGGCAAATCACTTTTTTGATGTACAGTACATCTTCATAGTTGTCCTGCGTGAGAGCCTGGTAGTGGTTCTTCAGTGATATGGGGCTCTCTGTCTCCTCTTGCTTCTTTGGGTCACAAGATTCTATTTCTTTTCTTCTGTAGGTATATTGAAGGGTGCTTCTATTTGAACATTCTGAATAGTTATTTGTACTCTGTCATTAGCTTCTGCAGGAATACTAAAAAGTTCTTCTATTGCAACATTCTGAAGAGATTCTTCTGCTTCTTCAGGTCCCCAGGTCCTCTGAGGAAGCAACCCGCCGCCCGCTTTTGAAACGAGTTGGATCTTTGTGACGTCCCGCAGGATCATCGGAGTTCACCAAAGCAGAGTCTGCTGAGACACGTTCACCTTTGCCCAGCTTGAAATGGATTTCAACCTCAAGATGAGAAAGCACATCCTTGAAACGCGCGTCGGGGGTCTGTCATGTTGCAGACGGGTGGTTTACAGCATTATGGGTAAGCTTCACTCTTTACCTTTCTCCATGTGGTCGGTTCAAAATGTTTTTTTTTAATTTATGCACTTGCTTATTTTTTTGTATTTCCGGCCATATGGGTTTATTGGTACCACTGCAATTACTACTTGCAGTCTGAACTTATTCCGCTTCACCACCTATGTCGACTTGATTTCTTCCTCTGTTTTTTAACTCTCTTACATGTACTTGCATAAGGAAAAGAAAGAAGGCCCTCATCGTTCTAAATCTTTCTTGCTTTATTGAAACGTCTTTAAAAATTCATGGCCGGGAGAGTGAGAACGGGAGCCACTGTGAGCAGGTGTGAACAACGACGGCCGTTTCGTACTATACCAGCACTTCTACGGGTCAGTATCTACAGTAATAGGCCATGACGGCAGGATAAATATACCCCAGCCACAGCATACTCCTCCTCCTCAAATCTCCTCCCACAATACAACAGGATACAAAAAGAGAGGTACCCTCTTTGTCGAAATGTTCCGGCAACATTTTAAAACGATCACTTCAGGGAAAGGGGTTTCTAAATTGATTACTCATGTTAAAGACGTGCATGGAGGAAATCCCAATGTCCTAACATTTTCGGGAATCGAAAGCGTTAGCTTACCTGCACGGGGCGGGGATTGGAACAATCTCCTCCTTAGACATGAAGCAAAGAGGATCATGTGCACTAGCACAGTGGGCCCGGTGGGGTTTAATGACAAAATGGATATGTCGGTTTTTCTGTGATCTGGTATGGAAACTTTCTCTCCTTGGTAAAAGAACCCGCAGTTTTGATTATCATCAGTGGATAGATTGTGGGATTTTCCTCCCTTTTTTCCGATATGTAACTCTGCATATGTTATGCATTATGAATATGGGCATTTATTTTCCTGCTCTAATCATAATGGTGGTCCCTATACATATGGTGTGATGAATGTCTTGTTTTTAATTATGTTTGATTCATCTGGTTTTAAATTTTGTGTCCTGTTGCATTGTGGGAGGAGATTTGAGGAGGAGGAGGAGTATGCTGTGGCTGGGATATATTTCTCCTGCCGTCATGGCCTCTTACATACTGACCCGTAGAAGTGCTGGTATAGCGCGAAACGGCCGTCGTTGTTCACGCCTGCTCACAGGGGCTCCCACTCTCACTCTCCCGGCCATGAATTTTTAAAGAAGTTTCAATAAAGCAAGAAAGTTTTAGATCAGTGAGTGCCTTCTTTCTTTTTCTTATGCAAGTGGATTTACCTGTTGTTTCTAAGAAGAGTACCCGTGATCTTTTGGTATAGCATATAACCGTGCAGGTTGGTTGTATCACCTGTGGACTATATAGGCTTATGGTCACAAATGTGCAGCAGTTCCGTCTGTTTTTTTCTTTCTTTTTCGTACACATAAATCTCTTACATGTACCATTTCTACTTTTGATTCATGTCTCTTTTTTAATGTGTATTTTTTAAATAAAAATTGTTTATTTTATCTATATCTTTACTATCTCTTTTTGAGTGGTGTTTTTGGATACCTCTTTTTGGTTACACAGGGTGGGCCATGTATATGGATGCACCTTAATATAATGGGAATGGTTGGTGACTAACTAACTTCCTGTTTGTGGCACATTAGTATATGGGAGGGGGAAAACTCTTCAAGATGGGTGGTGACCATGGCGGCCATTTTGAAGTTGGCCATTTTGGATCTAAGTTTATTTTTTCCAATGGTAAGAGGGTCATGTGACACATCATACTAATTGAGAATTTCACAAGAAAAACAATGGTGTGCTTGGTTGTAACAAAACTTTATTCTTTCATTAGTTATTTACAAGTTTCTCTTTGTTTACAGCCATTGACATGTCGCAGAGGTTAACACGTGAGGAGCGGAAAGAAATTGTGTTCATGTCTGGTAAACGCAGTACCCGGGTCATTGCAGCAGATTTCAATGCAAGACGCCCTATACAAGAAAACTGTCACCATTCCCATGAAATTCAGGTGTATCCATATAAATGGCCCACCCCAAAAAGCTTGCCTCATCACTAGTGTTGAGCATTCCGATACCGCAAGTATCGGGTATCGGCCGATATTTGCGGTATCGGCCGATATTTGCGGTATCGGAATTCCGATACCGAATTCCGATACTTCCCGCGTATCGGATACCGGAATCGGAAGTTCCCAGAATTCAAACTGAACGCAGCAGCCAATGAGGAATGATTGGAAGTGTGGGCACATCCTGTTTAGCATGGTGGGCATGTAAGTACTGGCAAGGCTTGGATTGGCTGCTGAAATGATGTCACTCTGCACTATAAAAAACGCTGCCGCCATTTTGCGCTCACTCTGCTGTGATTTCAGTTAGGGACAGGACGCTGTGTTCTAACTGAGGGCCAGTCGAGCTAGCTAATTGCTTTATTTTCCTTTCCAAAGGCTAATTTAGCAAAACGCTGTGTGTTCTTCACTGTTCACCTTGCTCTTGCCTTGCAGCGCTGTTTTAACAGCGTTCTGCAAGGTCTCTGTGTGTGTGTGTGTGTGCAGCTCACTCTGTAGTCTGTGTGCAGCCATATACCCGGTTGTATTCAGCTCAGGGGGGGTTCACACTGCCTCACACAGTTGTCCTTTTTTGCTCTTAGTGCAGCCTGCTGCACATTTTTTCTCAAATTTCCTATTAGTGTTTTTCCACCAGTCTCCAGCTCTATTGTGGAAAAACACTACATAGGATAACCTAGAGGGGGGTTTTTGGGCCTTGCAGCGCCATTTACGGCTGTCTGCACGGTCTCCGTGTGAGCCCAGCTCGCCCTGTAGTCTGTGTGCAGCCATAGCCGGTTGGATTCAGCTCAGGGTTCGTTACTGGCTCATACCTTGAGAAAAATTTTACTTTTTTTCAAATAGTGCAGCCTGTTTAAAATTTGAAAAAAAAAATTCCTATTAGTGTCTTTCCACTCGTATCCAGCTAAATAGTGGAAAAACACTATATAGGATAACCTAGAGGAGGGTTTTTTGGCCTTGCAGCGCCGTTTACGGCTGTCTGCACGGTCTCCATGTGAGCCCAGCTCGCCCTGTAGTCTGTGTGCAGCCATAGCCGGTTGGATTCAGCTCAGGGTTCGTTACTGGCTCATACCTAGAGAAAAATTTTACTTTTTTTCAAATAGTGCAGCCTGTTTAAAATTTGAAAAACAAAAATTCCTATTAGTGTCTTTCCACTCGTATCCAGCTAAATAGTGGAAAAACACTATATAGGATAACCTAGAGGAGGGTTTTTTGGCCTTGCAGCGCCGTTTACGGCTGTCTGCACGGTCTCTGTGTGAGCGCAGCTCGCCCTGTAGTCTGTGTGCAGCCATAGCCGGTTGGATTCAGCTCAGGGTGCGTTACTGCCTCATACCTTGAAAAACAATTTCCTTTTTTTCAAATAGTGCAGCCAGTTTAAAATTTGAAAAAAAAAATTCCTATTAGTGTCTTTCCACTCGTATCCAGCTAAATAGTGGAAAAACACTATATAGGATAACCTAGAGGAGGTTTTTTTGGCCTTGCAGCGCCGTTTACGGCTGTCTGCACGGTCTCCGTGTGAGCCCAGCTCGCCCTGTAGTCTGTGTGCAGCCATAGCCGGTTGGATTCAGCTCAGGGTTCGTTACTGCCTCATACCTTGAGAAAAATTTTACTTTTTTTCAAATAGTGCAGCCTGTTTAAAATTTGAAAAAAAATATTCCTATTAGTGTCTTTCCACTCGTATCCAGCTAAATAGTGGAAAAACACTATATAGGATAACCGAGAGGAGGGTTTTTTGGCCTTGCAGCGCCGTTTACGGCTGTCTACACGGTCTCCGTATGATTTAAACTAGCTCTGTAGCCCGATCTGCACCAAAAAAAAAGTTAAGTTCACCAAACACAACTTAACACTTGTGTAGGCCACATTTGAAAAATAATAAAGTTTAGTCCACAATTTACAACATTAGTGTTTCTTACACCTGTTAGGAGGAGCATTTCAGGAATAAGCACACTAAGGCCTTAGTACTTTTCTGCTTATCTTTATCTGTCAACCAAGATGAAGAGGGCAGGGAGTAAGGCACGTGGGCGTGGGCGCGGAGCAGGGAGAGGAGCAGGGAGAGGACGTGGTGATTCTGTGCCTGCTGCGGGCGCTGGTGACTCGTCGTCACTCAGTTTCAGCAGGGAACAGTCCTTCATGCGCAGCTTTGTCGGAGAGCGCCGTGCACCGCTGCTACGTGAAGACCAAATTGAAGCCGTTGTCGGGTGGATGGCAGCTAACGCCTCGGCATCGACTTCAGTTAGTGCCACATCCTCTCAGGCACAGAGCACTGGAGAGCAGCCATCTGTCTCTTCACCACCTGCCAAATTGGCCAGGCAGTCAGAGAGCCCAGGACAGGAGCCGTCTCTACTTCTGTTCTCTGAATCTCTTGGCTTGGAAACAGGGGGCCAGCCAAGCAGCATTGGAGAAATGGAAGAAGAGGCAGTGTGCAGTGATGCCCAAAAGCTTTATCTCTCTGACTCTGAAGAGGCAGGTGGGCCAGTGCCTCCGGTGACCACAGCGCAGTACGCATCTGATGATGAAACTCAGGTGCCGCTTTCTGATGCGTACTGTGCTGCCGAGACTACCCAGGAGGAGCAGTTGGTGGCAGAGGGTAGTGGAGATGATGAGGTCCTTGACCCATCGTGGCGTGAGGAACAGGAAGGTGGTGGGAGCAGCTCTGAGGAAGAGCTTCCCCTTACGGGCCAAAGAGGGAGAGGGAGGGGGAAGACTGCGGAGCCTGTAGCCTCCACTTTGGCACCCGTTAGGAGCCTGTCTCTTTCCAAAGCCAAAAAGGGCGCTCCCAAGACTTGCAGTGCCTGGTCCTTTTTTGACACAGTTGCAGATGACATTTGTTTTGTCAAATGCAAGCTGTGTCATCAGAAAGTAAAAAGAGGTAAAAGTGTCAGCAACCTCAATACCACAAATATGTGGAAACATGTGCGGAACAGGCACGCGGTGGAGTTACAGAAACATAGTGAAGACGTAGGCCAACCAACAGCGGCAGCTACCACCTCTTCATCTCGTGTTGCCTCTTCCTCCACTGTTGTCCAGAGACCTAGTGTAATTCCACCCACAGCACCACCTTCCCAGTCATCCTCACACTCCCAGTCTACTCTACAGCCATCGGTAGTCCAGGCATGGGAGAAAAGGCGGGCATTCTCGGCCAACCACCCCCGAGCACAGGCTCTGAATGCAGGCATTGCCAAACTGTTGTCCCTGGAAATGCTCTCGTTCAGGCTGGTGGAGACTGACAGCTTCCGTGACTTGATGGCATTGGCAGTCCCACAGTACAAGGTGCCCAGCCGCTTTTACTTCAGCAGGCAGGCTGTCCCTGCCCTGCACAGGCATGTTGAGGCAAACATAAAACATGCGCTACTGAACGCCGTCAGTAGCAAGGTCCACCTCACCACCGATGCGTGGACCAGTCAGCATGGACAGGGGCGATATGTTTCCCTCACTGCCCATTGGGTTAATGTTGTTGAGCCAGGTACAGATCGTGCGAGTGGCGCAGGACGTGTCCTGCCCACTCCAAGGATTGCAGGAATCCAGTCTGTACGCATCGACTCCTCCTCTTACACCAGTTCCTCTGATTCCTCTCTGCAGGATCCGTCACAGTCCACCTCCACATGGACCCGTGAACGTTTACCTATGACCGACATGAGCACAGCCGTGGCCAAACGTCAGCAGGCCGTCTTGAAACTAGTTTCATTGGGGCATCGAAGCCACACAGCGCAGGAGCTCTGGAATGCCATCAAGCAGGAGAGCGATGTGTGGTTACTGCCAGCGAATCTCCAGCCAGGCATGGTAGTGTGTGACAATGGCCGAAATCTGGTGGCAGCTTTGGCCCTTGGCAACCTCACTCACATCCCATGTCTGGCACATGTGCTCAATTTGGTTGTGCAGAGTTTTCTGAGGGACTATCCGGATCTTGATGCCCTGCTGCACAAGGTCCGCCTAGAGTGTGCTCACTTGCGGCGTTCCAGCTTGGCCAGATCCCGCATTGCTGCTCTGCATCGCCGATTCCGCCTTCCGGAACACCGCATCATATGTGACCTACCTACCCGGTGGAATTCCACGTTACATATGTTGGAGCGGTTGTGTGAGCAGCAGCAAGCAGTTATGGAGTACCAGCTGCATCAGGCGCAAAGAAGTCGCAGTCAGCGCCGATCAGACTTCACAACCACAGAGTGGGCCACTATGAAGGACGTCTGCCAGGTTTTGCGTCCTTTTGATTATTCCACGCGGATGGCAAGTGCAGATGATGCACTAGTCAGCATGACTGTCCCCCTTATCTGCCTGCTTCAGCAAACTTTGCAAGGGTTAAGGGATGATGTGGTGGAAGAGGTGGAGGATGAGGAGTCACCTTTTCCATCAGCTTCTGGAGAGTCAGCGCCACGTGGTTCCTCACAAAGGGGTACGCAGGGGCCAATTTGTGAGGAGGATGAGGAGGAGTCAATGGAGGAGGAAGAGCTCCGTCCAGAGGAGGGAGCGACACAATTGTCCAGTGGTCAGTGTGTACAGCGAGGGTGGGGTGATGACGAGCGGGCAGAGATCATGTCTCAAGCAGGGGACAGCGTTTCTGGGCCAGTTGGCACTCTGCAGCACATGGTGGATTTCATGCTGCAGTGCCTGAGAAACGACCGCCGCATCGACCACATTCTCAACATGCCTGATTATTGGGTGTTCACCCTCCTCGATCCTCGCTACCGGGACAACGTCCAAAACCTCATCCCTGCGTTGACCCGGGAGCGTAAATTGCGGGAGTACCACGACACACTGGTGAATTCCATCATCTTCTCCTGTCCAACTGAGAGGAGTGCTGCTAGTGCTTTACAAAGCAGCTCAGTGCGTCGAGGCAGTGGGGGAGGCTCTGCCCAAAGAGGGAGCAGAAGCAGTGCCTCTGCCCAAGGCAAGCCCAGTATGGCACAACTCTGGCACACTTTTGTGTGCCCGCCCCAAATGTCTACACCATCACCGGCGGCTCCAGTCAGCAGGAGGCAACTGTTCCGTCAGATGGTGACAGACTACATGGCTTGCCCTCTTACTGTACTCCCATACGGCTCTTCCCCGTTCAAGTTTTGGGTCTCTAAGCTGGATACATGGCCAGAGCTAAGCCAGTATGCACTGGAGGTGCTGGCTTGCCCTGCGGCTAGTGTCTTATCGGAATGTGTCTTTAGTGCCGCAGGTGGTGTACTAACAGACCGTCGCATGCGACTATCCTCCGATGACGTTGACCGGCTTACTTTCCTGAAAATGAACCAGGCCTGGATCTCGCAGGAATTTGCCACTCCTCTGCCTGATTAAGTAATTGGGTGTCATCCAGGTCTCCTGCTGTGTTCATCTTTCTACCACCTGAACTGCTATTCCTGGGCTCCAACACTGCCAGTTGCGGCTCAGAAGTGCAGGCTGCACAGTAAAAACATACGACCCAGTGTTATTGGGTTTCAGTAACGTCAGCTGATCCCCAGCTGTGTAGCCGGCAATGTGTCCTGCGACCGCCACGCTGGCACAACAACCTAAATGTAAGGGAACCTGCCCCCCCCCCCCGTCGTTTGTTACTGAAAGAGCCATCTTGTGCAGCAGTAATGCTGCACAAGGAAAAGGTAGCTCTTTTTTTTTAGCTCTTTGCACACGCAGAACTTAACACTTATAAAATGTGTTCACTGATACCGTTATACCGTCCCGGAGCTGGGACTTTCCTTCGTAATGTGACGCAGCACAGCCGTCATTCCTACCCCCTTGGTGCCATGCGCTGCCTCCTCAGCGTTGTTTTAAGCTGTGACGGAGCCTGCGCTGTTCTGTTATCCCTTGGGCATGCCCTATTTGCGCTGCCTGTCTTCTGACATAATTTGGTGTCAGGCTGGCTGTGCCTGTGCGGCCACGCTGCCCGAGATCCCGCCTCGCAGTGTCTTCTGATTGAGTCACACTGCGGGCCTGGGATCCATGGGCATGCGCAGTGCATATCTTCCCCTCGGGCTCTCGCTCATTTCCCTCCGCCTTCTTTAGACTGTGCGCCGTCAGCTGATCCCTAGCATGCCACGGCCGTGACACCGCACAGTCTGAAGAAGAGGGAAGGAGGGGAGTGAGAGTCGAGGTTATGCACTGTGCATGCCCATGGTTCCAAGGCCCGCAGTGGGATTACGTTAGACGAGACTGCGAGGTGGGATCTGGAGCAGCGTGGACGCACAGGCACTGACAGCCTGACATCAAATTATGTCAGAAGACAGGCAGCGCTAATTGGGCATGGCCAAGGGCTAACAGAACAGCGCAGGCTCCGTGACAGCTTAAAACAACGCTGAGGAGGCAGCGCACGGCATCAAGGGGATAGGAATGACAGCTGTGCTGTGTCCCATTACGAAGGAAATTCGCACCTCCGGAACGGTTTAACGGTATAAAGGGACACATTTTTAGTGTTTACTTCGGTGTTTGCAAGGAGCATAATTAAAAGAGCAACCTTTTCCTTTTGCATCCTTAGTGCTGCACAAGATGGCTCTTTCAGCTACAAACGTCTTGGGGGGGGGGTTTAAAGGTTTCCTTTCAACTTGCTCCAATCAGGCTTCGGCCTACACTCTGTTCCTCTGCTCCTCCTGCTGTCCCTGGGCTCTAACACCGCCAGTTGGTGCCTGGAAGTGCTGTGTGCACAGTCAACAGTCGCTCCTCTGTTATTGGGGTTCAGTAACGTCAGCTGATCCCCAGCTGTGTGTGCGGCAATACCTCCAATCTGCTCCTCCTGCTGTCCCTGGGCTCTAACACCGCCAGTTGGTGCCTGGAAGTGCTGTGTGCACAGTCAACAGTCGCTCCTCTGTTATTGGGGTTCAGTAACGTCAGCTGATCCCCAGCTGTGTGTGCGGCAATACCTCCAATCTGCTCCTCCTGCTGTCCCTGGGCTCTAACACCGCCAGTTGGTGCCTGGAAGTGCTGTGTGCACAGTCAACAGTCGCTCCTCTGTTATTGGGGTTCAGTAACGTCAGCTGATCCCCAGCTGTGTATCCGGCAACGTGTCATGCGACCGCCACGCTGGCACAACTAAAATGTAAGGGGACCTGTCCCCCCCCCCTAGGCGTTTGTTACTGAAAGAGCCACCATGTGCAGCACTAATACTGCACAAGGGAAAGGTCGCTCTTGAAATTATGCTCCTTGCAAACGCTGAACTACACACTCATGTAATGTGTCCCCTCACACCGTCCAACCGTCCCGGAGGTGGGACTTTCCTTTGTAATGTGACGCAGCACAGCCGTCATTGCTACCCCCTTGGCACCGTGCGCTGCCTCCTTAGCGTTGTTTGATTCCGTCATGGACCCTGCGCTGTTATGTTATCCCTTGGCCATGCACAGTTTGCGCTGCCCGTCCTCTGACATCATTTGTTGTCGTCCTGGCTGCGCCTGTGCGTCCACGCTGCCCGAAATCACACCTCGCAGTGTCGTCTAATGTGATCCCACAGTGGGCCTGGTATCCATGGCCATGCGCAGTGCATATACTAGCCTCTCACTCCCCTTCTTCACGCTTCTTCAGACTAGGCGGCGTCAGCTGATCCCTAATAGCATGCCACGGCCGTGACGCCGCACAGTCTGAAGAAGCAGGAAGGAGGTGAGTGAGAGGCGATGATATGCACTGCGCATGCCCATGGATCCCTGGCCCGCAGTGGGACTACATTAGATGACACTGCAAGGTTGGATCTCGGGCAGCTTGGACGCACAGGCACTGCCAGCCTGACACCTACATGATGTCAGAAGACGGGCACCGCTAACTGTGCATGGCCAAGGGATAACATTACAGCGCGGGCTCCGTGACAGAACCAAACAACGTTGAGGAGGTGGCGCCCGGCACCAAGGGGGTTGGAATGACGGCTGTGCTGTGTCACATTACAAAGGAAAGTCCCACTTCCGGGATGGTTTGACGGTGTGAGGGGACACATTATATGAGTGTGTACTTCAGCGTTTGCAAGGAGCATAATTTTCGGAGCCACCATTTTCCATGTGCAGTATTACTGCTGTACAAGATGGCTCTTTCAGCAACAAATGCCTGGGGGGGGGGGGGTTAAAGGTTCCCTTTCAACTTGCTCCACTGCAGGCTTCGGCCTACACTCTGCTCCTCTTTGATTCCCTGGGTTTCAACACTGTCAGTTGCCACCTGGAAGTGTTGTCTACACAGAAAAAACACTAGGTGATGTGTCAGTGGGGTTCAGCACCGCCAGCTGTTCCCCTGCTGTGTAGTCGGCAACGTGTCCAGCACAAGCCACGCTGGCACAACAGAACAAAAGCTGCCACCAGTGCAGGCTTCGGCCTACACTCTGCTCCTCTCCTCCTCCTGCTGACCCTGGGCTCAAACACCGCTAGTTTTTGCCCGTAAGTGCTAGCTGCACAGAGAAAAACACCAGCCAATGTGTTAGTGGGGTTCAGCAACGCCAGCTGTTCCCCTGCTGTGTAGCCGGCAACGTGACCTGCAAACGCCACGCAGGCACATGAACTGAAATTAAAGGGAACCTGGCCCCACCCCCCCAGGTGTTTCTATGTATAACAGCCACCTAGTACAGCAGTACTGCTGCATTTGTACAAGGTGGCTGACTTTTTCTCCTTGCCCACGTGGAACTCAACACGTACAAAATGTGTCTCATTGAGACCATTCCACTGTCCCTGAGGTGTGACTTTCCTTTCTAATGATACGCAGCACCCCCCTTGGTAGCGTTTCCCGTCTTTTGTCATCATGGTTAGCTGGCTGCGCCTGTGCATCCACCCTGCTAGAAACAACGCCCCTCGTTGTCATATTTATTTTGTCAGCGAGGGTGTGGTTTATGGGCACGAGCAGTGCATATGTTCGCCTGTCTTAACTCATCTCCTTCGCCTTCTTCAGACTGTGCGGCCTCCTGGCCGTGGTAGGCGATAAGGGATCAGCTGAGGCCGCCCAGTCTGGAGCATGTGTAAGGACATGTGTAAGCGGCAAACCTATTTACTGCACAAGGCCACGAATCACAGCCACGCAGTGTGATTTTTTGAAAACACACTGTGGGTCTGGGATTCATGTCCATCGCTAACCGCAACGGCCGAAATGAAATGAGGTCAGAAGACAGGAAGCGCTCACAGCGCATGGCCAAGGGATCACAATAGCGCAGACTCCTGTACAGCAAATAACAACGCTCAGGAATCTGCGCCCAGTACCTAGGTGCAAAATTTGACACCTGTGCTGCGTCTCCTTAAAAAGACAAGTCACGCCTCCACAACTGCTTGACAGTATAATGGGCTAAATAGTGTACGTGTTTTAGTCAGCGTGTGCAAGGAGCAAAACAAATAGAGCAACCTTTTACTTGTGCAGCATTAATGCTGCACAAGGTGTGGCTCTTGTACCTTGCAACACCTGAGGGGGGTTAAAGGTAACCTTTGAAATTGGTTCAACTAGGCTTCGGCCTACACTCTGCTCCTCTCCTGCTGACCCTGGGCTCAAACACCGCTAGTTTTTGCCCGGAACTGCTAGCTGCACAGAGAAAAACACCAGTCAATGTGTTAGTGAGGTTCAGCACCGCCAGCTGTTCCCCTGCTGTGTAGTCGGCATCGTGTCCAGCACAAGCCACGCTGGCACAACTGACCAAAAGCTGCCACCAGTGCAGGCTTCGGCCTACACTCTGCTCCTCTCCTCCTCCTGCTGACCCTGGGCTCAAACACCGCCAGTTTCTGCCCGGAAGTGCTAGCTGCACAGAGAAAAACACCAGTCAATGTGTTAGTGGGGTTCAGCACCGCCAGCTGTTCCCCTGCTGTGTAGTCGGCAACGTGTCCAGCACAAGCCACGCTGGCACAACAGAACAAAAGCTGCCACCAGTGCAGGCTTCGGCCTACACTCTGCTCCTCTCCTCCTCCTGCTGACCCTGGGCTCAAACACCGCTAGTTTTTGCCCGTAAGTGCTAGCTGCACAGAGAAAAACACCAGCCAATGTGTTAGTGGGGTTCAGCAACGCCAGCTGTTCCCCTGCTGTGTAGCCGGCAACGTGACCTGCAAACGCCACGCAGGCACATGAACTGAAATTAAAGGGAACCTGGCCCCACCCCCCCAGGTGTTTCTATGTATAACAGCCACCTAGTACAGCAGTACTGCTGCATTTGTACAAGGTGGCTGACTTTTTCTCCTTGCCCACGTGGAACTCAACACGTACAAAATGTGTCTCATTGAGACCATTCCACTGTCCCTGAGGTGTGACTTTCCTTTCTAATGATACGCAGCACCCCCCTTGGTAGCGTTTCCCGTCTTTTGTCATCATGGTTAGCTGGCTGCGCCTGTGCATCCGCCCTGCTAGAAACAACGCCCCTCGTTGTCATATTTATTTTGTCAGCGAGGGTGTGGTTTATCGGCACGAGCAGTGCATATGTTCGCCTGTCTTAACTCATCTCCTTCCGCCTTCTTCAGACTGTGCGGCCTCCTGGCCGTGGTAGGCGATAAGGGATCAGCTGAGGCCGCCCAGTCTGGAGCAGGTGTAAGGACATGTGTAAGCGGCAAACCTATTTACTGCACAAGGCCACGAATCACAGCCACGCAGTGTGATTTTTTGAAAACACACTGTGGGTCTGGGATTCATGTCCATCGCTAACCGCAACGGCCGAAATGAAATGAGGTCAGAAGACAGGAAGCGCTCACAGTGCATGGCCAAGGGATCACAATAGCGCAGACTCCTGTACAGCAAATAACAACGCTCAGGAATCTGCGCCCAGTACCTAGGTGCAAATTTTGACACCTGTGCTGCGTCTCCTTAAAAAGACAAGTCACGCCTCCACAACTGTTTGACAGTATAATGGGCTAAATAGTGTACGTGTTTTAGTCAGCGTGTGCAAGGAGCAAAACAAATAGAGCAACCTTTTACTTGTGCAGCATTAATGCTGCACAAGGTGTGGCTCTTGTACCTTGCAACACCTGAGGAGGGTTAAAGGTAACCTTTGAAATTGGTTCAACTAGGCTTCGGCCTACACTCTGCTCCTCTCCTGCTGACCCTGGGCTCAAACACCGCTAGTTTTTGCCCGGAACTGCTAGCTGCACAGAGAAAAACACCAGTCAATGTGTTAGTGAGGTTCAGCACCGCCAGCTGTTCCCCTGCTGTGTAGTCGGCATCGTGTCCAGCACAAGCCATGCTGGCACAACTGACCAAAAGCTGCCACCAGTGCAGGCTTCGGCCTACACTCTGCTCCTCTCCTCCTCCTGCTGACCCTGGGCTCAAACACTGCCAGTTTCTGCCCGGAAGTGCTAGCTGCACAGAGAAAAACACCAGCCAATGTGTTAGTGGGGTTCAGCACCGCCAGCTGTTCCCCCGCTGTGTAGCCGGCATCGTGTCCAGCACAAGCCACGCTGGCACAACTGACCAAAAGCTGCCACCAGTGCAGGCTTCGGCCTACACATTGCTCTTCTCCTCCTCCTGCTGACCCCGGGCTCAAACACCGCCAGTTTCTGCCCGGACATGCTAGCTGCACAGAGAAAAACACCAGTCAATGTGTTAGTGGGGTTCAGCACCGCCAGCTGTTCCCCTGCTGTGTAGTCGGCATCGTGTCCAGCACAAGCCACGCTGGCACAACTGAACAAAAGCTGCCACCAGTGCAGGCTTCGGCCTACACTTTGCTCCTCTCCTCCTCCTGCTGACCCTGGGCTCAAACAACGCCAGTTTCTGCCCGGACATGCTAGCTGCACAGAGAAAAACACCAGCCAATGTGTTAGTGGGGTTCAGCACCACCAGCTGTTCCCCTGCTGTGTAGCTGGCAACGTGTCCTGCAAACGCCACGCAGGCACATGAACTGAAATTGAAGGGAGCCTGCCCCCCACCCCCCCAGGTGTTTCTATGTATAACAGCCACCTTGTACAGCAGTACTGCTGCATTTGTACAAGGTGGCTGACTTTTTCTCCTTGCACACGTGGAACTCAACAAGTACAAAATGTGTCTCATTACAGACCATTACAATGTCCCTGAGGTGTGACTTTCCTTTTTAATGACACGCAGCACCCCCATTGTTAGCGCTGCCCGTCTCCTGACATCATTGGTTGGCTGGCTGAGCCTGTGCGTCCCCCCTGCCCGACACAACGCCCCCCGTTGTCTCATATATTTTGACTGCGAGGGTGTGATTGATGGGCACGAGCAGTGCATATGTTCCCCTGTCTTCACTCCCCTCCTTCCGCCTTCTTCTGACTGTGCGGCCTCATGGCCGCGGCATGCGATAAGGGATCAGCTGAGGCCGCCCAGTCTGAAGCAGGTGTAAGGACATGTGTGAGCGGCGAACATATTTACTGCACAAGGCCACGAATCCCAGCACCGCAGTGTGACTTTAGGAAAAGCCACTGTGGGTCTGGGATTTATGGCCATCGTTAACCGCACCGGCCAACATGAAATGAGGTCATGAGACGGCCTGCACTAACAGGGTATTGCCAAGGGATAACACAAGAGCGCAGTTTCCTGTACTGCAAATAACAACGGTAAGGAATCTGCGCACAGCACCTAGGTGTAAATTTGTACACCTGTGCTGCGTCTCCTTAAAAAGACTAGTAGACTAGTCACGCCTCCACTACTGTTTGACAGTATAATGGGCTAAATAGTGTACGTGTTTAATTCAGCGTGTGCAAGGAGCAAAATTAAATAGAGCAACCTTTGACTTGTGCATCATTAATGCTGTTCAAGGTGTGGCTCTTGTACCTTGCAACACCTGAGGGGGGGGTTAAAGGTAACCTTTGAAATTGGTTCAACTAGGCTTCGGCCTACACTCTGCTCCTCTACTCCTCCTGCTGACCCTGGGCTCAAACACCGCTAGTTTCTGCCCGGAACTGCTAGCTGCACAGAGAAAAACACCAGTCAATGTGTTCGTGGGGTTCAGCACCGCCAGCTGTTCCCCTGCTGTGTAGTTGGCATCGTGTCCAGCACAAGCCACGCTGGCACAACCGACCAAAAGCTGCCACCAGTGCAGGCTTCGGCCTACACTCTGCTCCTCTCCTCCTCCTGCTGACCCCGGGCTCAAACACCGCCAGTTTCTGCCCGGACATGCTAGCTGCACAGAGAAAAACACCAGTCAATGTGTTAGTGGGGTTCAGCACCGCCAGCTGTTCCCCTGCTGTGTAGTCGGCATCGTGTCCAGCACAAGCCACGCTGGCACAACTGAACAAAAGCTGCCACCAGTGCAGGCTTCGGCCTACACTTTGCTCCTCTCCTCCTCCTGCTGACCCTGGGCTCAAACAACGCCAGTTTCTGCCCGGACATGCTAGCTGCACAGAGAAAAACACCAGCCAATGTGTTAGTGGGGTTCAGCACCACCAGCTGTTCCCCTGCTGTGTAGCTGGCAACGTGTCCTGCAAACGCCACGCAGGCACATGAACTGAAATTGAAGGGAGCCTGCCCCCCACCCCCCAGGTGTTTCTATGTATAACAGCCACCTTGTACAGCAGTACTGCTGCATTTGTACAAGGTGGCTGACTTTTTCTCCTTGCACACGTGGAACTCAACAAGTACAAAATGTGTCTCATTACAGACCATTACAATGTCCCTGAGGTGTGACTTTCCTTTTTAATGACACGCAGCACCCCCATTGTTAGCGCTGCCCGTCTCCTGACATCATTGGTTGGCTGGCTGTGCCTGTGCGTCCCCCCTGCCCGACACAACGCCCCCCGTTGTCTCATATATTTTGACTGCGAGGGTGTGATTGATGGGCACGAGCAGTGCATATGTTCCCCTGTCTTCACTCCCCTCCTTCCGCCTTCTTCTGACTGTGCGGCCTCATGGCCGCGGCATGCGATAAGGGATCAGCTGAGGCCGCCCAGTCTGAAGCAGGTGTAAGGACATGTGTGAGCGGCGAACATATTTACTGAACAAGGCCACGAATCCCAGCCACGCAGTGTGATTTTTTGAAAACACACTGTGGGTCTGGGATTCATGTCCATCGCTAACCGTAACGGCTGACATTAAATGAGGTCAGAAGACAGGAAGCGCTCACAGCGCATGGCCAAGGGATCCCAATAGCGCAGACTCCTGTACAGCAAATAACAACCCTCAGGAATCTGCGCACAGCAGCTAGGTGTAAATTTTGACACCTGTGCTGCATCTCCTTAAAAAGACTAGTAGTCACGCCTCCACTACTGTTTGACAGTATAATGGGCTAAATAGTGTACGTGTTTTATTCAGCGTGTGCAAGGAGCAAAATTAAATAGAGCAACCTTTGACTTGTGCATCATTAATGCTGTTCAGGGTGTGGCTCTTGTACCTTGCAACACCTGAGGGGGGGGTTAAAGGTAACCTTTGAAATTGGTTCAACTAGGCTTCGGCCTACACTCTGCTCCTCTACTCCTCCTGCTGACCCTGGGCTCAAACACCGCTAGTTTTTGCCCGGAACTGCTAGCTGCACAGAGAAAAACACCAGTCAATGTGTTAGTGGGGTTCAGCAACGCCAGCTGTTCCCCTGCTGTGTAGTCGGCAACGTGTCCAGCACAAGCCACGCTGGCACAACAGAACAAAAGCTGCCACCAGTGCAGGCTTCGGCCTACACTTTGCTCCTCTCCTCCTCCTGCTGACCCTGGGCTCAAACAACGCCAGTTTCTGCCCGGACATGCTAGCTGCACAGAGAAAAACACCAGCCAATGTGTTAGTGGGGTTCAGCACCGCCAGCTGTTCCCCTGCTGTGTAGTCGGCATCGTGTCCAGCACAAGCCACGCTGGCACAACTGAACAAAAGCTGCCACCAGTGCAGGCTTCGGCCTACACTTTGCTCCTCTCCTCCTCCTGCTGACCCTGGGCTCAAACAACGCCAGTTTCTGCCCGGACATGCTAGCTGCACAGAGAAAAACACCAGCCAATGTGTTAGTGGGGTTCAGCACCGCCAGCTGTTCCCCTGCTGTGTAGCTGGCAACGTGTCCTGCAAACGCCACGCAGGCACATGAACTGAAATTGAAGGGAGCCTGCCCCCCACCCCCAGGTGTTTCTATGTATAACAGCCACCTTGTACAGCAGTACTGCTGCATTTGTACAAGGTGGCTGACTTTTTGTCCTTGCCCACGTAGAACTCAAAACGTACAAAATGTGTCTCATTGAGACCATTCCACTGTCCCTGAGGTGTGACTTTCCTTTCTAATGATACGCAGCACCCCCCTTGGTAGCGCTTCCCGTCTTCTGACATCATTGGTTGGCTTGTTGCGCCTGTGCGTCCGCCCTGCCTGAATAAAATGCTCCTCGTTGTCTTATTTTGACTGCGAGGGTGTGATTGATGGGCACGAGCAGTGCATATCTTCACCTGTCTTAACTCATCTCCTTCCGCCTTCTTCAGACTGTGCAGCCTCATGGCCGCGGCATGCGAGAAGGGATCAGCAGAGGCCGCCCAGTCTGAAGCAGGTGTAAGGACGTGTGTGAGCGGCCAAAATATTTACTGCTCAAGGCCACGAATCACAGCACCGCAGTGTGACTTTATGAAAAGGCACTGTGGGTCTGGGATTTATGGCCATCGTTAACCGCACCGGCCAACATGAAATGAGGTCATAAGACGGGCAGCTCTAACAGGGCATTGCCAAGGGATAACACAAGAGCGCAGACTCCTGTACAGCAAATAACAACGCTCAGGAAGCTGCGCCAAGCACCAAGGCGTTATTTGGGACACCTGTGCTGCGTCTCCTTAAAAAGCCAAGTCACGCATCCACTACAGTTTGACTGTAGAATGGGCTAAATTGTGTACGTCTTTCATTCAGCGTGTGCAAGTAGACAAATTAATAGAGCAACCTTTCACTTGTGCAGCATTAATACTGCACAAGGTGTGTCTCTTGTACTTTGTAACACCTGAGGGGGGGTTAAAGGTTTCCTTTGAAATTGGTTCAAATAGGCTTCGGCCTACACTCTGCTCCTCTACTCCTCCTCCTGCTTCAACACGGGCTCTAACATCGCTAGTTTTTGACCGCAAGTGCTAGCTGCACAGAGAAAAACACACGCCATTGTGTTAGTGGGGTTCAGCAACGCCAGCTGTTCCCCCACTGTGTAGCCGGCAAAGTGTCCTGCAAACGCAACGCAGACACAAAGCTGCCTCCAGTGCAGGCTTCGGCCTACACTCTGCTCCCCCTGCTTACCCTTAGCTCCAACACCGCTAGTTGGGGCTCTAGGAAGACAATCTTTAATAGGCAACGCATCTGGGTTCCAGCACCGCCAGCTGGTTCTCGGCAGTGTTCTTGTCACAGGTACTCCCTTGTGCCAAGCCTGGTTTCAGCACCGCCAGCTGTTTCCGGGTTGTGTCAAGCTCACTGAGACGCCTATGCTTGCCCCGTCGTGGTGCGGTCGGGTTAGCCAACTCCAGGGTGCCTCCAGTTTAGGAGCTTCCTATGTGGGCTGCGTGAACTGGTAGTCAAGGCTGGTTCTGTAGTGCCAGTAGGCCCAGCTCCCCCTGTAGGACTGTTGGGGTTTGGTAACTGCGGCTGCCTCGCGGCCTAGCTGTTCTCTCCTCTCCTGTGGACCTTCAGGTCCACCACCTGGTTCCAGCACCGTCAGCTGGTTCCAGGCCGAGCCTTTGACTTAGGTGCCTCCTCCTGGGTATCCGAGTTCCGCCAACGTCAGGCGGTCCTTGGTAGTGCTTTTAAGCGCGGGCACCTACAGCTTAGTAACCGGGTTCCAGCACCGCCAGCTGGTCCTCGGTCGTGCCATTGGCTCTTGCATACTGGGGCAACGCATCTGGGTTCCAGCACCGCCAGCTGGTTCTCGGCAGTGTTCTTGACACAGGTACTCCCTCGTGCCAAGCCTGGTTTCAGCACCGCCAGCTGTTTCCGGGTTGTGTCAAGCTCACTGAGACGCCTATGCTTGCCCCATCGTGGTGCGGTCGGGTTAGCCAACTCCAGGGTGCCTCCAGTTTAGGAGCTTCCTATGTGGGCTGCGTGAACTGGTAGTCAAGGCTGGTTCTGTAGTGCCAGTAGGCCCAGCTCCCCCTGTAGGACTGTTGGGGTTCGGTAACTGCGGCTGCCTCGCGGCCTAGCTGTTCTCTCCTCTCCTGTGGGCCTTGGGGTCCACCACCTGGTTCCAGCACCGTCAGCTGGTTCCGGGCCGAGCCTTTGGCTTAGGTGCCTCCTCCTGGGTATCCGAGTTCCGCCAACGTCAGGCGGTCCTTGGTAGTGCTTTTAAGCGCGGGCACCTACAGCTTAGTAACCGGGTTCCAGCACCGCCAGCTGGTCCTCGGTCGTGCCATTGGCTCTTGCACACTGGGGCAACGCATCTGGGTTCCAGCACCGCCAGCTGGTTCTCGGCAGTGTTCTTGTCACAGGTACTCCCTCGTGCCAAGCCTGGTTTCAGCACCGTCAGCTGTTTCCGGGTTGTGTCAAGCTCACTGAGACGCCTATGCTTGCCCCGTCGTGGTGCGGTCGGGTTAGCCAACTCCAGGGTGCCTCCAGTTTAGGAGCTTCCTATGTGGGCTGCGTGAACTGGTAGTCAAGGCTGGTTCTGTAGTGCCAGTAGGCCCAGCTCCCCCTGTAGGACTGTTGGGGTTCGGTAACTGCGGCTGCCTCGCGGCCTAGCTGTTCTCTCCTCTCCTGTGGGCCTTGGGGTCCACCACCTGGTTCCAGCACCGTCAGCTGGTTCCGGGCCGAGCCTTTGGCTTAGGTGCCTCCTCCTGGGTATCCGAGTTCCGCCAACGTCAGGCGGTCCTTGGTAGTGCTTTTAAGCGCGGGCACCTACAGCTTAGTAACCGGGTTCCAGCACCGCCAGCTGGTCCTCGGTCGTGCCATTGGCTCTTGCATACTGGGGCAACGCATCTGGGTTCCAGCACCGCCAGCTGGTTCTCGGCAGTGTTCTTGACACAGGTACTCCCTCGTGCCAAGCCTGGTTTCAGCACCGCCAGCTGTTTCCGGGTTGTGTCAAGCTCACTGAGACGCCTATGCTTGCCCCATCGTGGTGCGGTCGGGTTAGCCAACTCCAGGGTGCCTCCAGTTTAGGAGCTTCCTATGTGGGCTGCGTGAACTGGTAGTCAAGGCTGGTTCTGTAGTGCCAGTAGGCCCAGCTCCCCCTGTAGGACTGTTGGGGTTCGGTAACTGCGGCTGCCTCGCGGCCTAGCTGTTCTCTCCTCTCCTGTGGGCCTTGGGGTCCACCACCTGGTTCCAGCACCGTCAGCTGGTTCCGGGCCGAGCCTTTGGCTTAGGTGCCTCCTCCTGGGTATCCGAGTTCCGCCAACGTCAGGCGGTCCTTGGTAGTGCTTTTAAGCGCGGGCACCTACAGCTTAGTAACCGGGTTCCAGCACCGCCAGCTGGTCCTCGGTCGTGCCATTGGCTCTTGCACACTGGGGCAACGCATCTGGGTTCCAGCACCGCCAGCTGGTTCTCGGCAGTGTTCTTGTCACAGGTACTCCCTCGTGCCAAGCCTGGTTTCAGCACCGTCAGCTGTTTCCGGGTTGTGTCAAGCTCACTGAGACGCCTATGCTTGCCCCGTCGTGGTGCGGTCGGGTTAGCCAACTCCAGGGTGCCTCCAGTTTAGGAGCTTCCTATGTGGGCTGCGTGAACTGGTAGTCAAGGCTGGTTCTGTAGTGCCAGTAGGCCCAGCTCCCCCTGTAGGACTGTTGGGGTTCGGTAACTGCGGCTGCCTCGCGGCCTAGCTGTTCTCTCCTCTCCTGTGGGCCTTGGGGTCCACCACCTGGTTCCAGCACCGTCAGCTGGTTCCGGGCCGAGCCTTTGGCTTAGGTGCCTCCTCCTGGGTATCCGAGTTCCGCCAACGTCAGGCGGTCCTTGGTAGTGCTTTTAAGCGCGGGCACCTACAGCTTAGTAACCGGGTTCCAGCACCGCCAGCTGGTCCTCGGTCGTGCCATTGGCTCTTGCACACTGGGGCAACGCATCTGGTTCCAGCACCGCCAGCTGGTTCTCGGCAGTGTTCTTGACACAGGTACTCCCTCGTGCCAAGCCTGGTTTCAGCACCGCCAGCTGTTTCCGGGTTGTGTCAAGCTCACTGAGACGCCTATGCTTGCCCCGTCGTGGTGCGGTCGGGTTAGCCAACTCCAGGGTGCCTCCAGTTTAGGAGCTTCCTATGTGGGCTGCGTGAACTGGCAGTCAAGGCTGGTTCTGTAGTGCCAGTAGGCCCAGCTCCCCCTGTAGGACTGTTGGGGTTCGGTAACTGCGGCTGCCTCGCGGCCTAGCTGTTCTCTCCTCTCCTGTGGACCTTCAGGTCCACCACCTGGTTCCAGCACCGTCAGCTGGTTCCAGGCCGAGCCTTTGGCTTAGGTGCCTCCTCCTGGGTATCCGAGTTCCGCCAACGTCAGGCGGTCCTTGGTAGTGCTTTTAAGCGCGGGCACCTACAGCTTAGTAACCGGGTTCCAGCACCGCCAGCTGGTCCTCGGTCGTGCCATTGGCTCTTGCACACTGGGGCAACGCATCTGGGTTCCAGCACCGCCAGCTGGTTCTCGGCAGTGTTCTTGTCACAAGTACTCCCTCGTGCCAAGCCTGGTTTCAGCACCGCCAGCTGTTTCCGGGTTGTGTCAAGCTCACTGAGACGCCTATGCTTGCCCCGTCGTGGTGCGGTCGGGTTAGCCAACTCCAGGGTGCCTCCAGTTTAGGAGCTTCCTATGTGGGCTGCGTGAACTGGTAGTCAAGCCTGGTTCTGTAGTGCCAGTAGGCCCAGCTCCCCCTGTAGGACTGTTGGGGTTCGGTAACTGCGGCTGCCTCGCGGCCTAGCTGTTCTCTCCTCTCCTGTGGACCTTCAGGTCCACCACCTGGTTCCAGCACCGTCAGCTGGTTCTCGGCAGTGTCTTTTGCTCTTGTACCTTCTGCTCCCCATCCTGGTTCCAGTACCGTCAGCTGGTTCCGGGCAGAGCCTTTGGCTTAGGTGCCTCCTTCTGGGTATCCAAGTTCCACCAACGTCAGGTGGTCCTTGGTAGTGCTTTAGGGCACGGGTACCTCCTGCTTAGTAACCGGGTTCCAGTAACGTCAGCTGGTCCTCGGTAGTTCCATTGGCTCTTGGACCTTCGGCTACCCATCCGGGTTCCAGTACCGTCAGCTGGTTCTCGGCAGTGTCTTTTGCTCTTGTACCTTCTGCTCCCCATCCTGGTTCCAGTACCGTCAGCTGGTTCCGGGCAGAGCCTTTGGCTTAGGTGCCTCCTTCTGGGTATCCGAGTTCCGCCAACGTCAGGCGGTCCTTGGTAGTGCTTTTTAGCACGGGTACCTCCTGCTTAGTAACCGGGTTCCAGTAACGTCAGCTGGTCCTCGGTAGTTCCATAGGCTCTTGAACCTTCGGGTAGCCATCCGAGTTCCAGTTCCATCAGCTGGTTCTTGGCATTTTCTCAGCCTTCTTGTACCTTCTGCTACATTTCCAAGTTGAAGACCCTAAAGTCGACGACCCGGAAAACCACCCCGATGACGACGACGACGACGACCCGGAAGACCACCCCGATGACGACGACGACGACGGCGGAGACGACGACGGCGGAGATGACGACACTGGAGACGACGACCCTGGAGACGACGACATGGAAGACCGAGAAGCAGAAGAACAAGAGGCTGCAGAACAAAGAGCAGAAGAACATTAAGCATAAGACTTAATATCAGAGCAAAAGATATTATCTAAATTATATGCAGAAGAAGACTAAGCAGTGTGTGGGGGTGAGTCCGTTCCTCCTCGTGGTGCCCCTGGATAAAGCCTGATGCTGCAGGCCAAACTGAACGCGGACAAATGTAACTTTTGTGACTGGCAGAACGGAAGGTGTAATCTTCCAACTTTTATAGATAACAACTACGGGAATGCCTGTCACAAATGAGAATATGATGAAGAAGTAGAATAGGAAGAATAATAACAGTGGAATAAAAAGAATATGTAGAATAGGAAGAATAATAATAGTTGAATAAAATGAATATGAAGAATGTAATAAAAAAAAAAAATAGGTAGAAGATGAAGAAGAAGATGAATAAGGTGAAGAAGAAGTTGATGTCAAAGATGCTGATGATGATGAAGATGAAAGTGTGGGAAAAGTAAAAAAAAAAAAGAAAAAAAAAGAAGGGGAAGGGCGTGGAATAGTGAAACATCAATATCTGACAAAATAAAAAAAAATTTACATACTCAATATCTTTTTCACTCCGAACGTCTTAAAAAAAAAAAAAAACATGCTATTCTATTTGATTGGGCTAAACCTCATTGCCATTAATGTCTCCGCCACCTCCCACAATACATCCTACATTATTCTTAGTTGTTTTCCTTCATGTAGAATGAACCTACAAGGCAAGAAAGGGTTTATTTTAATTCCGATATTTTGGTCCCATTGACTTGCATTGGGATCGGGTATCGGTATCGGCGATATCCGATATTTTTTTAATATCGGCCGATCCTATCCGATACCGATACTTTCCGATATCGGAAGGTATCGCTCAACACTACTCATCACTGAACGTAACTGAGGGTCCTGTTCCAATTTTTGTTTTGCCCATTTTGCAAATTCAGCGCGCCGATCAGGGTCATCCAACCAACTGAAAATGGAAACTAAGGCTAGCAGGACCAGAGGTCTCAGTACTGCACAAATTACAAACAGAAGGCAAAGCAAAGCACCTAGCCAGAACCAAAGCTGATTATCACTGTTGTCCAGCAAGGACTGGGAGGCAGGTGCTGGTTAATAATGAGTGATACAATCACCTGACCCAAGACAAACCCAGCACCAGAGGGAAAAGACCAGCAACCAGAACACCACAAGAAAATGGTGGATAGTCACAAACTAAACAGATTCTAACAATAGCATCTTTAGAAAGGGAGAAAAAGCATAAAATGGTTAGATAATGGGGAGAACAACATTTATGAAGTAGGGTATAGAACCTGGGAAAGGCAGAAGAGAAGGCAGACATGGTTTATTCCTTTCTCTGCCTTCTTGTCTGCTGTATACACAGCTCTAAATGAGTACAATGTACACAATTCAAGAAGCGCTAATGGCACTTTCTTATTTTTGCAGATTATACACTACCATTAAGGAGGTATTTCCAAGTTCAGATTTTTTGATCAATGCAATTAAATGACAGCTTTGAGATGGAAGTCGCTTAGTGAAGCGCTCAGCTATGGTGTCATCTAACACAAGACATGACACTGCCGAGTCTACCTATTCTAGACAGACCAGTATTGGAGGGCTCCCACTATGGCCTGTTGACTTGCAGTCAGGAACATAGCTGAGATTTTTGAAACCTTCTTCTGTAAGATATTTCGGATAAATGGGGCACAAATATTCCAACTGGTACACTTGTAAACTGAAAACCTCATGTTCAGTATATAGATTTTTGCCTAGCGGCTTTAGATCAACGTATGATTTTGGGATGTGCGGTTCATGCTCTTTTTTTTTTTTTTTTTCTTTTTGTACAAAGCATGTTCTTGTCTCTTCCTTGGACCAGCACTCCTCCCATTTGGCATAGGTGATTTTAATTAGCAGGAGACTGCAAAGTAAGGGGTCTAGCCCATTTTGGCTCTCACTGAAGAGCTGGAGGAAGGTGAGTTTCAATGCTCCTTTCATTTTGGTGCTGGTGCGGTGTGGCGGCCATTGTTGCTGTGGCTTAGTGCTGGTGGGGCGGCGCGGTCTGGAGTCATGGGGGCTCAGTCTCGCAGCATGGGTGCTGTGGGGCAACAGGCCGTCTGCCCTGCTGGTGCGTGGCCGCTGTGGCGGTGGTCGCCGCACGGCTCCGCTCCGTTAGGGCGATAGGACCCACTACGAGGTTTGCCGTGAAGTGGCAGTGGGCTTCATACAGTCTGATCAGAATGTTAAACTGAAAACCTCATGTTCAGTATATAGATTTTTGCCTAGCGGCTTTAGATCAACGTATGATTTTGGGATGTGCGGTTCATGCTTTTTTTTTTTTTTTTTTTTTTGTACAAAAAAACTGATTGAGAGGTTACAGAAGACCAATACATTTTTTCCCATGAAGTTACCTGAAAAAAAACCTGGAACTAAAACCACTTCTGAAAATATGGAACTGAAAAAAGCCTTAAGCTGAGAGTCACAAAGCCAAGTTCTCAGGTGCGGGTCACCAAATAAGCAATTTCACATATTGTTTGTGTGTGACAGAGGCCATGAAGCACATCAGAAGTTAAGGTAACTAGTAGGGGTAGTTTTGGCTTCAACCACAATGCACTATATATTGTGCCTGGGGCAGCATTTTCGAGAAATTCACAATAGTGGATAATTAAACCTAAAGGCGACCATAAATTTAAGACAGCAGTTAACCGAATGTTTGTTCAGCCGAAATCTATTCCCTCCAACCATCTCCCTCACATGTGTTTATTAATATGGAGAGTAGAGTTAAGCTCGCCATGCCCTTTATATGGCTGCAGCTATCTCATCTGACTCCCCCATACCTAGGAGAACTCTCATTCGGCCAAGTGTTCTTGTGTTTTCTATGAACCAGCCACCCTTTTGACTTATTTATGGGAAAACAAAAGGATTCGTAGTCCAAAATTGGACATTAATCAATTGTCCCAAGCCCCCGTTTACTGTCAGCCAAACATTCAGCACAGTGAGGAAAACTCCCAGAAATAAATCTAATATATAAAGCTGAATGTGTGAATGTGTGTATGTATGTGTGTGTGTATGTCCGGGACAGGCATCTGCACCGTCGCAGCTACAGCCACAAAATTTTGCACAGTCACACGTCTGGACCCTGAGAGCGTCATAGGCTATATTGTGAGGTGAAATTTTAACCCTGCGCGTTCCAATTCACCAAACAATTTTGCCCCTATCTACTTAATGGAGAACAAGTGAAAGGAAAAGTGTTGGAGGCGAATTGACAGCTGCCAGATGTGAACAATGGGGACTTAAAGAGTGAGAGCGATGGCGCCAAAGAGTATATACCGTACAGTTGCTAAGGTGGGGCCCCGACATGGGATACTCACCACACACGGGGATATGAACACACACACAAAATGGGCCACACACTACCACGTGCTTGAACACATATACCACCCTCAGCACACATTTCACCACACATACACCAACCTCACCACATAAAAGTCGAAACACAAAAGTCGCCACTCAAAACTCTCCATGCGCAAAATTCGCCACATGCAAAACTAGGCTCACGCAAAACTCGCCACACATGCAAAACTCACCTCATGGAAAACTCGCCACATGCAAAACTTGCACACGTGGAAAAATTGCCACATGCACAAAAGTTGCAACACATGCAAAAGTTGCCTCACACAAAGCTTGCACCTACTCAAAACGCACCACACATAAATCTCGCCATGCGCAAAACTCGCCATGCGCAAAACTTGCTGCACACAACTTGCTACACTAACCTGTCACATGCAACTCAACACACAAAAAGTTGCTACACGCATGTCGCCACACAAAACTCATCTCACAAAAGTTACTACATGCATGTTGCCACACGCAACTCAACACACACAACATGACACATGGAAACTCACCCTAAAACACACACAAGTCTGGTATTATCCTTCAAAAATAAAAATCTGATTAATAAGCAGACAAACTTTAAGAGCAACAAATGTACCATATAGGAAATACGGCAGCTGTCAGTCACATGACCTGTCTATTATGTGTATGTGTGAGATAACATATACTGCCAGGGGGAGGGCTTCCAGTTGGCTGGGGATTTATCAGGCTGCCAATTTAGCTTACAAATACTGAGGTAAAAATACTGAGAAAATAACGTGTGAATGAGGTGTAATACAGGAGGAGATGACACACAGGTATATACTATATACAGGAGGAGATGACACACAGCTACATACTATATACAGGGGAGATGACACACAGGTATATACTATATACAGGAGGAGATGACTTACAGGTATATACTATATACAGGAAGAGATGACATACAGGTATATACTATATATAAGAGGAGATGACATACAGGTATATACTATATACAGGAGGAGATGACACACATACAGTGGGGCAAAAAAGTATTTAGTCAGTCAGCAATAGTGCAAGTTCCACCACTTAAAAAGATGAGAGGCGTCTGTAATTTACATCATAGGTAGACCTCAACTATGGGAGACAAACTGAGAAAAAAAAATCCAGAAAATCACATTGTCTGTTTTTTTATCATTTTTTTTGCATATTATGGTGGAAAATAAGTATTTGGTCAGAAACAAACAATCAAGATTTCTGGCTCTCACAGACCTGTAACTTCTTCTTTAAGAGTCTCCTCTTTCTTCCACTCATTACCTGTAGTAATGGCACCTGTTTAAACTTGTTATCAGTATAAAAAGACACCTGTGCACACCCTCAAACAGTCTGACTCCAAACTCCACTATGGTGAAGACCAAAGAGCTGTCAAAGGACACCAGAAACAAAATTGTAGCCCTGCACCAGGCTGGGAAGACTGAATCTGCAATAGCCAACCAGCTTGGAGTGAAGAAATCAACAGTGGGAGCAATAATTAGAAAATGGAAGACATACAAGACCACTGATAATCTCCCTCGATCTGGGGCTCCACGCAAAATCCCACCCCGTGGGGTCAGAATGATCACAAGAACGGTGAGCAAAAATCCCAGAACCACGCGGGGGGACCTAGTGAATGAACTGCAGAGAGCTGGGACCAATGTAACAAGGCCTACCATAAGTAACACACTACACCACCATGGACTCGGATCCTGCAGTGCCAGACGTGTCCCACTGCTTAAGCCAGTACATGTCCGGGCCCGTCTGAAGTTTGCTAGAGAGCATTTGGATGATCCAGAGGAGTTTTGGGAGAATGTCCTATGGTCTGATGAAACCAAACTGGAACTGTTTGGTAGAAACACAACTTGTCGTGTTTGGAGGAAAAAGAATACTGAGTTGCATCTATCAAACACCATACCTACTGTAAAGCATGGTGGTGGAAACATCATGCTTTGGGGCTGTTTCTCTGCAAAGGGGCCAGGACGACTGATCCGGGTACATGAAAGAATGAATGGGGCCATGTATCGTGAGATTTTGAATGCAAACCTCCTTCCATCAGCAAGGGCATTGAAGATGAAACGTGGCTGGGTCTTTCAACATGACAATGATCCAAAGCACACCGCCAGGGCAACGAAGGAGTGGCTTTGTGAGAAGCATTTCAAGGTCCTGGAGTGGCCTAGCCAGTCTCCAGATCTCAACCCTATAGAAAACCTTTGGAGGGAGTTGAAAGTCCGTGTTGCCAAGCGAAAAGCCAAAAACATCACTGCTCTAGAGGAGATCTGCATGGAGGAATGGGCCAACATACCAACAACAGTGTGTGGCAACCTTGTGAAGACTTACAGAAAACGTTTGACCTCTGTCATTGCCAACAAAGGATATATTACAAAGTATTGAGATGAAATTTTGTTTCTGACCAAATACTTATTTTCCACCATAATATGCAAATAAAATGTTAAAAAAACAGACAATGTGATTTTCTGGATTTTTTTTTCTCAGTTTGTCTCCCATAGTTGAGGTCTACCTATGATGTAAATTACAGACGCCTCTCATCTTTTTAAGTGGTGGAACTTGCACTATTGCTGACTGACTAAATACTTTTTTGCCCCACTGTATATACTATATACAGGAGGAGATGACATACAGGTTTATACTATATACAGGAGGAGATGACACACAGGTATATACTATATACAGGAGGAGATGACTTACAGGTATATACTATATACAGAAGGAGATGACATACAGGTATATACTATATATAAGAGGAGATGACACACAGGTATATACTATGTACAGGGGAGATGACATACAGCAGGTACATACTATATACAGGGGAGATGACATACAGGTATATACTATATACAGGAGATGACATACAGGTATATACTATATATAGGAGGAGATGACATACAGGTATATACTATATACAGAAGTGATGGCATACAGGTATAAACTATATACAGGTAGAGTTGACACATAGGTATATACAATATACAGGAGGAGATGACATACAGCAGGTATATACTATTTACAGGGGAGATGACATACAGGTATATACTATATACAGTAGATGACATACAGGTGTATACTATATATAAGGGAGATGACAAACATGTATATACTGAGGGGAAAATGAGAGGTGTGAGGTGAAAATGAGAGGCGTGAGGTGAAAATGAAAAGGTGTGAGTGCAAAATGAGAGGAGTGAGGGAAAACAGTGGAGTGATTGGAAAATGACAGATGTGAGGTCGAAATGACAAGTGTTAGGGGAGAATGAGAGGAGTGAGAGGGAAAATAAGAGGAGTGAGGGGGAAAATGAGAGGTGTGAGGGGGATAATGAAAGATGTGAGGGGGAAAATGAGAGGTGTGATGGGAAAATAAGAGAAGTGAGGTTCTGTAACTAACCACAGATATTTACTATGCCCAGGCAACGCCAGGCTCTTCAGCTAGTAAATATATATATTCACTAATAATGACATGCAAAACCTACTCACAAAGTGAATATAAAAGAATCCAAGTTTCAGAAACTTTAAATACCGTATATACTCGAGTATAAGCCGAGATTTTCAGCCCATATTTTTGGGCTGAAAGTCCCCCTCTCGGCTTATACTCGAGTCATATACCCGGGGGTCGGCAGGTGAGGGGGAGCGGGGGCTGTGTAGTTATACTTACCTGCTGCGGCGCGGTCCCTGCAGTCCCTAGCTTCCCCGGCGCTGCAGATTCTTCCTGTACTGAGAGGTCACATGGTACCGCTCATTACAGAAATGAATAGGCGGCTCCACCTCCCACAGGGGAGGAGCCGCATATTCATTGCTGTAAATGATCGGTAACTGTGACCGCTCAATTACAGGAAGAAGCTGCAGCGCCGGGGAAGCTAGGGACTGCAGGGACCGCGCCAGGAGCAGGTAAGGGGAGCGCAGCGCTGCGCGATATTTACCTGCTCCTCGCTCCGGTGCGACTCCGTCTCCAGCGTCCTCTGGCAGTGATGCTCAGGTTAGAGGGCGCGGTGACGTAGTCAGTGCGCGCCCTCTGCTGACCGTCAGTGCTGGAGACGGAGCCGCACGAGGAGCAGGTAAATATTGAAAGCGCTGCCATCCTGAGCAAGAGAGGTGAGTATGTGATTTTTTTTTTTATTGCAGCAGCAGCAGCATTATATATGGCACATCTTTATATATGGAGCATCTATGGGGCCATAATCAACGGTGCAGAGCAATATACCGTATATGGGGCACAGCTTTAAAAGGAGCATCTATGGGGCAATAATCAACGGTGCAGAGCAATATATATGGGGCACAGCTTTATAAGGAGCATCTATGGGGCCATAATCAACGGTGCAGAGCAATATATATATGGCACAGCTTTATATAAGGAGCATCAATGGGGCCATAATGAACGGTATAGAGCAATATATATGGGGCACAGTTGTATATGGAGCATCTATGGGGCAATAATGAACGGTATGGAGCATCTATTTTTATTTTTGAAATTTACCAGTAGCTGCTTCTTTTTCCACCTTAGGCTTATACTCGAGTCAATAAGTTTTCCCAGTTTTTTGTGGCGAAATTAGGGGGGTCGGCTTATACTCGGGTCGGCTTATACTCGAGTATATACGGTACTTTTATTGTTCACAATATTAAAAACAAGGAGAAACTGACAACTTGAAAAAGCCACGCTGGCGAAATGTACGCTGGAACTGGAGTCCTGGGGAGTCACGGATCACTACTAATTGGTATCTATAATTCCCCTTGTTTATTTCTTATACCCAAATACCCTATAATAAATAATAATAATAATAATAATAATAATAGTAATAATAACCTTTATTCCAGGCTTTGCATATAGTTTGCCTATTTTTGCACTTTATGAGGACTTTTTAGGGATGGTATATATTTTTATGTTATGTGATCCGTGCCTCCAATCATGTATTTATTATCTCCTTATACTATGGTTTTTTTCATGTTATCTGTTTTCAGTTTCTCCTTGTTTTTAATATTGTGTTCAATAAAATTATTTAAAGTTTCCAAAACTTGGATTCTTTTATATTCACTTTGTGAGTAGGTTTTGCATGTCAGCCAAACCTTTCAATATCAGCAGGTTTGGCCAACATTAGTCTAATATGTATGGGGGGCTCAGGCCAATGGCAGAGATCTCTAGTGGTGGATTATATCCCGGGGAACAACGGATTGATTCTTCATTCCTCAACATAGATTGAATGATCATCAGCTAACAATCACTACACATTGAACACTTGGAGGGTCCTATCCTAATTGACATTAAAACTTAAAGTCCTCTATTTCCCATGTAGATTATTGATATCTATATTTATCAGCTGCATTGTTCTTTAGCTGAGTGACCAGCAAGATGTCCACAATTTTGTTCACCCCATAATTTCCTTCAAACATCCTACTTCTAAGATCCTCTAGAAACCTTTACATTGGATGCGACTGGTTCTTTTTAGTTCCTCTACTCCAAGCCAAAAATTTTAGATGTGACTACAGTCAACTCTAACATCCACCTTTGACTCTTGATGTTTAAGATTTGAAGAAATTTCAATCCATTTTAACTCCTTAACATTCTATAATCTTTCTTTCTATGAAGGACCAGTGATTACACAACTAGTAGGAAGGCCTGGAACTGGTGTAATATTATCCCAGTATAGGTCCAACCTAAAATAAGGCCCTTTCTATAGCAACTGTGGGGTTTTAGTAGGCTTGCTCTTGTACTTGATGAATTATAAGTTCCTCACATGGTCCCCAAATCTTCCTAGGGGGCCACAGGATACAATATAGCAAGCAAATTATTATCTAATACTTTTGGTCCTCACTCATCAAAATATTTCAATGGAATTTCCACCGCTTAGATTACATCAGACACATTGGTCCTTCTCAATGTTTCTAGGAACAAGTACCCCCGATTCATATTATACCAAGTGCCCCCCCCCCCCCCCCCCCCAAAGGCTATAGTTTAAAACAGAAAAAGAACACAGTGTTTGGACCATCGACGAGAGGACCAGTGATGAGTGTAGTCTAGAAGTATGTTGTGGCTGGTCTAGGAGGCATCTGCACTAGTTAGGAACCCAGTTCTAAATGAGTAAGATGTGGAGTTGATGCCTTGTGGACAGAGTATAAATTAATTACAGGTATCTATAGGATAAGGAATTTTATCACATCCATCTATGTGTAAATTAATTCAGCCGAAGCACCATCCATGCGAAAAACATTTCTATGCTTCCGCGTTATTAGATCACATAATATGCATAGTATTTGCTGATTTCACAGTAATTATAACCTTGGCTGTCTATCCACACTGCATATCCTAAATGGCATTATCCAAATTAGCGATATATCCAAATCATATATTTACATGAAGTCACCAACATAAGAGTGCTATACAGTAGATTAAGCATTAGATAAAGCCATATTAATAGGAATGTGAAAGCGTCACAGCTGGATTTTTTTAATAAATTTAGAGTAACAGTCATTTTATTTCTTCATAAATCAATAGTACGTGTGAAAATAAGTAGCTTTGTAATATATCTTATCAGATAAATCTGTTTTTGTTTCCTTCTGGACTGATCTTTAAGGCTACGTGCACACGTTGCGGATTCTCTGCGGATCCGCAGCATTTTTTGCAGTGCAGAAATGCTGCAGATCCGCAACTGATTTACAGTACAATGTAAGTCAATGAGAAAAAAAAAGTGCTGTGCACACTTTGCTGAAAATCCGCTGCGGAAATGCTGCGGATTAAAAGAAGTAGCATGTCACTTATTTTTTGTGAATCTGCAGCATTTTTGTACCAATTCCATTATAGAAAACCGCAGGGGTAAAAAGCGTAGCAAATCCACAAGAAAACCGCAGCAAAAACGCACAAAAAACACATCAAATCCGTAGGTGCGTTTTCTGCCAGGAGAGGCAGAATCCGTACCAGAAATTCCTAAGGCTAATCCGCAACGTGTGCACATAGTATATCTCAACTCATGGGTTTAATCTTTCCACAGGGAATACAGATTTTCCCATTCCTGAGAAAAGACGTGACAGTAGGAGCTCATAAAGCTCTATAGAGAACAGGAGAACTTGCAGTAGAAGGTCTGTGTGTTCCGCTAGCTCCTCCCACCCCATAGAATTTTAAAAGCACCAACTGCCATCTCAGCAAATGGAAAATCTATCTTCACTAAAGACAGATATCGCAAATGAATTGACAGCGAAAGATCAATCCGGGAAGAGAAAAAAAGCAAATTTCTCTGAGAAGATATATTACAAGGTTCCTCATTTTCACAAGTACTTTTGATTTATTAAATAAAATTTAAAACAATAGATACTCTAGCTTGCCTTATGATATTAGTCACATAGGTCACATGTGTGAAATCCTCTCCATTAGCCAAAACGGGGAACCACTTCCATGGAGTAGCTCTAGGGGTCTTGGCCAAGCCTTCGGAAAATGCACAATTCAATTTTTGGGACCTTTGTGACCGGGCACAAATCTCAAAAATAGGACACCAAGTGAAGACTCCATCTGGACATCTTTCCTATGGATATGCCAATAATGTATGTAACGGGAATAGCCCATTTAAGCATAGGTTGAGGATACAGTGCGAGTAGCATGGCATGTCCATATATCACCGGTTGGGATGCCAGGAGTTACACTAACGAGAGAGTTTACAGACGTAAAGGTATAAACATCAGGTGATTGTCTGGAATCCTCTTACTCTTTTTATTGCTCAGCTGCACCTGCCAACCGAGCCCTTGACTCAAGTGGTTGTATAAAAGAGCTTTCAGGCCCAATGTACAGTTACTTTGTACATTACGGGAAGTTGTGTAGACTTTATGCATTAGACTAGTGGTCTGGTCTCACTTCAGATTACTTTCGAGTGTTTGCATTACTATTTATTAATTGCAGGGCTTTATATGCTTTTCTCGTAGCCTAGAAATGTTAATTGAAGCTCCAGGATCCCAATGCAAAATGTCCACAACTCATATTCCCTTATATGAAATAGGTGAGGGTTGTGATGTCTACAGCCCATAATTCTGATCTATAGACATCAGCTGCATTCACTGGCAACTGTAAAATCATAATTTCAGTAAAATATAATCTGTACAAGTTTCTTCAACCTCAAAAAATTGCGGACACCTACATTTTTTTTACATTTTTTTTAAGGACAGGGCAAAAATCTGCCCTATTTTTATGGACTTTCCTGGAATATCTCAAGAACCTGGGCCCTCATCTTGTGCCATCTTCTGCCGCCGGGGAATGGAGAGGTAGAGGTGCATGCAAGCTCTTTCAATTCACTTCTATGAGGGCCCCGAGAATAGGCAAGAAGGCATTTTTTGAGGTATGGCATTCCAATAATTTTTTTAAGAATACATAGGGACATTAAGTAATATACAGAATGAATAAGCTATTTCTGAAAGGAGACAGAATGATTTCTTATAAAGTCTGAACAGAGCAGACAAATTTCCCTGAACATAACAAATGATTAGAGAAAAGTTCCAACGTGCTCGTAGTCACAGAACTACAGCAGAACATGCCCGGAAAAGCGAGTCTATCCACCTAACCACCGAGCCGAATACGTAGTGTGACATCAATCCCTACAGCTGCACCATTCAGACTGATGTAATCAATATCAAAGTCCTGTCTCACATAAACAAACTCAGATGTACTAATAATTTCCTTTAAGGCAACATCATCACCATTGTCGGGGAAGTGGAGTTTCATGTTTTGGTTCTGTCTGGGAATGTTTTATACTGGTTATACTGTAAGCGTAAGCTCAATGTCAGGTTAGATGAACTAAAGCCTTTATATTTTTAGTATTTGAAGCGCACATAATCCTTCCAAAATCTATCACAATCTCTCCATATATAACTGTACATATGTACAATGCCTACAAGTAGTATTCAACCCCCTGCAGATTTAGCAGGTTTTAATAAGATGCAAATAAGTTAGAGCCTTCAAACTTCAAACAAGAGCAGGATTTATTAATAGATGCATAAATCTTACAAACCCAAAAGTTTTGTTGCTCAGTTAAATTTTTATAAATTTTAAACATAAAAGTGTGGGTCAATTATTATTCAACCCCTAGGTTTAATATTTTGTGGAATAACCTTTGTTTGCAATTACAGCTAATAATCGTCTTTTATAAGACCTGATCAGGCCGGCACAGGTCTCTGGAGTTATCTTGGCCCACTCCTCCATGCAGATCTTCTCCAAGTTATCTAGGTTCTTTGGGTGTCTCTTGTGGACTTTAATCTTGAGCTCCTTCCACAAGTTTTCAATTGGGTTAAGGTCAGGAGACTGACTAGGCCACTGCAACACCTTGATTTTTTGCCTCTTGAACCAGGCCTTGGTTTACTTGGCTGTGTGCTTTGGGTTGTTGTCTTGTTGGAAGATGAAATGACGACCCATCTTAAGATCCTTGATGGAGGAGCGGAGGTTCTTGGCCAAAATCTCCAGGTAGGCCGTGCTATCCATCTTCCCATGGATGCGGACTAGATGGCCAGGCCCCTTGGCTGAGAAACAGCCCCACAGCATGATGCTGCCACGACCATGCTTGACTGTAGGGATGGTATTCTTGGGGGTCGTATGCAGTGCCATCCAGTCTCCAAACGTCACGTGTGTGGTTGGCACCAAAGATCTCGATCTTGGTCTCATCAGACCAGAGAACCTTGAACCAGTCAGTCTCAGAGTCCTCCAAGTGATCATGAGCAAACTGTAGACGAGCCTTGACATGACGCTTTGAAAGTAAAGGTACCTTACGGGCTCGTCTGGAACGGAGACCATTGCGGTGGAGTACGTTACTTATGGTATTGACTGAAACCAATGTCCCCACTGCCATGAGATCTTCCCAGAGCTCCTTCCTTGTTGTCCTTGGGTTAGCCTTGACTCTTCAGACAAGCCTGGCCTCGGCACGGGAGGCAACTTTCAAAGGCTGTCCAGGCCATGGAAGGCTAACAGTAGTTCCATAAGCCTTCCACTTCCGGATGATGCTCCTAACAGTGGAGACAGGTAGGCCCAACTCCTTGGAAAGGGTTTTGTACCCCTTGCCAGCCTTGTGACCCTCCACGATCTTGTCTCTGATGGCCTTGGAATGCTCCTTTGTCTTTCCCATGTTGACCATGTATGAGTGCTGTTCACAAGTTTGGGGAGGGTCTTAAATAGTCAGAAAAGGCTGGAAAAAGAGATAATTAATCCAAACATGTGAAGCTCATTGTTCTTTGTGCCTGAACTACTTCTTAATACTTTAGGGGAACCAAACAGAATTCTGGTGGGTTGAGGGGTTGAATAATAAATGACCCTCTGAAAATACTTTTCACAATTTAAAAAAAAAAATAAACAAAGAAATAACATTCTTTTTTGCTGCAGTGCATTTCACACTTCCAGGCTGATCTACAGTCCACATGTCACAATGCCAAGTTAATTCCAAATGTGTAAACCTGCTAAATTTGCAGGGGTTGAATACTACTTGTAGGCACTGTATATTATATAGAAGAGCCGGATAGGAAAATGTATATTTTTTCTCTTTGTGTTCACTGGTGGAAAAACATGTAATTGGATTAGAGCAGGTAACACTAGGATAACCTAGTGTTACCTGCTCTAATCCAATTACATGTTTTTCCCTGCTGCCTTGTTCCCATTTCCCTTCATGCTGTTTCATCTAAAGGAAATCTGTCAGGTTTTTACAGTTTAATCTGAGATCATCATAATTTCATCATCACCATAATCATCATGATAGACAAGAGAGCCTGATTCCAGGGATGTATCACTTATTAGGCTGTGTGCTGTCATTTCAATGCAATCAGTGTTTTAACAGCAGGAGATTATCACAGGTCTCACAGATCAGCCTAATCTGTGTAACCCCGCCCACACCACTGATTAGCAGCTTGCTGACAATGCACAGGAATCTGCCAATCAGTGGTGTGGGCGGGGTTATACACAGCTCAGCATTCTGAGCACTGCTACATATACAACAGAGAAAACAGAGATTCTATGGCTTTGGCTTTTGCCATTCTGCTCAGCAATGCAACTAGTATGGAATATATATATATATATATATATATATATATATATATATATATATATATATATATATATATATATATATATATATATATATATATATAATTATAAACAGGTTCCTTTTAGACAAGAAAGAGGGAACTTTTTTTTTTTATATTTACTGACTTTTATTGTACTATCACTATAAATACCATCAAAACTATTTTTTTCTTCAATAAGATATGTATGACCTGCAGCTAGGAAGCCAGCCAAGAATCAGCAAAGTCTATGCTGGGGGAGATGGGTTTTGATATTTGTTCACCTGCCTCTTCTGGTTGCCGACATTCCTCCGGAGCATTGCTCTGCGCTGCTGGGGGCATACTTGATGCACAAAACGTCTGGAATGCTGTTGCTGTAATGAATTTGCTTTGTCTAAGGAAAAGTACCCAGAAGACAGAGCTGAGATCAAAGAATTGTAAGCCTTTTATAAAGGTTTGCTATAAGGGACCATGGTTACTTGTTTTTACCTTGTCCATGTTTTAATGTGTTTAATGTGTAGAAGAGAAGCTCAGGCTAGTTCCGTTCACCTGTCGTAGTGGTTATATAAAAAGAGTCCCGATATAAAGTCACACTACCCTGACAGCATGAAACCTACTTGATCTGGTAGTCCTCCCTTGACCGGCCTCATGGCAGCCATACTTGTGATGAGGATGTGACTATCATGACCTAATAGTCCTCTCTATGCTGTCGTCATACCAGTTACGGAGGTGGTAGCCCTCTCTCCACATGCTCCATAGCGACCAAGGTAAAGACCACCTTTCTGCTTATTGCCCTTGATTGACAATAGAAATGACGTCAGGAAGATGAAGGCAATTGATCAGGTATAGAAGAAACCACATAAAGTACACAATACTCAAAAGCTGAAAGGATGTTATCAACATGATATGCAGTCACGGAAGATATGTGATCTCTAAGACATAGTATTGTCATCTCCACATGCCTCATTCAGATCATGATGGCCCTAGAGAAGAAGTGGCCAACAGGATTAGGTTGACTTGTCTTCACCGGCACTGACCTGGTAGCTTCCAACATCCAATAGCAGCCATGGTGGTAGTAGAAAGGATGGGGCCAACATTACTTGGAAGGCTTCTCTCGAAAGACCCAGTAGGAATAATGTTGATGTTGGTGGCCAACATGATATTGTAATTCTATCTCTTCACTACCCCAATAATTGGCTATTTTGTATTAGAAGAGAGTATGTGCCCAACATGACTTGTCAGCCAACTCTCTGCAGGTATCATACTAACCATGGTGGTGGCAGTAAAGAAGATGTGGCCAATAAGACCTGATAGCTCACTTTCTACAGGTCCTACAATGTCTACAGTAGTGCTGGTATTTAGGATTGTACCAAAATGACCAAACAACCCTTTCCATACCAGCTGTATACCAGCGATGGAAGTGGTGTACACAGGGGAGTACATAGAAATCATGGGACCCCATAGCAGAAGTTTTAATTGGGCCCTTCCTCCAAAATAATACAGTATGAAACCCACAAGATGAATTCTTCCACAGTACCCTACATACATCCGGTATTATAACCCTACTGTACCCCCGCCTCCCCTCAACCTTACCCTCAAAACACAGTATGATGCCCCAACTTTGATCATCACACAGCCCTCCATATAGTGTAATGGGCCTACATACAGTATAATGGCCCCTACACACACCTCTACTCAGTATGGCCCCAACATAACCATCCACACTATATAATGGCCCACACATAGCCCTCCAAACAGTATAATGGCACCCCCACTTAAACCTGTAAACAGTATATTATCCCCCCCATGTAGACCAGCAAACAGTATAATGGCCTCCACATAGTCCTGCATACAGTGTAATGGCCTCCCACATAAGCCTGCAAACAGTATAATGGACCCCAACATATACCTGCAAACATTATAATACCCCCCACGTAGACCAACAAACAGTATAAGATCCCCTTCACATAGACCTGCAAACAATAGAACGGCCTCCATATAGTCCTGCAAACAATATAATGGGCCCCAGATTGTCCTCCATACAGTATTACGGGCTCCACACAGTCCTACATACAGTATTATGGGCCCAACATAGTCCACCATACAGTGTTATGGGCCCCACATAGTCCTAAATACAGTATGATGGGCTCCACATAGTCCTTCAAACAGTATTATAGGCCTCACATATTCCTCTATACAGCATTATGGCCCTAGCATAGTCCTCCATACAGTATTATGGGCTTCATATAGTCCTCCATACAGTGTTATGGGTCCCACACAGTCCTATATACAGTATTATGGGCACCACATAGTCCTGCATACAGTATTATGGGCCCCACATAGTCCTCCATACAGTATTATGGGCCCCATATAGTTCTCCATACATTATTATATTCTGTCACATAGTCCTCCATACAATATTATGGGTCCCACATAGTTCTCCATACATTATTATGTGTCCCATATAGTCCTCCATACATTATTGTGTCTCATATAGTCCTCCATACAGTATTATGGGTCCCATATAGTTCTCCATGCATTATTATGTGTCCCATATAGTCCTCCATACAGTATTATGGGCCCACATAGTCGTAAATACAGTATGATGGGCTCCACATAGTCCTCCATACATTATTATAGGTCCCATATAGTCCTCCATAAAGTATAATGGGACCCGAATTTAATAAATTCTCACCTCTACCCATTCCTTGCTGCTCTGGTCTCTACAGTGTGTCTTCTGACCCTATACACTACTCAGCACAGAGGGTGCGCTGTAGTGATGACATCGTGTCCTCTGCATTGGGGTGTCACAGAGTTCAGGGGGAATGATGGTAGAGGGATTGTCAGCTGACGGTTTCGTCTCCCTTCATTGTCTTCTACTGTATTGGCATCCAGGACCAAAATGCTGATACAGCTGAAAGTACAATGCCAAGAGGAGCGGGGCGAGTCTTTTCTGACTCATGGACCCCATAGGGGCCGTGTTGTCTGCCCCCATTGGCGGTATGCCACTAAATGTAAAGGATGTGACCAACATGATATGGTAGTCCCATCTCCACAGAACCCATGGCGAGCATAGTTGTGTTGATGGGCTCTTTTTTTTATTTGTGCCTTTTACAAAGAGAGCAAGCCATCAGATCAGACAGCCAGTAAACCACAGGAAATGTTTCCTTTTCCTAATGTTCTGTACAAATTCTTTAAAGGCCCCGTCACACATAGCGACGCTCAAGCGATCCCGACAACGATACGACCTGTCAGGGATCGTTGCTGCGTCGCTATGTGGTCGCTGGTGAGATGTCAAACTGTGAGATCTCCCCAACGACGCAGCAGCGATGTGGCGACCTGTAGCGACCTGTACAACAATGTCACATGGCAGCTATTTCATGACGATTAACAGACCTCAATGAGGGACATCCTGTCATGAGGTCGTTGGTAAGGTGTCAATCACAGCGATGTGTGCTACCCAGGAGGACCTCAACGACCAAAAAAAGGTCCAGGCCATTCCGACACGACCAGCGATCTCACAGCAGGGGCCTGGTCGCTGCTACGTGTCACACATAGCGAGATCGCTACTGAGGTCGCTGTTGCGTCACAAAACTTGTGACTCAGCAGCGATCTCGCTAGCCATCTCGCTTTGTGTGACGGGGGCTTAAGTGATCATTTTAGCGATCGAGAGAATGTGGCAATTGTGACTAGGTTCTTCACTTTCCACAAGTCTCATAGTGAAAAAGATGGTGGAGATAGTTATGATGTGACCAACAAGACCTGGTAGCCTCCTATCTATACCTTCTATAGCAGCCATGGTAATAGTGGTACAGAGGATACATATGACTAACATGACTTGGTAACCCACTCTCCACAGGCACAATGATGGTGTTAGACATAATTTGGCCAACATGACCTTTTAACTTTCTGTTCACTAATTGTGGCCTAGTTCATGGTGGTAAAGACAATGTCCCCAACCTGACCTGGTGCCTTCCTCTCCATAGGTACCATAGCAACCATGGTGGTGTAGAAAGAATGAGCACATCACTAGGTAGCCCTCGCCCCACAGACCCAAAGGTAATAACGTTGGGGTACATGGTAGAAGTGATGTGGCCAAAATGACCTATTGATTCTACCTCCCTAGTTTGTGGTGGAAGAGAAGTGTAGTGGGCTGCTCTCCACTGGCAACCCAACCATGCTAGTAGTGATAGAAATATCTGGCCAACACGATTTTTTCTCTCACAAGGGTTATATCAGCCGTGGTGGTAAAGAGGATGTGACCAACATGACTTCATAGGTCCTTCATAATAGGTCCTACAGTGGCCACATTGGTGGTGGCCTCTGTGCCTTTGCCCTTAATTTGCAAGTCCAGTTCCAACACAAAGCCAGACAGGACAAGCCAAACAATTCAGGTATCCCTGAAACCAAAACTTACTGCTGCTAATAGTCTTCACTCATTCTCACATCAAAGCCAGTTCATCAATAAATGTATTGAAATTGATTATCTGGGATCCTGGAGCAGAGGCGGCATTATGCTGAAAGTTAGGCAACAGCAATAAACTTGAAAGCCATTTTTATTATGGGGGATGCAGTAATTACAGGGTTTGAGAATGGAATTGCAGCTTATTCCAACTGTGGCGTTATTGCATTCCCATAGTGCACTAGGGTGTGGCTGAAATTACAGCCTTCCTACCTGCAATCCATTACCTACAAGGAATAATACACAGGATGCCAGTAACAGCAAAACTCCATCCAAACAGGCTGGAATGAAAATTTTATGTAACATATTGCAGTAGATTTATCCATGTTTGGCATTAAAGGAAGCCCCAAAATTTCCTTATTAATAGCAGCATTTTTTGTAACCTATTTTTAAATTTTCCCTTTAATAAAGGGGGTGTCAATATAGTGGGTGTGGGACTATTATAACATTTGGGAGATATATTTACTAGTGTTTAACCTCTTTAAGATGCAGTCAATGTTATTTTTTGAATTTTTATTGTTTTCCACTTGTTCCTCTTAGAGCCATGAGACTGTTCTTTATTTGTGAGGGCTTTGTCTTAAAAAAAAGTTTGTTTGGATCGCCATTTTCCGAGACCCATGACTTTTCAGTCTTCCATTGATGGCCCCATTATAAAGGCTTGTTGTTTTACTTGATAAGCTGTAGTTTTTATAGTATTTTAGGCTACAAATAATATTCTGATGGTCTTTTGTTGGGGGAAGCTGCGGCTACCAGAAAATGACAACTTTGTCAATCCAATTTTTGCTTTACAACATTTCTTGTATGTAAAGGTTAAATAATTTTATATATTCATAGATCAGACTTTTACGAGCAATGCTAAAGATGGAAAGATGCAAGTTTTTTCAGTGTCAACTTGAATTTTTATTTTATTTTTAAGAATTTTTTAAACTTTTTTTTCTTCACTTCATTTTTTTTTTTGTACTTTTTGAAGACTGAATCCTGTGGCCCCCACACATAATTTTTAGAGCTTCATCAGGCGGTCCTGGAACATTTTTTATAACACATCTAATTGTGGAACTTATTATTATTCCAAGATCTATTGATTAAAATATTTTTCACTTGTGGGAAAACCCCCTTAACGTCCCATCAAAAGAAAGGTCGCCTTGTCGTGGCTGGGGGACAATTTGTGCACTAAGTACCTTATTTTTATGTGTCTTTTATATAGCAGCATTATTTGCATTCCACATATTCAATGTTTGCATACATCTTGGCGCACACAGCTGCTGCTGCTGCTGTATGCTTTAGTTTAGATATAACATAAACATTTTAATACAAATGCCATGTAAAGTGAGTGATAAGTGGCAGCTGAGCTTTCGTTTCTGTCATCTCTTAAATTTCATTGACACCAAGAACCTATAATTACTTCTGTAATAAACACAGATTTTGAGGGAAAATAGGTCACAGTAAACTATAAGTGCTGCTGCGATTATGAGGTGATATATAAACTTAATTGATGAATTACATCATAGTGTTTCCATCACAAAGTGCTTCTATATTACCATTTTTCTGTATTACAATGTGGAGCAGAATAGAGTCAGTAGTCAGCACTATAAGCACATCACTGGCCATCAAGCTATGGATTTTTGGTAAAGTAGTGGCATGTTGTAGTTAAAGGGAACCTGTCACCTCCAAAATGGAAGTTGAGCTAAGCCCACCAGCATCAGGGGCTTATCTACAACATTCTGTAATGCTGTAGATAAATCCCCGATGTATCCTGAAAGATGAGATAAAGAGGTTAGATTATACTCACCCAGGGGCGGTCTCGGTACGATGGGCGTCGCAGTCCGGTGCGGGGCCTCCTTTCTTTATATGATGATGTCCTCTTCTTGTCTTCACGCTCCAGCGCAGGCGTACCTAGTCTGTCCTGTTGAGGGCAGAGCAAAGTACTGCAGTGCGCAGGTGCTGGGCTTCTCTGACCTTTCCCGCTGCCTGCGCACTGCAGTACTTTGCTCTGCCCTCAACAGGACAGACTAGGTATGCCTGCGCTGGAGCGTGAAGACAAGAAGAGGACATCATCATATAAAGAAAGGAGGCCCCCCACCGGACCCACCGGACCGCGACGCCCATCGTACCGAGACCGCCCCTGGGTGAGTATAATCTAACCTCTTTATCTCATCTTTCAGGATACATCGGGGGCTTATCTACAGCATTACAGAATGCTGTAGATAAGCCCCTGATGCTGGTGGGCTTAGCTCACCTTCAATTTTAGGGGTGACAGGTTCCCTTTAACCCCTTCATGACCAGGGGATTTTTCGTTTTTCCGTGTTCGTTTTTCGCTCCCCTCCTTCCCAGAGCCATAACTTTTTTATTTTTCCGTCAATTTGGCCATGTGAGGGCTTATTTTTTGCGGGACGAGTTGTACTTTTGAACGACATCATTGGTTTTAGCATGTCGTGTACTAGAAAACGGGAAAAAAATTCCAAGTGCGGTGAAATTGCAAAAAAAGTGCAATCCCACATTGGTTTTTTGTTTGGCTTTTTTGCTAGGTTCACTAAATGCTAAAAATGACCTGCCATTATGATTCTCCAGGTCATTACGAGTTCATAGACACCAAACATGACTAGGTTATTTTTTATCTAAGTGGTGAAAAAAAATTCCAAACTTTGCTAAAAAAAAAAAAAAAATTGCGCCATTTTCCGATACTCGTAGCGTCTCCATTTTTCGTGATCTGGGGTCGGTTGAGGGCTTCTTTTTTGCGTGCCGAGATGACGTTTTTAATGATAGCATTTCGGTGCAGATACGTTCTTTTGATCGCCCGTTATTGCATTTTAATGCAATGTCGCGGCGACCAAAAAAACGTAATTCTGGCGTTTCGAGTTTTTTTCCCGCTACGCTGTTTAGCGATCAGGTTAATACTTTTTTTTATTTGATAGATCGGGCAATTCTGAGCGCGGCGATACCAAATATGCGTAGATTTGATATTTTTTTTATTGATTTATTTTGATTGGGGCGAAAGGGGGGTGATTTAAACTTTTATGTTTTTTTTATTTTTTTCACATTTTTTTAAACTTTTTTTTTTAACTTTTGCCATGCTTCAATAGCCTCCATGAGAGGCTAGAAGCAGGCACAAGCCGATCGGCTCTGCTACATAGCAGCGATCTGCTGATCGCTGCTATGTAGCAGAATTGCACGTGTGCTGTGAGCGCCGACCACAGGGTGGCGCTCACAGCGACGGGCAATCAGTAACCATAGAGGTCTCAAGGACCTCTATGGCTACAATGGAGACGCATCGCCGACCCCCGGACATGTGACGGGGGTCGGCGATAACGTCATTTCCGGCCGCCCGGCCGGAAGCGGTAGTTAAATGCCGCTGTCTGCGTTTGACAGCGGCATTTAACTAGTTAATAGGTGCGGGCAGATCGCGATTCTGCCCGCGCCTATTACGGGCACATGTCAGCTGTTCAAAACAGCTGACATGTCCCGGCTTTGGTGCGGGCTCACCGCGGAGCCCTGCATCAAAGCAGGGGAGCCGGCATCGGACGGTATAGTACGTCCGATGCCGGTAAGGGGTTAATGTTATGGGTAATAGCTTAAAGGGATTCTGACTAGTAATGAGCGAGTGTACTCCTTGCTCGTGTTTTCCTGAGCACGCTCGGGTGACCTCCGAGTATTTATGACTAGGGTTGAGCGAAACGGGTCGAACATTTTCAAAAGTCGCCGACTTTTGGCTAAGTCGGGGTTTCATGAAACCCGATCCGACCCCTGTGCGGGGTCGGCCATGCGGTACGCGACTTTCGCGCCAAAGTCGCGTTTCAATGACGCGAAAAGCGCCATTTCTCAGCCAATGAAGGTAAACGCAGAGTGTGGGCAGCGTGATGACATAGGTCCTGGTCCCCACCATCTTAGAGAAGGGCATTGCAGTGATTGGCTTGCTGTCTGCGACGTCACAGGGGCTATAAAGAGGCGTTCCCGCCGACCGCCATCTTACTGCTGCTGATCTGAGCTTAGGGAGAGGTTGCTGCCGCTTTGTCAGAAGCAGGGATAGCGTTAGGCAGGGTCCATTAACCACCAAACCACTTGTGCTGCAGCGATTTCCACTGTCCAACACCACCCTCGGTGTGCAGGGACAGTGGAAGTTTTTTTTTTTTTTTTTTTCCCCTCAGCGCTGTAGCTCATTGGGCTGCCCTAGAAGGCTCCCTGATAGCTGCATTGCTGTGTGTACGCCGCTGTGCAAACCAACTGCTTTTTTCAAAGCACAAATCCTCTTGTTCCTTCCTTTCTGCACAGCTATCTTTTTTGTTTGTCCACACTTTTTATTTCATTTGTGCATCAGTCCACTCCTTATTGCTGCCTGCCATACCTGGCTGAGATTACTGCAGGCAGGGAGATAGTAGCTGCCTGCCATACCTGGCTGAGATTACTGCAGGCAGGGAGATAGTAATTGTAGGACATTCCCTGTTTTTTTTTTTTTTTTTTTTTGGGTGGGAGATTAAGATTGGCAATTTGGCATTTCTGCTAGAGTGCCATCCCTGTGTGTGCCATCTCTCTCACATAGTGGGCCATAGAAAGCCTTTTCATTTTTCTGTATTTTTTTTGTGGGGTGTATAAATTCTCCCTGATAAAAATACAGTGGGAGATTAATATTGGCCTTTGGGCTTGTGTGCCAGTCCTGAGTGTGCCATCTCTCTCACAAATAGTGGGCCATAGAAAGCCTATTTTATTTTTTTTGGGGTTTTATAAATTCTCCCTGAAAAAAAGGGAGATTAATATTGGCCTCTGGGCTTGTGTGCCAGTCCTGAGCGTGCCATCTGTGCCAGCCCTGAGCGTGCCATCTCTCTCACAAATAGTGGGCCATAGAAAGCCTATTTAATTTTTTTTTTGGTTTTATAAATTCTCCCTGAAAAAAAGGGAGATTAATATTGGCCTCTGGGCTTGTGTGCCAGTTGTGAGCGTGCCATCTGTGCCAGTCCTGAGCGTGCCATCTCTCTCACAAATAGTGGGCCATAGAAAGCCTATTTAATTTTTTTTTTTGTTTTATAAATTTTCCCTGAAAAAAGGGAGATTAATATTGGCCTCTGGGCTTGTGTGCCAGTTGTGAGCGTGCCATCTGTGCCAGTCCTGAGCGTGCCATCTCTCTCACAAATAGTGGGCCATAGAAAGCCTATTTAATTTTTTTTTTGGTTTTATAAATTTTCCCTGAAAAAAGGGAGATTAATATTGGCCTCTGGGCTTGTGTGCCAGTTGTGAGCGTGCCATCTGTGCCAGTCCTGAGCGTGCCATCTCTCTCACAAATAGTGGGCCATAGAAAGCCTATTTAAATATTTTTTTGGTTTTATAAATTCTCCCAGAAAAAAAGGGAGATTAATATTGGCCTCTGGGCTTCTGTGCCAGTCCTGAGCGTGCCATCTGTGCCAGTCCTGAGCGTCCCATCTCTCTCACAAATAGTGGGCCATAGAAAGCCTATTTTTTTTTTTTTTTGGGTTTTAGAAATTCTCCCTGGAAAAAAAAAGGGAGATTAATATTGCCCTTTGGGCTTGTGTGCCAGTACTAAGCGTTCCATCTCTCTCTCTCTCTCTCAGTCAGTGGGCCATAGAACGCCTATTTTTGGTTTTATTTGGTTTCTAAATTCTTCCTGATAAAATCATATTTTTTTTATTATTTTTTTTTCTAAAGTCTCCCTGAAAAAAAAAAAAAAAAAAAAAACAGTGGGAGATTAATATTGGCCTTTCTGCTTGTGTGCCAGTCTTGACTCCTGGGTGCGTCATCTCTCAGTCAGTGGGCCATAGAATGCCTATTTTTGGTTTTATTTGTTTTATAAATTCTCCCTGAAAAAATCATTTTATTTTATTTGGTTTCTAAATTCTTCCTGATAAAATCATATTTTTTTTATTATTTTTTTTTCTAAAGTCTCCCTGAAAAAAAAAAAAAAAAAAACAACCAAAAAAAACAGTGGGAGATTAATATTGGCCTTTCTGCTTGTGTGCCAGTCTTGACTCCTGGGTGTGCCATCTCTCTCTCTCTCTCTCTCTCTCTCTCTCTCTCCAATTGTGGTCCATAGAAAGCCTATATTTTTTTTCCTTGATTTGGGTTCCAAAATCTACCAGAGAAAATAACTCCATCAATCATTGGTAGAAAAATATTGGCCTCTGGGCTTGTGTGCCACTCCTGATTCCTGTGTGCGTCATCTCTCACTCAGTGGCCCATAGAAAGCATATAGTTTGTTACATTTGTTTTCTAAATTCTCCCTGCAAAAATCTATTTTTTTTTTTTTGGGGGGTTTCTAAAGTGTTCCTGAAAAAAATAAAAATAAAAAAAAAATAATAGTGTGACATTAATATTAACATTTGTGCTTCAGTGACAGTCCTGCGTGTGGGGCATCTCTCTAATTTGCAGCCACCAAAAAAAGAGTGTGTAACATTGGGCCTGATTTTCGCTGTGGTCTCACCAACCTGTAAAGGGGTAGCTAAATCATACTGAAGTTATAGCTCACCGTGTAAGTTGTGTGACTGCAACAAATAACGTTAGTTTGGTTACGTTTTTAAAACAATGAGGAAGTCTAGTGGAAGAGGTCGTGGCCGGGGGCGTTCATTGTCAGCTGGTAATGAGGGTAGTGGTAGTGGTGGAGCATCAGGTGGTCGTGGGGAAAAAAATATTGCACCTAAGTCTGGAGCTGTGGAGCCAGGTTCGTCGTCCGGCTACACAAGGCCTCGAACGCTCCCTTTTCTGGGATTAGGAAAACCGCTTTTAAAGCCGGAGCAGCAAGAGCAAGTTTTGGCTTATCTTGCTGACTCAGCCTCTAGCTCTTTTGCCTCCTCTCGTGAAACTGGTAAAAGTAAAAGCAGCGCGTCGTTAGTGGATGTTCACGGTCAGGGACAAGTCACTTCCTTGTCCTCTTCAGCAAAAACAACAACAGAGAAGAATGCAGCAGGCGACACAACGGGTTACTCCATGGAGCTCTTTACACATACCGTCCCTGGCTTAGAAAGTGAAGCAGTTAACAGTCCATGCCCATTACAAATTGAATCTGACATGGAGTGCACTGACGCACAGCCACAGCCAGACTACTATGCTGGTCCTTTGACTCAGACCACAACATTGCCCTCGCAGGGTGCTGATCAAGAATCAGACCCTGATGAGACTATGTTGCCCCATCACGAACGCTATACCACCGAACGACACGGTGACACAGACGAAGTTGCGCAGGAGGTACAAGAAGAGTTATTAGATGACCCAGTTCTTGACCCCGATTGGCAGCCATTGGGGGAACAGGGTGCAGGCGGCAGCAGTTCTGAAGCAGAGGAGGAGGAGGGGCCGCAGCAGGCATCAACATCGCCACAGGTTCCATCTGCCGGGCCCGTATCTTGCCCAAAACGCGTGGCAAAGCCAAAACCTGGTGGAGGACAGCGTGGCCATCCGGTTAAAGCTCAGTCTGCAATGCCTGAAAAGGTATCCGATGCTAGAAAGAGTGCAGTCTGGCATTTTTTTAAACAACATCCAATTGATCAGCGCAAAGTCATCTGTCAAAAATGTTCTACTTCCTTAAGCAGAGGTCAGAATCTGAAAAGTCTCAATACTAGTTGCATGCATAGACATTTAACCACCATGCATTTGCAAGCCTGGACTAACTACCAAACGTCCCTTAAGGTTGTTGCACCCTCGGCCAATGAAGCTAGTCATCAACGCAACATCCCTTCCGGCAGTGTAGGACCACCATTTAGCGCACCACCTGCTGTATCTGTGCAGGTATCTTTGCCAGGCCAAAGCAGTCAGGGTCAGGGAATCACCAGTTTCGTAGTAGGAAACACTGCATCTAGGGCACCGGCGGCAACAATACCATCTCCCACCGTCTCTCAGTCTGCCATGTCCACCGGCACCCCCGCTAGTTCCACGATCTCCATCTCTCCAGTCCAGCTCACCCTACATGAGACTATGGTTAGAAAAAGGAAATACTTAGCCTCGCATCCGCGTACACAGGGTTTGAACGCCCACATAGCTAGACTAATCTCGTTAGAGATGATGCCCTACCGGTTAGTTGAAAGCGAAGCTTTCAAAGACCTGATGGACTACGCTGTACCACGCTACGAGCTACCCAGTCGACACTTTTTTTCCAGAAAAGCCATCCCAGCCCTCCACCAGCATGTTAAAGAGCGCATCGTCCATGCACTCAGGCAATCTGTGAGCACAAAGGTGCACCTGACAACAGATGCATGGACCAGTAGGCATGGCCAGGGACGTTACGTGTCCATCACGGCACACTGGGTAAATGTGGTGGATTCAGGGTCCACAGGGGACAGCAAGTTTGGGACAGTTCTGCCTAGCCCACGGTCTAGTAAACAGTTGTCTGTAGCCGTTCGCACCCCCTCCTCCTCCTCCTCCTCCTCGTCCTCCTGCAGAAGCAAGAGCTCGTCCACAGACCGCAGTCGCACAAACACTCCATCCGCACCTGCCACTGTTGCACACCAGGTCTCCCATTATGGGGCAGCTACTGGCATACGTCAGCAGGCTGTATTGGCTATGAAGTGTTTGGGCGACAATAGACACCGCGGAAGTTCTGTCCGAGTTCTTGCAGCAAGAAACGCAGTCGTGGCTGGGCACTGTAGATCTTGAGGCAGGCAAGGTAGTGAGTGATAACGGAAGGAATTTCATGGCTGCCATCTCCCTTTCCCAACTGAAACACATTCCTTGCCTGGCTCACACCTTAAACCTGGTGGTGCAGTGCTTCCTGAAAAGTTATCCGGGGTTATCCGACCTGCTCCTCAAAGTGCGTGGACTTTGCGCACATATCCGCCGTTCGCCTGTACACTCCAGCCGTATGCAGACCTATCAGCGTTCTTTGAACCTTCCCCAGCATCGCCTAATCATAGACGTTGCAACAAGGTGGAACTCAACACTGCACATGCTTCAGAGACTGTGCGAACAGAGGCGGGCTGTTATGTTTTTGTGGGAGGATACACATACACGGGCAGGCAGTAGGATGGCAGACATGGAGTTGTCAGGTGTGCAGTGGTCGAAGATTCAAGACATGTGTCAAGTCCTTCAGTGTTTTGAGGAATGCACACGGCTGGTTAGTGCAGACAATGCCATAATAAGCATGAGCATCCCCCTAATGCGTCTGCTGATGCAAAGTTTGACGCACATAAAGGATCAGGCGTCTGCACCAGAGGAAGAGGAAAGCCTTGATGACAGTCAGCGATTGTCTGGTCAGGGCAGTGTACATGACGAGGTACCGGGCGAAGAGGAGGTGGAGGATGAGGAGGATGATGGGGATGAGTATATTTTTAATGAGGAAGCTTTCCCGGGGGCACGGGAAATTGGTGGCGTGGCAAGGCCGGGTTCTGGTTTTTTGAGGGACACAAGTGACGTAGATTTGCCTGCAACTGCCCCTCAACCAAGCACAACCGCAGATTTGACAACGGGAACTTTGGCCCACATGGCGGATTATGCCTTGCGTATCCTCAAAAGGGACACACGCATTACAAAAATGATGAACGATGACGATTACTGGTTGGCCTGCCTCCTTGATCCTCGCTATAAAGGCAAATTGCAAAATATTATGCCACATGAGAACTTGGAACTAATATTAGCAACAAAACAATCAACTCTTGTTGACCGTTTGCTTCTGGCATTCCCTGCACACAGCGCCCGTGATCGTTCTCACACGAGCTCCAGGGGCCAGCAGACCAGAGGTGTTAGAGGGGCAGAAATCAGAAGTGGCGTTGGCCAGAGGGGTTTTCTGACCAGGTTGTGGAGTGATTTTTCTATGACCGCAGACAGGACAGGTACTGCAGCATCAATTCAAAGTGACAGGAGACAACATTTGTCCAGTATGGTTACAAACTATTTTTCATCCCTTATCGACGTTCTCCCTCAACCGTCATTCCCATTTGATTACTGGGCATCCAAATTAGACACCTGGCCAGAATTGGCAGAATATGCATTGCAGGAGCTTGCTTGCCCGGCAGCTAGTGTCCTATCAGAAAGAGTATTCAGTGCTGCAGGTTCAATACTAACAGAAAAAAGGACTCGTCTGGCTACCCAAAATGTAGATGATCTAACCTTCATTAAAATGAACCACAACTGGATTTCAAAATCTTTTGCCCCACCCTGCCCGGCTGACACCTAGCTTTCCTATGAAAAGGTCTTGCCTGTGGACTATTCTGAATGACTTTTCCAATCTCGTAATTTTCTTCACCTGATTGTCCAGCATACGACATGTTTCCACCTCACGAAATGGCCAAACTCCCCACACGGGGCCGTGCTATCGCCACTTTGCGCTTGGACCCTTGAGAGTGCTGTTTGTCTGAAGAGGTGGGTGTGGCCGCTTTTGGTCGACGGCACTGCCACTGGGTCCCTCATAGTACAATAAAGTGTCTCTGGCGGTGGTGGTGCGCACCCAACGTCAGACACACCGTTGTAATATGAGGGGCCCTGTGCCTGTACCGCCGGCCACAAGACAGTTCCCCCCCCCAGCTCAAACAGTGCTCTACCACTAGCAAAATTATCTCTCACAGCTTCACCAATGTGTAGTCTAGGCGCTGACATCCTTCAATGCCTGGCACTGACAATACCATTGTTTTGACATTTTTGTTATGTTAGGCCTTCGAAGCCTGTCTGCGGTCCCTTCTTTCTACAACTACTACACTGACCAGGCCACTGCTGGCCGTGTTACCCTGGAACCAATTTAAAAGTGCCTACAGTCAGCCCAATTTTGTTATGTTAGGCCTTCGAAGACTGTCTGCCGTCACTCCTTCCACTAGACTTCCACTGACCATACACTGCTGCCCATGTACCCCTGGAACCAATTTAAAGTGCCTACAGCCAGCCCAATTTTGTTATGTTAGGCCTTGGAAGCCTGTCTGCGGTCACTCCTTCCACTAGACTTCCACTGACCAGACCACTGCTGCCCGTGTACCCCTGGAACCAATTTAAAAGTGCCTACAGCCAGCCCAAGTTTGTTATGTTAGGCCTTCGAAGCCTGTCTGCGGTCACTCCTTCCACTAGACTTCCACAGACCAGACCACTGCTGCCCGTGTACCCCTGGAACCAATTTAAAAGTGCCTACAGCCAGCCCAAGTTTGTTATGTTAGGCCTTGGAAGCCTGTCTGCGGTCACTCCTTCCACTAGACTTCCACTGACCAGACCACTGCTGCCCGTGTACCCCTGGAACCAATTTAAAAGTGCCTACAGCCAGCCCAAGTTTGTTATGTTAGGCCTTGGAAGCCTGTCTGCGGTCACTCCTTCCACTAGACTTCCACTGACCAGACCACTGCTGCCCGTGTACCCCTGGAACCAATTTAAAAGTGCCTACAGCCAGCCCAAGTTTGTTATGTTAGGCCTTGGAAGCCTGTCTGCGGTCACTCCTTCCACTAGACTTCCACTGACCAGACCACTGCTGCCCGTGTACCCCTGGAACCAATTTAAAAGTGCCTACAGCCAGCCCAAGTTTGTTATGTTAGGCCTTCGAAGCCTGTCTGCGGTCACTCCTTCCACTAGACTTCCACTGACCATACACTGCTGCCCATGTACCCCTGGAACAAATTTAAAAGTGCCTACAGCCAGCCCAAGTTTGTTATGTTAGGCCTTCGAAGCCTGTCTGCGTCCCGTTCTTTCAACTATAACTACACTGACCAGGCCACTGATGGCCGTGTTCCCTTGGAACCAATTTTAACTTGCCTACAGCCAGCCCTATGTTATTATGTTAGGCCTTCGAAGCCTCTCTGCGGTCACTCCTTCCACTAGACTTCCACAGACCAGACCACTGCTGCCCGTGTACCCCTGGAACCAATTTAAAAGTGCCTACAGCCAGCCCAAGTTTGTTATGTTAGGCCTTGGAAGCCTGTCTGCGGTCACTCCTTCCAGTAGACTTCCACTGACCAGACCACTGCTGCCCGTGTACCCCTGGAACAAATTTAAAAGTGCCTACAGCCAGCCCAAGTTTGTTATGTTAGGCCTTCGAAGCCTGTCTGCGTCCCGTTCTTTCAACTATAACTACACTGACCAGGCCACTGATGGCCGTGTTCCCTTGGAACCAATTTTAACTTGCCTACAGCCAGCCCTATGTTATTATGTTAGGCCTTCGAAGCCTGTCTGCGTCCCGTTCTTTCAACTACAACTACACTGACCAGGCCACTGATGGCCGTGTTCCCCTGGAACCAATTTTAACTTGCCTACAGCCAGCCCAATGTTAGGCCTTTGATGCCTGTCTGCCGTCAATCCTTCCACTAGGCCTCCACTGACCTGTCTATTGCTGCCCGTGTACCCCTTGAACCAACATCATTAAATATAAAAAAAATTAATTTGATTAAAAAAAATAAGATCGTGTTGAGATCTCAAATGCAGACATTTTAACAATCAAAACAAACACACAACAAATATCTGGAACTGTACTACAAAGGTCCAACAGCTACAATTTCTTTCTCCTGCAAGAAGTTAACTGAAAGTTTTTTGGAGTTGTTAACACAGATATGGCATCCACCGAGTGTTGTCCTGTCGCGTCTCCTTTAAATTATTTCCAATAAGATGTTAAACTATTAATTTAATAAAATCAATAATTAAAAAAATAATTGAGTAAGTCAAAAGCACATTGCAAATAAACATTAATTACAAATCAAGAAGCATGGCGCGTCCGAGGGTGAGTAGATACCGAATAAGAATATAATCACCCTCGGACGCGCAATGCTTATTTACAACAGCCTTCCTTCCTAAGAATCAGCCCTTCCGTGGTGTAGAGAGAGGTTGTGTTACACTCCAAGGTGTTCCCCAGGTTGCCTTTCCTGAGCTTCGATCTTCCGGCTCTCGTTTAGTAGCTGTTGGAAACTACGCTGCATTAGGCCTACTAATTGTGTATGGGGTGTAGAGACAGGTTGTGTTACACTCCAAGGTTTTCACCAGGTTGCCTTTCCTGAGCTTCGATCTTCATGCTCTCGTTTAGTAGGTGTCGGAAAGTAGGCTGCATTAGGCCTAAAAAATGGGGAATGGGGTGGAGAGAGATGGTGTGTTACACTCCAAGGTGTTCCCCAGGTTTCCTTGCCATTGCTTCGGTCTTCCGACTCTCGTTTAGTAGTTGTAGAAAAGTACACAGCATTAGGCCTACAAAATGGGTATGGGGTGGAGAGAGATGGTGTGTTACACTCCAAGGTGTTCCCCAGGTTGCCTTTCCTGAGCTTCGATCTTCATGCTCTCGTTTAGTAGGTGTCGGAAAGTAGGCTGCATTAGGCCTAAAAAATGGGGAATGGGGTGGAGAGAGATGGTGTGTTACACTCCAAGGTGTTCCCCAGGTTTCCTTGCCATTGCTTCGGTCTTCCGACTCTCGTTTAGTAGTTGTAGAAAAGTACACTGCATTAGGCCTAAAAAATAGGTATGGGGTGGAGAGAGATGGTGTGTTACACTCCAAGGTGTTCCCCAGGTTGCCTTTCCTGAGCTTCGATCTTCATGCTCTCGTTTAGTAGGTGTCGGAAAGTAGGCTGCATTAGGCCTACAAATTGGGTATGGGGTGGAGAGAGATGGTGTGTTACACTCCAAGGTGTTCCCCAGGTTTCCTTGCCATTGCTTCGGTCTTCCGACTCTCGTTTAGTAGTTGTAGAAAAGTACACAGCATTAGGCCTACAAAATGGGTATGGGGTGGAGAGAGATGGTGTGTTACACTCCAAGGTGTTCCCCAGGTTGCCTTTCCTGAGCTTCTATCTTCAGGCTCTCATTAAATTGTGGTTAAATGGAACAACTGCATTTGGCGTACTAGTTGGTTTGGGGCCTACTATCGGTGTCTGCCACTCCTTGCTGTTCTCCTGGTTTCCTGTCCTGAAATACCATTTTCAGCCTCTCGTTAAGTAGTTGTTAATGTTAGACTGCATTTGGCCTACTAGTTGGGTTGGGGCCTACTATCGGTGTCTGCCACTCCTTGCTGTTCTCCTCCACTGAACAAAGCTGTGCCGCCTGTTTACTACGGTTGCCAATTTTGAACTGCATTTCGACTACTTACTGATTTGGCCCTACTCTCTGTGTCAGCCTCTCATTCCAGTTGTCCTCCACTGCAATGCCCCCTGGTTATTCCTGTGTTACCAATTTTGAACTGCATTTAGCCCACTTTCTTCTTTGGGCCTATATCTGTGTTTCCACTTCATCGTGCCCATTGCCCAGCCAGTGATAGATGAGTCTGCTGGTACATTGACCCATAACGCAACATTCCCCGTGCACGCTACACAACAACATTGTGACCCTGCTGAAAGTCAGGTTGCTCTTCCCGCATACCATACCACCTTACACGGGGACAAAGAGGAAGGTGCAGATGAAAGTGCAGGTTCCTTCATCAGGTGGGGGGAGGAATACTAGTTGGCGACGTCACTGGCACAGGGCCTCTCATAGTACGCAAAAGTGTTGCTGCCGGTGGGAGGCGCCCCCGCCGTGCAAACACACCGCTGTACTTTGAGGGGCCCTGTGCCAGTGCCAATGCCAACGAGTGGGCCCCCCCTGCTTGCTCAGGTTCACAGCACTTGCAAAGTTGAAATACTTACCTCTCCCTGCTCCACTGCCGTGACGTGGTCCAGATTTCCTGGGCCCACTAATTACTTGAACCAGCCCTACCCACCACAACTTTAGCCAAATGACCCCCAATTTCAAATGCCTTCCAATTATTATAAGGTAAATTACGCTTGACAAGCTTCATTAAGAAGAATGGATGGTTTTGACATTAAAATGGGCACTCTAGGTGTTTTCCTGGCCCCCACTCACTGCCGACTATGCTGCCCCATTGACTTGCATTGGGTTTCGTGTTTCGGTCGATCCCGACTTTACGTCATAATCGGCCGATTTCACTCGACCCGACTTTGGACATAGTCGGGTTTCGCAAAACCCGGCTCGACTCTAAAAAGGTCAAGGTCGCTCAACTCTATTTATGACTGCTCGGAGATTTAGTTTTCATCACGGCAGCTGGATGATTTACAGCCGCTAGCCTATTTGATTGCATGTGGGGATTCCCTAACAACCAGGCAACCCCCACATGTACTCAGCCTGACTAGTAGCTGTAAATTATTCAGCTGCCGCCGATAAAAACTAAGTGTCCGAGCAGTCATAAATACTCGGAGGTCACCCGAGCGTGCTCGGGAAAACCCGAGCAACGTGTACACTCACTCATCACTAATCTTGACAGTTCATACTTGCAACCCGATCCACTGGCAGCATGTACCAGACACTGGCGGTATGATCTCAGCCACATCTGTTTCACTCTGAGATGCTGCGGCGTTTTAGAAAAAAAACATTATTTAAAGTGAATCTGTCATAACATTTTTGTTACTCCACCTGACAGCAGCATAGTTTAGAGAAAGAGACCCCGATTCCAGCGATGTGTCACTTCTGGTCTGCTTGCTGTCATTTTGATAAGATCCCTGTTATATCTGTTGCCGATTTATCAGTTCTCAGAATGCTGAGCTCTAAATAACCCCGCTCACTGCCCTGATTGGCAGCTTTCTACCTATCCACACAGTGCACAAAGTAAGCTGCCAATCAGTGGTGGGGGCGGGTTTATACAGAGCTCATGCATATGCTTGACAACCTGGCAGCAGGTTTACTAGTCCTCTAGAGATAATCTCCAATGATTGTATCAAAACTACAGCAAGCAGCCTAGTAAGTGACACATCGCTGTAATCAGGAGCTCTGTCTCTATAGTATGCTGCTCTCAGATTAGGTGGCAAAAACCCAGTGAGAGATTCCCTTTAAAAACACCCGGGGACCAAGCCCCAAGAGAGACTAGTTGGACAGGCGCACAGAGAGACACCTGTCACTCCAGCACAGTGGTTGGAGAGAAGCCGCTGGGGTTTCACCTGTCCGACTAGTCTCCTGTGCAGCTCAGTCCCCAGCAGGAATTAAACTATACTTTGCTCTGAAACACTTCAGTGTTTAATAAAATAGGAATAGTCCTTCAGCAAATAATAAGACTTGTGGTTTCCAGTAATGTTACTCTCTTGCATAAATGATGAGGCTTTTATTAAAAAGGTAAAATGAATAATGTTGCAACTTTGAGAAAAAGTCCCTATGGTTTGGGTATACGGCTCCTATAAAGATGTAGGCTACTTTCACACTAGCGTCGGTACGGGGCCGTCGCGCTGCGTCGGCCCGACGTACAGACGCATACTGTGCAAGCGCCGCACAACGGGGGCAGCGGATGCATTTTTCCAGCGCATCCGCTGCCCCTTTGTGAGTTGCGGGGAGGTGGGGCAGAGTTTCGGCCGCGCATGCGCGGTCGGAAATGGCAGACACAACGCAGCAAAAAACGTTACATGTAACGTTTTTTGCTGCCGACGGTCCACCACAACACGTCGCAACCATCGCACTACGGTTGCGATGTGTGGCAAAGTGTCGCAATGCGTCGCTAATGTTAGTCAATGGAGAAAAAAACGCATCCTGCTAGCAATTTTGCAGGATGCGTTTTTTCTCCTAAACGACGCATTACGACGTGCAGTGCACGACGCTAGTGTGAAAGTAGCCGTAAGCGTCTGCAGCATTACAGACTACACATACAAACTAGAACTTGATACTCATTGATGTCTATATTTAGGAAGATTGATATTTTTGGAGTTTTTTTTACCTTTAGGTCAAAACTTCCCCCAAAAAAATCAAACACTGGGTTTAGAGCTAAGACAAACATCTCTTATGAGCTTTATTTTTGGATTGATTTATGACAGCTTGCCTTTTAGATGAAAATTAATGGGACATCATATTCAACAAGTTGTAGGAGTTCTCTTCTGGTCAGGCAGGTTCTGGAAGGTCGGATGATGGGCACAGCATTAAAAACGAGAGTTGAGAAATAGCCGGCTTTGCTCATTTGCAATTCCTAGTAGAAGATTTTAATATTTTAATTTTTATGTTATGGATTCCATGCCAAGATTCCTTCTTATAGATGAGGTAAAAGCCCCAGGATAGGCGATAAATGTCAGATCACTGCGATCACCTTTGATGATAAGGATTGGGATCCTGGGTCGCTCATTGTATTGAAGCAGGAGTCTTGTATGTGCAACATCCCTGTATTTCTTGTTTATGGGAATGACGGAGATAGCCATGCGATATACTTGCTAATCTCATAGACAAGGAATGGAGCTGTGGTGCCCAAATGGGGCCACTGCCTATGGGACCTATTTTTTTTTGCTTTTGTTGAGGGTCCCAGTGATGGACCCCCAGCAATCATGCATTTATTATCTACCCTGAGGATAGGAAACTTTAACCCATGAGTGCTTAGCTGTCTGTGGCACCCGGTTCAGTGTGACCGCACAGGTCGTACGCACCAAAAGTTCAACCTCTATATGGCTCTTTGAGAAGAAACTTTATGTGTGGAGCATCAAGCGCCTCAATAGAAAAAAGCAAGAGATACAAATATAAGAATGCTATCTGCCATAAGGGTGGCCGCAATCTTAACCAGTACCAATATGGGCCTTCAGTTTTCCCTATTCCCACAGGGTTTCCTCTTTTCTATGTACTCATGTCAAGTGGTCATAGGAAGCATGGTGACATCTTTGCTTCCTGCCCATGTTTGGCCTTAGGTTTCTTGCACTTTTGTACTGAGATCTGGGCCAATAACCCACCAGTTTGCTGGATGAGCCAAGTAACATTGTACATTGTGTACTGATCCATTAAATGGAGTGACACAATGTGCGACTGTACAGATCCCATGCACATGGCACTGTAGTATGAGCTCTATATCTAAGCCAATCCTGAAGATGCCAAAGTAGAGTTGGTAATGAATTAATAAAGAAGACTGGGAAGGGTAACAATTACTGAAACCGTTTTATCCAGACCTAGATTGTTACATCATTGCATAAAGTGAACAGCATTAATGTGACAGCAACACCCCATTAGATTATGAGTCAGCATAGAACATAATGTAGTCAACCAGTTGCTTAGAAATGATGCCAATGGCAGAAGAATGTGTTGACCTAGGAAGAAGTGACCTCTCACAATTTTCAAAGATCTGATTTCCCATCTAGATTTTGGGTGCAAGTGTTCACAGGAAAAGTCTACTGCATCAGACGTTTCTGAGGAACATTTCCTGAGACGTAAATCTAATACTGGATGTGGTTATGTTCCTAAGAAGAGAAATGGGGGAAAGGAAGGTGTGAGTTGACCATGAAAAATACAGCGCCCAAGCTCGACTAAACCTTCAATCTAGTAATACTATTAAACTTTGTCTTTTTATTGGCATATCGACAGCCAATGACATAAAATTAGTTCTTAGAGAACCTCTTAACTTTACATTTATTGTTGCATGCTAAATTGAAAACAAAGTTAAAAAGTGCTATGATCCATTTATCAATACTGCGCTCCTCCTCATTCCAATCACAGCACTGAGAAGAGAACATGGTGGAATTATGGAAATCACTGGATGGATAGATATACTGTATTAACCATACATAAATGATGAAAAAATGGAAACAACATTTTCAAAACATCTCGTCGTATTCAGTATGGAGTATGAGCACCATGCGGAGAAATCCAGGCTCTTAGGGTAGGTGCAGATGTAGGAGGGTGGTGCTGTTATGGACAGTAAGGAACACGCTGTCACTTTAAGAGGCTGCACCCCTTTGTCTGGCGTGATGGAATGTTCTGCTTTTCCCCTGCAATAATCATTGTAATGAACTAGTCTGCGCAGAGTGCAGGTGTGGAGCTGGAGCAGCCTGTGTGAGCTGAGGCTGCTGCAGAGAGGACTTTTTGTGCTGATAGTTGAAAGAGAGAAGAACTGTGTCCTGATATAGCTGCAAGAGAGCCACGAAGATACAGAGAAAGGGATTTACAGTTTCCAGGAGCATCCCTAGTATCCAGAAGCAAGGAGAAGACCACGTTTCACAGAGCTGACAGAAAGCCGTGCGCACCACTGTATTGGACTGCTGGGGGCCCCCTGGGACTGGACCTGATTCTCCAACATCACTGTGAGTCTTTTCCTGTTTGGTGCACCTGTTAGGGCCTAGTGTAGGCTTCAATAGTCAGTACACGGGAGCCGTGTGGCCTGCTTAGTAAAGGCCAGGGAGGTTATACGTAGAGTAGCATCATCACTCGCTTATTGTTTACATTTGCTTGTTAGACATATTTTGAGTCTGTTATAGCTGGAGCACCGTGCTATTTTACGGAAAAGATAAAGTTTATTACTGTTGTAAATTGTCTGTTGCCATTGTATACCCGTTTGCATCTTCCTCATTCCCTTCATTCCTTGCCTCCCAATAAATCTACCCTTTGTTGTTTGCACGTAATCTTGTGTACAGTAGTCTTCCTGCACCGAGGTGGTCCCCCGGCCATCGCTTCACAGACGCTCTGGAACTGGCACTCGTTTGAATGCAGAGCACATCCGCTGCATCCAAAGCACTGCTGTCTATTGAACGCAGGTGAATCCGCATGTGTTCACCGAAGCGTGCAGAGACTAGCTGCATGTCCGTCTCCGCAGGTGAGCCGCGGAGGAAACTGGACTCATAGCAGATATGGGATTTCTTCAAATCCCATCCACTATGCTGTAACATCTGGACACTGTGAGTTGGTTTCTGCACAAGTGTGCAGGTTCACTGATCGTCTGCATATACCCTTACAGTCTCACCTGCCACCAATGAGGATACGATTGGTCATTTGAGGAAGGTTCTACCGCACTGTATGAACTTGGGCAAACCATCAAGATCCGCTGCTGGCAGCTCATGTGTAATTACCAATTAATGACATTCCAATTTGCTAAATGGGAGACCAGTCAGAGACGCTGCAGCCATGGGAGCACGTTTAAGCCGAGCTGGCTGCTCACAGTAGCACAAGCCAAATGCAAACTTGCATTGTCATGTTGAAAAACTCAAGGAACTTTGGAGAAGTGTAAGAACATTGATAAAAAACCTATTCACTTTCAAGCCAACTCATATCCCTATGTGGGCATGAACTCAGATGCATCATTGACTATGGTCCTTTTTGCCCCCATCCTTGATCCAGTTTCTGCCCATATGTACCTTCCATCCATTACAAACATCTAGCTCCATATTATTTGATTCTTCAAATTATAAGAAAAAAATATGAGGTCTCCTGTGAATACCCTACGTGGAGTTGATGGGTCCTCTTCATATGATGTGCTTGCTCATCCATAACACTCACTTCCTCTACCTGTTAAACTGCTTCTCTTACAGTCATCAGCCGCTATGAATCAGACACCACATATGAATGACCTTGACACTTTCCCGCAGATCAGTAGAGGTGAGAGTTGTTATTCTAAGGCAAGAAGCTTCTGTGTGCTATGTTTTCTTTATTATCCGTACTGTGACGGCCTACACACAACATCTCCGCCAAGAAAAACAATGGAAAACGTCTAATGTACAACGAGGAACATCAAAGATTGAGCTGTCGAGTACAACTGAAGCGTCATTCATCTGTTGTTCCTCGAGGAAGTCATCAGATTTAGGTTACAGATTTATTTATTTTTAAATTCACCAGGTATGATACCCCCTGCCGCCCCTAGCCTTTACTGACACGGTAGTAGCAGCAGCAATGACTTCCCCAACACAGTATGCGACCACTGCAGCCAATCAATGGGCTTAGCTGTCATATTGAAGCTAGTAATTGGCTGTAGAATGCACATGATGTAGTCATGATGTCACCACTGCAGCCAATCAATGGGCTTAGCAGTCATATCAAAGCAAGTCCTTGGCTGTAGGATGCATATGATGCAGTCGTGATGTCACCACTGCAGCCACTCAATGGGCTCAGCATTCATATCGAAGCTAGTAATTGGCTGTAGGATGCACATGATGTAGTTGTGAAGTCACCACTACAGCCGCATCAGCAAAGACTGATTTTATAGTATTATACAGTAGTATGGGTCGTCATAGACCTAGCAATACAAAATAATGTATATCTGCTTTAAAAAAATAAATAAATATATTGTTAGGGATTGAGTTCCCACCTCTGCATAGGGGGAATCTCGGGCCATCTCCGCTGCAGTCTCCCATTCTTCTCCAGCCACAGTGGAGCCTGCTCAGCGGAGATGTCAGTCTCAGCACCTGGCTCAGCCTGATACTGTGCAGATGGTTACTGCTACCTTTCCAGGCTCAGACATTGTAGCCAGTACTGGTCAGCGGTAAGCAGACGTCACTGGGAATATGTCCCGCTTTTCCCCTTCTGAGCATGCCCGGGGTAAGACCTCTCATTGCAGGTCGGGGGTCACATGCTCAGGTATTGTGGCAGCTCCTACTGGTCCTCTAGGAAGGTCCTGAAGTTGCTCAGGTACTGTAGCAGCTCTCATTGGTCCTCTAGGAAGGTCCTGAAGTTGCTGCAGCTATAAAAGGTTCGCATAGCCGCACAGCCATGTGCTAGTATCAGCCTATGTTATGAGCTTTAGCTACTCAGTGGTATTGTCTGCTTGTGGTCAGGGTTCGGCAGAAATAAGCCACTAGAATACCGGCACCTCCGGTGAGGAGTTTGTATGGTGAATTCAGGGCTGGCGTAAAGCCATTAGAATTCCGGCTCCTCCGGAGAGGAGGTGTTTGTGTGCCTGCTACTCCCTGACCACTGATTGCTTTTGCTCTGTTAGGCAGCTGTGTTCCCCTGTGACGCTAACAGGGCACAGCGTTTTCCCTTCTGTGCGACTCTGTGAAGTAACAGAGTTCACTTCTACCGCCATACTGTGCCACCATTTGATAGCAGCAGGTTGGTCTCCTACACGGTGGACCCCGGGCTGCAAACGCACCAATAATAATATCTAAATATACTTGGTGCGTTCCGCCAGCCCTAACATAATACTAGCACTAGCGCCAGGGTCTGGCTAGCAATGGCGGACACACAGCAATCCATGCGGTACATCCAGCAGCTGGAGGGTAGGTTGGTGGCTCTCCAGCGTACAACCTCAGCTGTGAATGTAACCGCAGTTGCTGTTCAGGCTGCTAGCGTGACTGCAGCAACTTTGTCCACTGCCACCCCTGTTCCGACTCCCGCTGCCAGAAAATTTTTCTGGTGATAGTAAATCTTGTAGGGGTTTTGTGAACCAGTGCTCTATACATCTCGAGCTTCTGGCCACACGTTTCCCCACAGAGCGGGCTAAGGTTGGATTAATTGTGTCTCTCCTGTCGGACAGGGCATTGGAGTGGGCTACGCCGCTGTGGGAGCGTGGCGATCATGTGGTGCAGAGTGCTCCGTTGTTCCTGAGCACTCTGAAACATGTCTTTTTAGGACCTCAAGTCACCCATGATACGGCGCTCCAGCTGTTGGCATAGACTCAGGGCTTGTCCTTGTTCAGCCATTTTGCCATCCACTTTCGCACCCTAGCATCTGAGCTGGAGTGGTCGGATAAAGCCCTTATTCCGATATTTTGGAGGGGGCTGGCTGACCACGTGAAGGACGCTCTGGCCACTAGGGAGATTCCCGCCACACTGGAGGAGTTAATAACTGTGTCCACTCGTATTGACCTCTGTTTTCACGAGCAGAAGTTTGAGCGAGCTCAGTGTAGGCAGAGGTTTTTGGCTGGCTCCCACTTTCTCCAAACCTTTGGAATCTCCAGTCCAGGCCCCTGAGTCACATGAGGCCATGGTAGTGTCACGAGCGGGATCTAAGTCCTGGACCGCTCGTGCACTCCAGGTTTGTCATGTTTGCCAGCAGTCAGGACTAGGGTTGAGCGAAATGGGTGAGCCATTTTCAGAAGTCGCCGACTTTTGGCAAGGTCGGGTTTCATGAAACCCGACCCGACCCCTGTGTGGGGTCGGCCATGAGGTCGGCGATCTTCTGAATCTGATATTGGAATTCCGATACCGATTCCCGATATGTTTGCAATATCGGAAATCGGTATCGGAATCCATATTTAAGTGTAAAAGAAAGAATTAAAATAAAAAATATTGATATACTCACCCTCTGACGCGCCCTGGTACTAACCGCCAGTCTTCCTTCCTTAGAATCAGCACTTGAAAGACCTTCGGTGACGTCGCGGCTTGTGATTGGTCGCGCGACGGCCCATGTGACCGCTCACGCGACCAATCACAAGCCGCGACGTCACTGAAGGTTCTTCAAGCGCTGATTCTAAGGAAGGAAGGCTGCCGAAAAGAAGCAGGGCGCGTCTGAGGGTGAGTATATTCTTATTAGGTATATACTCACCCTCGGAAGCACCCTGCTTCTTTCCGGCAGCCTTCCTTCCTAAGAATCAGCGCTTGAAGGACCTTCGGTGATGTCGCGGCTTGTGATTGGTCGCGTGAGAGGTCACATGGGCCGTCGCGTGACCAATCACAAGCCGCGACGTCACCGAAGGTCTTTCAAGCGCTGATTCTAAGGAAGGGAGACTGCCGGTTAGTACCAGGGCGCGTCAGAGGGTGAGTATAGCAATATTTTTTATTTTAATTCTTTATTTTACACATAAATATGGATCCTAGGGCCTGAAGGAGAGTTTCCTCTCCTTCAGACCCTGGGAACCATAGTAACCCATTGCAATGCATTGGGTTTCGGGTTTCGGCCGACCCCGACTTTTTTATAGGATCGGCCGATTTCACTCGACCCGACTTTTGAAAAAGTTGGGTTTTGTGAAACCCGACCCGATCCTATAAAAGTAAAGGTCGCTCAACCCTAGTCAGGACATCTTGCCACCAGATGTCCCCAGCGGTCGAAGAAACGTCAGCGTCTAGTGGTAGTAGGTGGAGGTACACTAGACACGGCGACGTTTGCCTCCAAATTGTCCTTCAAGGGGACAATTACTATAGGCTCATTTACCCACTCGGTAGAGCTCTGCATGGATTCTGGGACAGAGGGCAATTTTATGTCTTCTGCCTTCGCCCAACGTCACGCAATTCCCCTGGTAATGTTAACTCAACCAGTAACCGTATGAGTGGTAAATGGGTCGACACTGCCCTCACAGATAACACACCAGACCATCCCTTTTTCTCTGTCCATGTCGCCATCTCATCAGGAAATTTTATCTCTGCTCGTCATTCCTGAGGGAATTGATGAGGTCCTGTCAGGGATACCGTGGCTACGGTACCACTCTCCTCATATTGAGTGGTCCACAGGCAGAATTTTGGGATGGGGTGAATCTTGTGGGGGTAGATGTCAGACGGAATGTGTTCAGGTTGCTACTACTGAGGTACCCGCAGATCTATCCTCTCTCCCCAAGCAATATTGGCCCTATGCAGACATGTTCTCCAAAAGAGCTGCGGAGACCCTTCCGCCTCACCACCCCTATGACTGTTTTATTGACCTCTTGCCTGGTGCTGAGCCTCCCCGGGGTCGAGTCTATCCGATATCTCTCCCGGAGATGGAGGCAATGTCACAGTACATCCAGGAAAATCTGGCAAGAGGATTCATTAGGAAGTCAGTGTCACCTGCAGGGGCAGGGTTCTTCTTTGTGCAGAAGAAAAACGGGGAACTACGTCCATGCATAGACTACAGGGGTCTTAACACCATCACCGTTAAGAATAAGTATCCTCTGCCCCTGATATCTGAGCTCTTTGATAGGCTTCGGGGAGCAAGGGTATTTACAAAATTAGATCTGCGGGGTGCTTAAAACCAGATTCGCATCTGTGAGGGGCACGAATGTAAGACGGCTTTTAACACAAGGGATGGGCACTATGAATATCTGGTGATGCTCTTTGGGCTCTGTAATGCCCCAGCCATTTTCCAAAACTTTGTAAACGACATCTTCCGGGATATGCTCTCCACCTCGGTCATAGTCTATCTGGATGATATTCTCATCTACTCTCCAGATATTGACTCCCACCGGAGAGATGTTTGCATAGTCTTCGACCTCTTACGGGTAAATTCCCTCTACGCAAAGTTGGAGAAGTGTGTATTTGAGCAGGAGTCCTTACCTTTCCTGGGCTATATCATCTCCGCCCAGGGATTGGCTATGGATCCTGCCAAACTACAGGCTGTGATGGACTGGCAGGAACCCCATTCTCTTAAAGCAGTGCAGCGCTTTATGGGGTTCATTAATTACTATCTCCAGTTCATTCCACACTTCTCAACTTTGGTAGCTCCCTGGTTGCCCTCACCAAGAAGTGAGCAAATCCCAAATTGTGGTCTGAGGAGGTCTCCAAGGCCTTTCACTCCATTAAGTCACACTTCGCTAGCGCTCCCATCCAACATTGCCCCGATGTAGATAAGCCATTTATAATGGAGGTGGATGCCTCATCGATTGGTGCTGGAGCAGTCCTTTTCCAAAAGGATATAATAACATGCCAGAACTGATCATAAAGGACCATGTTAAACCGGAATACTCCTAAACAACAATAGAGAGCATACGAAAAAAAACCATGGAGTTTGAAATTCCCCAATAATAATTAGTAAGAATAAAGTAATGAATGCCTAAGCAATTAGCTGCAAAAATATAACAATCTTTCTTATTTATATAGCAAGGCACAAAAATGTATAAAAAAATTTAATAACGTATACAACATCGATACCACAACTATTGGACAGGTATATTAGCGGATGATGCAAAGAATCTGGCGTGGCAGGCTATCCATAACATTAGAGCGTTCCCAGTACCCACGCATATATATAAATAAAGGGGGAAAACCTCAAGGAATAAACCTATGAAGCTGGGTAGAGGCCATGCACGGCTTATCAGTGTATGAATAAGCCACAAAGCTACAAATAAGGTGCAGAAAGTGCATGTAAACAGATCATCGGCCCATCTTACCCATCGGATGCCAGATGCCACAGCACAGGTACCCCAACACGCGTTTCGCCGGTGCTTCCTCAGGGGGCAGTGTGTTATTGTACCATATAGACCGGCTTAAATATCCCTCCAAGACTGAAAAGCACCAATACAATAGGAAGGGGAGTGGTTAGCACTGGGCGTGTCTGTGAGCGCATGAGGGCGGGAGCGGCCGCCGCCCGACGTCACATCCAGCGTCAAGAAGCAGGAGGTACTGGGAAGGTTCCGATAGTAACCACTATCAAGCCACTTCATAGAAACGCCGGAGGAGACGCGGGCCGAGGCAAGCTCCTGTGCGCATGCGCTACCCGCGGCCAGGGCAACCAGGCAACAGACAAGTGGAAAAATGGAGCAGGTGCGTGGAGCTAATGCAGCAAGTACAAATGCATATATAGAAGCCGCAGGAGTAATGACAATGCGTGAAAATCATAATAAAAAATGAAATATCAAAATAAACAATAATGCAAATTAAATAAACAATAATATTCAAAAATAAGAGGCAAAATAATGAAAAACAAAAAACACAAGCACGTAAACCAACGTGTATACAGAGCCACCACCACAATAAACTGCCAAGTAGCCACATAAAATAAAATTAATTTTTTTTTTAAAGTACATAAATAACTAATCCATGGAGCATGGATCATGACATCCTGATAATCTGTCGTGATCCAACAGATCCTGTCGAAATTTCACCCATGGAGGAGATGTGGGCCAACATGCAGAACCTGATCCACAAGGCATCAGTCACACAAGGGATATGAAGTAGTATCCAAAAGCCGGAATATCAAATAGAGCGTCCACTAGCACTAAACATAAAAAACACAAAAACACACAGAATTAAAAGCAAATTAAAAACATACAGACTCCAAGGGCACGCCATCAGCGCTGACAAAAATGGAACCAATAATTTTGAAGAAGACGCACACGGTTAAAGAAATGGTGAAAAGCTAACTTTTTCATTCAACCCGGATGGGGCAACTGTGTCGAGAGTAACAATCCAACGACACTCCACCTGTGCCAGCCTGCGTTTAAGATCACCTCCACGGATACCACCATGTATCCGATCAATACCTCGGATCAAAAGTAAGTCCGGGTCGCAGGCATGGCACAAGCGGAAATGCCAAGGGATCATTTTGAGAGATTCCAAATCAGTAGTGACAGCAGCAGCAGCCTTGATATCCCTAACATGTTCTCTAGTCTGCACACGCAACTCCCTAGATGTAAGACCAATGTATATTAGGCCGCAGGGGCATGTGGCATAATAGATAACAAAGCTGCTGCTGCATGAAATGTATTCCCTGATCTTGTAACTCCTTTTGCCATCGGATGAACAAAAATCCGTGGCACGAATAATGTTGCGGCAGGCTAAACATGACCCACACGGAAAACAACCTTGTCTCGGTTTCCCTGTGTAGAATGGAAGAGAAGGGGTAGACACATAGTGACTTCTCACAAGGAGGTCCCTCAGGTTTTTGCTACGCCTTGCTGTCATCAACGGTCTCTCAGGAAGCAACCTACCCAACACAGGTTCAGTCTTAAGACTGGACCAATATCTATTGAGAATATTTCGAATAGTATGCCATCTGGTGTTATATGTCGAGATGAATCTAATTTGGTTGGATTCACCCCTATCGCCCCTGGAGCCTGACAGCAGATGACCACGAACGGACGCCTTGGCCCGCAAATAGCCCCTCTTAATGCACCGTTTGCTATATCTATGCTCATGGAAGCGATCCCAAAGGTCCAGCGCCTGTGCCTCAAAACGCTCGTCCGAAGAACATAAGCGCCTGATTCACAGGAACTGGCCTATCGGAATCGCCCTGACCGTGGAAGGGGTATGAGCTGACGAGGCGTGTAGAAAGGCATTTACGGAAGTTTCCTTCCTAAATACATCAGTTTGAATAACATGATCATGGTCAACAACAATCTGGATGTCCAAAAAATCAATTTGTTGAGCACTATATTTAAATGTCAGGTTAATATTGTACTCATTATTATTCAATATTGAGAAAAAATTAATCAGATCAGTCTCAGGACCTTGCCAAATGATCAGAAGGTCATCAATGTAACGGTACCAACCGATGACCTGGGTGGCGGCGCATGTGCTATCCCCGAAAACCTCCCTCTCCCAAAACCCAAGAAAGAGGTTAGCGTAGGATGGCGCACACGCCGCGCCCATTGCGGTACCGCGTTGCTGCAAAAAGAAACGATCCTTAAAAGTAAAGACGTTCTTTGTCTTTGTCACCTGACCACGACGTCATTGAATGTCCTTCACTCACTGCATTCTTAGGGACGGAGGCAGACTCTCGCAGCGGTGACAGCTAGGGTCCTTCGAAGGGGTGAGTATATCCATTTTTTAATTTTTATTCCTTATTTTTTACATGAATATGGATCCCAGGGCCTGAAGGAGAGTTTCCTCTCCTTCAGACCCTGGGAGCCATCCAGGATACCTTCTGATATTTGTGTCCCATTGACTTGCATTGGTATCGGGTATCGGTATTGGCGATATCCGATATTTTTGGGATATCGGCTGATACCATCCGATACCGATACTTTCAAATATCAGAAGGTATCGCTCAACACTACTTGTGACACTAACAGGGCACAGCGTTTTCCCTTCTGTGCGACTCTGTGAAGTAACAGAGTTCGCTTCTACCGCCATATTGTGCCACCATTTGCTAACAGCAGGTTGGTCTCCTGCACGGTGGACCCCGGGCTGCGAATGCACCAATAATAATATCTAAATATACTCGGTGCGTTCCACCAGCCCAAAAATATATAGTACAAAAGGGTTGTTTGTCTATTTGCTTTATATTTTTTAGATCTTTTTATATGCTTTTTCTTTTTTTTTAGTTATATGAAGACACTTGAGCTGCACTGCAATACCGCTATATTGTACTGTAACATGCCTGTCAGCGAAAGTGACTATTTACACATCAGTTTTTCTCATATGAGTGCTAGCCATGTTTTTCACGGTAACAATCGTACCTATGATAGTCTATGGCAGTGTTCCCCAACTCCAGTCCTCAAGAGCCACCAACAGGTCATATTTTCAGGATTTCCTTAGTATTGAAGAGGTGATAATTGCATCACCTGGACTATACTAAAGAAATCCTGAAAACATGACCTGTTGGTGGCTCTTGAGGACTGGAGTTGGGGAACACTGGTCTATGGGGTAGTTCACCTCTAATTTTTTTTCTTCGGACTTAGTGGTCCTCAGAAAAGAACGAAGAGCTGTATGATATTGAACCGATTCTTGGATCTAACTCACCAATGCAAGTCTGCGGGTCAACCCATGTGATGTCCGAATTTGCTGAACTATTTGATAGAAGCTTTAACCCCATAACCCCTGGGCCATTTTCCGTTTTTGCATTTCTGATTATTGCTCCCCTTCTTCTCAGAGCCATAACTTTTTTTATTTTTCCATCAATACAGCAATGTGAGGGCTTGTTTTTTGCGGGACGAGTTGTACTTTTGAACGAAACCCTTGGCTTTAACATATCGTGAACTAGAAAATGGGAAAGAATTTCCAACTGCGTTGAAATTGCAAAAAAAGGGCAATTTCACAATTTTTTTTACCATGTTCACTAAATGCTAAAACTGATCTGCCGTTATGATTCCCCAGGTCATTGCGAGTTCACAAACACCAAACGGGAAGGGCAGCATCCAATAAATGAACACATCCAATAAAGGAAAACCACCTATGCCAAGCATGGTATCCATCCACAGAGGTCAATCATCCGTGCCTTTATAGACTTTCTACTAGGCACTGCTCCTGATAGCCAGTTTCCTACTCCACACTGATGAGGGGCAAAAACCCCGAAACAGCTGTCTGTGGATGGATACCATGCTTGGCACAGGTGGTTTTCCTTTATTGGATGTTTTCCTTTATTGGATGCTGCCCTTCCCTTGGTTGTTCCTTCCCGGGGAAAGGCCTGGCTATTCACTGCCTACGTTGAGAAACACGTGATGGTGTCTCCGCAGCTCCTCTACATGCATTTGCATATTTGGGGGCAGTGTTCTGGATCACTGCGTTGAGAAACACGTGATGGTGTCTCCGCGGTGTTGGATGTTTTGGTCTCCACGAGGTCACTCATCCGTGCCTTTATAGATTTTCTACTAGGCACTGCTCCTGATAGCCAGTTTCCTACTCCACACTGATGAGGGGCAAAAACCCCGAAACAGCTGTCTGTGGATGGATACCATGCTTGGCATAGGTGGTTTTCCTTTATTGGATGTTTTCCTTTATTGGATGCTGCCCTTCCCTTGGTTGTTCCTTCCCGGGGAAAGGCCTGGCTATTCACTGCCTGCGTTGAGAAACACATGATGGTGTCTCCGCAGCTCCTCTACATACCCTTAAAAGTAGACATATGAAGACCACCCCATAAATAAACAAGGGTGGCAGTTGGGGTCTGACCAATATTTATCCTTGAAAAAGCAGAGATAAAGATAAGGTTGCCCCCTTTGGGAAAGAAACATCCTTTTCCTTTGAGACCAGTGGACCAAACGGCAGGTCAGAATTGCTAGGTCTTTATGAGTGAAACTTGCTGGAACCACATTGCAGCTGACTTTGAGTTGACATGCCCGCACCCTGAGATTTGCTAAACACTAATTTCTGTATGTAGTTTATTTAAAGAATAGCAGCCATGGTTTTATTTTATTTATTTGCATAAAACAATAGTACATGTGAAAATAAGAAACTTTGTAATTAGTAATGAGCGAATATACTCGTTACTCGAGATTGCTCGAGCATGCTCGGGGGTCCTCCGAGTATTTTTTAGTGCTCGGAGATTGTTTTCCTCGCCTCAGCTGAATGATTTACATCTGTTAGCCAACTTGATTATGGATCGCCCCCACGTAAGGGCAATGGGGTACTCGGTACGGGGTCCTTCAGTTCCCTCAGCTGGGATGTCACGGTGGCCCGACCCGGACCGTGGCCCTATGAGGGGCGCCCAATAAAGGGGTTAGAGTTTGTAGATAATGGTAGTGTTCGTGACGCCACCTGTGGTATTCGGTCAGGGTGACCGACGCTGCTTAGGGGTCCGCTGGGGTGATGGAATGGCAGCTAGATGGTATACCTTCCCACAGGTGAAGTATGTCCCCACGGCTTCCCAGAAGTGTAGATGGTGATGGTGGATGGTGCAAGTGCGGTGAATAACGAGGACACAATGGGTGCAGTCTCTTTACCTTTACTGAAGGCTTCAGCATCCACAGTCCAGGATGACAGGGTAGGCAGAGTCCGGCCGGTCTGATGGCAATTCCAGAGTCCCCTTATCCAGGTGGAAATCAGTAGCCTTCCCCTTGCACACAGTAACGTAGTAGGTCCCTACTTGCATTAGCTCCCATAGGGTCATCACTCTTGTTACTCTTCTCTCTGTCCCCCAGATGGATAGGACAAACCCGTATGACAGTGGTGGCCTGAGGCAATTTTATAGGGACCCTATCGTCGCCCCTCCTCCACATTGCCACCTTGTCTGCTTAGGTTCTTAAGTCAGGCAGCCAACTTGGAATCGACTGTCCTGCCGGTCTCTGAAGTAAAGCATAGAGTCTATTACTCCCTCGGTGTTCCGGCTACCGGATCTGCGCTCAGTGGGAGGCAGCCTCCTAACCAAACCCCCAGTTTTACCCAAGTGTGCGGAGTGGCCTAATAGATAGAACCTTTTGCTCCCCCTGGTGGCCGGCGTGTGAAGTGTGTGTGTGGCTGTGATACCTGGCAGGGTGAACTCCTTTGGTGCCATCAGACGTAACATTGCTCCCCCCTAGTGGAACAACGACATTACTGCAACGACCAGGATTCTGGGGCACTGCAATTACATGTGGGGGTTCCCTAGCAACCAGGCAACCCCCACATGTACTTATGCTGGCTAACAGATGTAAATCATTCAGCTGCAGCAATGAAAACTAAATCTCCGAGCACTAAAAAATACTTGGAGGACACCCGAGCGTGCTCGAGCAATCTCGAGTAACAAGTATATTCGCTCATCACTATTTGTAATATATAGAAAGGTTGAACTTGATGGAACAAAGTATTTTTTCAACCTATGTAACTATGTAATTTTATCAGAGAAATCAACTTCTCAGCCAGATAAATCCTCATGCCTATGAGCAACTTCAGGTTGGTTCCTACAATGACTGACAAACATCTTATGGACAACTGATGGCTCTTTCAGTTCAGTTTCGAACTTCAACCTCCAACATTTTCACCCATTACCCAAGTCTCCTCTCTTCCACTTTACACTTTAGGTCAAATTCAGGTAACCAAACCGCAGCCATGTTTTAATGTCAATATTACGGCCAAAATACCTGGACTACATGTGGTGAACCCGATAGGTATCTACAGTATGTGCACTTGAAGTATGGAGGTTCCAGATGATAGAACCATAAACTTGACACTAATACATAGTCTGCCATACCAACATCCACAGGGAAAGAACATTTCCCATCTGCTCTTATAGTGATAAGACAGGTACCTTCATGTTTTTCCATTTTTGATTACTTAAAATTAGACTTGAACTTTGCAGCTTTACCAACGCATTACTCATGCCAAATAATTTATAGCTGATCCGACACAAGCCGGTTTGAGGTGGATATTGAGGCAAAGCCGTCCATATGTATTTAGTCACTACTCCCATTGCAAACATATTTTAACACATAGCACAATGTTCTAAACACAATTGGTATGACGGCTGATAAGAACCAGGGAGAACGCCTTGTCCTTTGGACTAACCTAATTAATTTTGTATATGTTGTGTGTTGGTATGATCATTCCCTGTCCTTATTTCTAGGTGACGTCTTTGTTGGTTTAATGCCTAGAATTTTTTAATGTCCAAATTAACATCTACCAGCATATATTATAGGAAAAGTATTAGATAAACTTGAATTGTCCTGCTGCCAATAAGAATTCCAAGGAGGTCATTCAAAGGTTGTCACCTAGAGCGCTTTGTTGAAATTGTCAAAAACGTATAGTGGGTGCTGATATGGTGGTTCAGTCACCCCTCTAGCTTAACCTACTGAATGGAAGCCTAAGCCCTGGAGGAGAAAGGCAGGAGAAACCTCTGAAGGAAGTTTTCAAAAACGAATTCCCACCTAAAAGTGTATTCCCGTGTAAGAAATTTATAGTAAGTCTACTAGATATCTAGTCTTATCTATGGGTAATACTTCCCAACTGTTTGAGGTTAGCTTTCCACTAGGTTATTGAGTGGTGATTTTTTTAAAAGCCTCACCAACTTCCTGTCCTATGTTATGATTCATCAAAAACACAATCGGGGCTATGTCCAACTATCGAGCATCCAGACACTAGGCACAGGAAACCTTCCACAAGTGCTTGATTTCAGGAAGATTCTAAGGGTGGCAACCAGTAGATTTGTCAACTCTTCGGGGAATCTAGAAGGAACCAAATGGCCAGTGTCCATTCCCAGCAGTATAGTGGCTGTGTAAAATTACTGGAAGTGTCCGACCTGCTTCACGATGGACATCAGTGACTCCAAAAGGGACCCTATTGACTATAAAGGGTCTGCAAGGTTACCATTATAATGTCTTTCCTTTTGCCAGACAAAACAACAGAGCATGTTTGTTTGTTTTTTCGACCAGATCTGTGATGGAGACTCGTGAAATCAAAGAGCCTTAAGCAAAAATTGTAATTTCTATCACTCAAACCACTAACAGGAGAAACTTGTGGAGGAAGGTTTTAAAAACTGATTCCCACCTTTCGCCACATATGCAACAAGGGTTCCAAAACTAAAGGACCCTCCAAGGCGGATCTCAACAGACCCAAAATTTGGGGGATTTGGTTGTCCAGAAGGTAATTTAGTAGTACGTTTTGTTACTGACCCTGTGCCCTTTTGAAATCATGCCCGTTGCCCCTCCCTAATCATATAATATTGAATCTTAAGTCAATAATGTTTAAGTTAGGATAGGTCCAAAATAATATAAAGTAATTTGTAATGCTAAACTGACCTGCATTCCATGGAGTTTCTATAATCATGAGGACAAACATGGTATTGTAAGTTAAATTAGACGATCCCAATGTTCTCTTGGTTTTAATTGCTGGTTATTGCTCTCTTTACTCTGTGCAGTCTATAGAGTAAACAGTTAAATGCCGAGACTGAAGACTGCTCCACCCTATGGGTCTCTGTTCGGAATCTGCAGAATTTTTCATAGTAACTTAGTTTTGCTTTCTAGTTTTTTATGCAGGAAACTTAACATATTCTATAGTCGCATACTAACCCCCTATGAATTTGTAAGCATGGCACCCAAATTCATAGATACCCATTCTCCCTATGTAAATTATATAAATCAATGATCTGTCGAAAATGTAACATACTATATTATATGATTCAGGTGGGATTTATAATGGCCAGTAGAGGGGGCTGCAAAAGACAGTAAGAGGTGGTGACAACCACCGACATGTCACACAGAGGCATACCAATGACTGGTATAGAATGCCGGCGACATGCCGGCTCATAATGACATTTGCATATAATAAGCAGTGCCAGCTCCCAAGAGCAGGTTCTAAAAGAGTCCAGGACAACCGGGAGTTCATGGGAAATGCTAAGTAGTAGTTTTCTATATTTAACCCAGATTTGTGTCAACTCAATATGTCATCTGAAAACACAATGTGTGCATAAATTATGTAATGTGCCCTATCACATGCAGCCTGCCGTGCCCACCCTGACCCCACAATGCATGCCAGCCAGAGTTTCTACTGTCCAGTAAATTCAGTAGTCCCAGTCCATCCCCTAAATGTAGGAACCAGAAACAAAATACCACAAGTAACTATCTAGTCTTACAAGCTGAGCTCAAGTTTTCTTGTCCTGTTTATTTGCCTTTTTATACCTTTTTCTTTCTTGTATTTCTTTCAATTTCATTTTCTATTTTATTTCTGCTCCATTTTATTTTCCTTCTCTTTCTTGTTACTTTCTCTCCCATCCGTTCCAATCCTTAGTTTTCCAATACTTTTTTTCCTTCTTTTCTATTTCATTCCCTCAATTCTCCAGGTGTTTTTTTCTATATCCTTTTTCATTTCTATTCTCTTCTCTTTACTTTTTCATTCCCTTTCTTTCCTGTTCTCTCTACTTTTCCTTTCCATTTTATTTTCTCTTCAATTTCATTTTCTTTATTTATTCCCTTTCTTTCATTCTTTCTTTCTTTCTTTCTTTCTTTCTTTCTTTCTTTCTTTCTTTCTTTCTTTCTTTCTTTCTTTCTTTCTTTCTTTCTTTCTTTCTTCCCTTTCTTTCTTTTCTTTCTTTCTTACTTTCCTTCTTTCGCTCTTTCTTTCTTTCTTTCTTCCTTTCTTTCTCTTTCCTTATCTTCCTTTCTATACTTTTGGACTCTATTTCCTTTTTCATTTCCTTTCATTTGTTTTCCTTTCCCTCTTCTTCCAGTTATCTTATTTTCTTATTTAATTTCCTTCCCTTCATTTTGCTTATCTCCCTTCCTTTTCCCTTCTATTCCTTAATTTCCCTATTCCTTTCCATTTTTTTCTCATTTTTCCTTTGCTAAATTCCCTCTTTTTTCTGCAAGCATTTCCATTTTCTTTTCTTTCACATTCCTTTCTAATTCCTTCCACTTATCATGTTCCCTTTTACTCTCCTCTCCTCCCCTTTCCTTTCATTTTCCTTTTATGTTTAGTTTCCATTTTTCTTTCATCCCTATTTACTTTTTCACTCCAGTTCTTTTTCTTTCCCATACTGGATCCTTCTTCTTTTCCTTTCGCTATTGGTGCCTTCCTCTTTGCAGTTCATTTTTACCCCTAACATTCCCATTTCTTCCTCTGTGAATTCTGCAATGATCTTGTTATTATTAAGCTTTAATAAATGTTCCTTAGCACTGACACAATCTACTTTCATAGAATAGGATTTAGTTCAAGATAATCCAGGATCTGAATAATCATGAATAGATATCGTCTTAATCACTTTGCTATGTCAAAATTGAGCTCACGTCACCAGCGCTGCTTTTCAGTAGTTTGGGGATGCCCAGATACATTTTTTGGAGCCCCATTTTTAAAACCCTAAGTCATTGAGAGTTTATTTACTTTTTCGACATGCATGACCCTATGCGTCTAATTGCTATATTATAAAAGTTTAAATGATACATTGTATGTATACCCATAAACCATATATTTCCCCACCAGACAGCAGCTATTGAAAAAGCACCTGAACTCTTTTCTCAGTGAGCAGAAAGGTCTCTTGTAAACCTCTCACTGAGCCTTTCCTTACTCATTTACTATACCAATGCCTTCCAAATATTCCTGCTAACTGTAAGATAATTCTATCAATCCATCCACACCATTAATTATAGATTTTATTCTTTAAAAAAATCATCAAATACTACATTGCTGCTGATTCATTCACCCTATACCAGAGGCGGGGGGGAATTACAACACATTTCTCCATCTGTACATACCGTTCTTCTAAGTAACTATTAGAACTTTCCCCGAGGAGCTGATATTAGCAATTACCTTTCAATAACATTCATACTCTACAGCGGTAAAATATGTTTTGGATGCAGTAATATTTCATAGGTGTAAGCACATTGTGAGAACTATGTTATAGCTGAGAATATGATGAAACTGCTGCAGATTTCAGCTTTCAGCACAATTATGACTCAGACGTTATGACTCAAACAGTACAGTGTTATCAAACTCTCACAATCTGCACAGCGCCATCTACAGTCCGCTCAACGAAACCTTCCAGCACAAGCCTGCAGCTGTTGCAAAATGCATCCAAAATAAGCAGTGTTTACTGTATGGCCAATATGGCTAAGGAACCCCGACTATTCCTGATTCCGGCCACTTGTGATATTTTCTCTGTATGGATGCTCGGCAAAAGAGGATGGAGGGGCGAGGAAAAGGTACAGTGGGGCGCAGTCTGAAGAAGGGACATTTCTATGGGGAAAATCTTTGACAGTCCTTCAAGATCTTGTCCTTCTAAAGTTTGGCTGTTTTTTTCTGGATTTATCAATTTCTATACTTTTGTAGTAAGTTTTTACACTTTTTCCCTCTAAGGAGTATCATATTTACTCCATTCCTGGGCATTTTTTTTTCATTCAGCAAATTTAAAGGGACTCTCCCAAGATTTAAAAAAAATGGTAGAAAATTCAGGATGCTTTTAACTAATTGACATATAATTCTTAGACATATGATATTACACTCTGGAGAGCCTACTGGATTTCATAGCTATCCTGCAGATATGTTTTGATCACAGTCAGGTGACCACTGCAGCCCATCATCTGCAGACCATGCTTGTTGTTTTGATGATGATGATGATGATGATGATTATTATTAGTCTGAAATCTTGTTTGTACCCACTTTCTATACTAGTACACCTGAGGACTGACTTACTTCAAAGATCTTTGTTTTGTTTTCTCGTGGGAACAATCTGTAAGAATTTGCTACACTCAGCATTTGGAAACATTATTGAGCAATGTGACTTTGTAGACACTGCTCCCTCTAGTGGAGATACTGCAAAAAGTAGAAAAACAAGATTTGCAAGAATAACTCGTCGGCTTTGCTACATGCATTCAACATAGATTTTAAAAAGTCTTTTTGTCAAGTTATTAATATCTAAATTATGGGTTGACAATGTTAAGGGGTGGTTCCATACTATGATGTTATATGATATTACATATATCATATTTATATAAATATATCATATATTATATTATATTAGAGCAGACCATTATAGTTGGGTCTATGATTCCAGGTGAGTCCAATCTCAGAGATCTTGAGAACAAAAGGGTCAAAGTCCCCTCAGTTGATTCCCTGCACAGCAACGCTATGTAGGATAGAATACAGAGAACGGAGATACAAGATAAATAGTAGAGAGTGATAGAGAGAAGAGTGACGCATAAGGACGACATCTGCAAGGAGTTTGTATGTTCTCCCCGTGTTTGCGCCGGTTTCTTTCATGTTCTCCGGTTTCCTCCCACACTCCAAAGACATAATAATACGGAATTTAGATTGTGATCTCCGATGAGGACAGTGATGATAATGTCTGTAAAGCGCTGTGGAATTAATGGTGCTATATAAGTGCGTAAATAAGATAAATATTAGAGAGTGGTCATAAAATGGAGAGGTTAGAGAGAGCATTGATGGTATGATAAGATAGAGAAGGAAATTATATAATATAAAGTGGGTTAGAGAGAACAGTGATGTAATATAGGCAAGAGCAGGATAGAAAGAGCAGTGATGTATGATAGAATAGAGAGAGATGGAGAGTAGAGATGTATGATAGAATAGAGAGAGATGGAGAGTAGAGATGTATGATAGAATAGAGAGAGAAATACGGAGAGTAGAGATGTATGATAGAATAGAGAGAGGACAATGGAGAGAAGTGATGTATGATAGAATAGAGAGAGGGCTATGGAGAGCAGTGATGTATGATGGAATAGAGAGATGACTATGGAGAGAAGTGATGTATGATGGAATAGAGAGAGGACTATGGAGAGAAGTGATGTATGATAGAATAGAGAGAGGACTATGGAGAGAACTGATGTATGATGGAATAGAGAGAGGACTATGGAGAGAAGTGATGTATGATAGAATAGAGAGAGGACTATGGAGAGAAGTGATGTATGATGGAATAGAGAGAGGACTATGGAGAGAAGTGATGTATGATGGAATAGAGAGAGGACTATGGAGAGAAGTGATGTATGATAGAATAGAGAGAGGACTATGGAGAGAAGTGATGTATGATGGAATAGAGAGAGGACTATGGAGAGAAGTGATGTATGATGGAATAGAGAGAGGACTATGGCAAGCAGTGATGTATGATAGAATAGAGAGAGGACTATGGAGAGAAGTGATGTATGATAGAATAGAGAGAGGACAATGGAGAGAAGTGATGTATGATAGAATAGAGAGAGGACTATGGCAAGCAGTGATGTATGATAGAATGGAGAGAGGACAATGGAGAGAAGTGATGTATGATAGAATAGAGAGAGGACTATGGAGAGTAGAGATGTATGATAGAATAGAGAGAGGACTATGGAGAGAAGTGATGTATGATAGAATAGAGAGAGGACTATGGAGAGAAGTGATGTATGATAGAATAGAGAGAGGACTATGGCAGTGATGTATGATAGAATAGAGAGAGGACTATGGAGAGTAGAGATGTATGATAGAATAGAGAGAGGACAATGGAGAGAAGTGATGTATGATAGAATAGAGAGAGGGCTATGGAGAGTAGAGATGTATGATAGAATAGAGAGAGGACAATGGAGAGAAGTGATGTATGATAGAATAGAGAGAGGGCTATGGAGAGTAGAGATGTATGATAGAATAGAGAGAGGACTATGGCAAGCAGTGATGTATGATAGAATAGAGAGAGGGCTATGGAGAGTAGAGATGTATGATAGAATAGAGAGAGGGCTATGGAGAGTAGAGATTTATGATAGAATAGAGAGAGAACTATGGCAAGCAGTGATGTATAATAGAATAAAGAGAGGAATATGGAGAGCAGTGATGTATGATAGAATAGAGAGAGATGGAGAGTAGAGATGTATGACAGAATAGAGAGAGATGGAGAGTAGTGATGTATGATAGAATAGAGAGAGGACAATGGATAGAAGTGATGTATGATAGAATGGAGAGAGATGGAGAGTAGAGATGTATGATAGAATAAAGAGAGGAATATGGAGAGCAGTGATGTATGATAGAATAGAGAGAGGAATATGGAGAGCAGTGATGTATGATAGAATAGAGATAGGACAATGGAGAAGAGAGATGTATGATAGAATAGAGAGAGGACAATGGAGAGAAGTAATGTATGATAGAATAGAGAGGGCTATGCAGAGCAGTGATGTATGATAGAATAGAGAGAGTTGGAGAGGAGAGATGTATGATAGAATAGAGAGAGGAATATGGAGATAAGTGATGCATGATAAAATAGAGAGAGGACTATGGAGAGGAGAGATGTATGATAGAATAGAGAGAGGACTATGGAGAGAAGTAATGTATGATAGAATAGAGAGAGGACTATGGAGAGGAGAGATGTATGATAGAATTGAGAGAGGACAATGGAGAGAAGTAATGTATGATAGAATAGAGAGAGGACTATGGCAAGCAGTGATGTATGATAGAATAGAGAGAGATGGAGAGGAGAGATGCATGATAGAATAAAAAGGTCTATGGAGCGCAGGGATGTATGATAGAATAAAGAGGGTTGGAGAGGAGAGTTGTATGATAGAATAAAGAGGTGTATGGAGCGCAGGGATGTATGATAGAATAGAAAGAGTTGGAGCGCAGTGATGTATGATAGAAAAGAGAGTTAGAGAGCAGTGATATGATAGAATAGAGAGAGGGTTATAGAGAGTCGCTACTTATGGAATGATAAAGTAGAGACTTTTCAAGAGTGGTGTTAGGGATATAGAGTAGTGATGTATGAAAGATCAGAGAGTGTTATAGAGTAGTAATATAGAGTAGTTATTAGAGAGCTTTATGGAGTAGTGATGTATGATGGAAGATAAGATGGTAAAGAGAGCAGCATAAAGGATAGAGAACAGGTTTAGAATAGACAGAGGGGTGATGTACCATAGTATAAAGGAGAGGTTACAGAATGTTCAGCAATGAAATCATAGGGAGAGAGGTAAGGAGCTGTATTATTCGTTAGAATGGAGAAAAGGTTCGAGAGCAGTGATATTATTTTTACAATATTTAGAAAGTTTGAGAGTGCAATGAAAATGGGCACAGAGACAGCACAGAGGGGCACAGAGACAGCACTGAGGGGCACAGAGACAGCACTGAGGGGCACAGAGACAGCACAGAGGGGCACAGAGACAGCACAGAGGGGCACAGAGACAGCACTGAGGGGCACAGAGACACCACTGAGGGGCACAGAGACAGCACTGAGGGGCACAGAGACAGCACTGAGGGGCACAGAGACAGCACTGAGGGGCACAGAGACAGCACTGAGGGGCACAGAGACAGCAATGAGGGGCACAGAGACAGTAATGAGGGGCACATAGACAGCACAGACAGCACAGAGACAGCACTGAGGGGCACAGGGACAGCACTGAGGGGCACAGAGACAGCACTGAGGGGCACAGAGACAGCACTGAGGGGCACAGAGACAGCACTGAGGGGCACAGAGACAGCACTGAGGGGCACAGAGACAGCACTGAGGGGCACAGAGACAGCAATGAGGGGCACAGAGACAGCACTGAGGGGCACAGAGACAGCACTGAGGGGCACAGAGACAGCACAGAGGGGCACAGAGACAGCAATGAGGGGCACAGAGACAGCACAGACAGCACAGAGACAGCACTGAGGGGCACAGGGACAGCACAGACAGCACAGAGACAGCACTGAGGGGCACAGGGACAGCACTGAGGGGCACAGAGACACCACAGAGGGGCACAGAGGCAGCACTGAGGGGCACAGAGACAGCACTAAGGGACACAGAGACAGCACTGAGGGACACAGAGACAGCACTGAGGGGCACAGAGACAGCACTGAGGGGCACAGAGACAGCAGTTCTGGTATAACAGATAATAGAGAGGGTCATGGAGAACGATGGTAAAACTATAAAACAGACAGCGTTATAGAGAGCAGTGATGTGTGACAGAGAGGGATACAGAGAGCAGCGATATACTGGCAGGCAGCAGTAGCGCTGAGGCTCCCGGCAGTAGGCGGCTCCCAGCATCCTGCCGGTGTCCTCCGCATTAATACAGCCAGGAAGCTGCCGGGACGTTCATCCTGAACTGTGCGGGACCGGACCTGGCGCCGAGCCCTCCGCATCCTGCCCGCACCCTGCCCGCACCCTGCCCGCACCCTGCCCGCACCCAGTCAGCGTTATCCTGCCCTGTATTACTGCAACCAGCGGACCTGCCGCCACTCTGTGCCACCTGCTGCTACAGTCCTTGTGTGACCCGGCCGGTGCCCTCCTCAGTAGGCGCTGGGCTGTATTACCTCTGCCCACCTGAGCCGGCGCTGTGCTCCAGAATCCGCTAGCTGTGCCCACCTCCCCGGCGCTGGATCGCTCCAGGAGAGGATGGAGGGCTTCGCTCAGGTACGCGGACAGGTCGGGTGTGTGCGGCGCTGGGGCTCAGATTCTGTACTTCATAAATGTGATTCTCCAATATTTTCTATCACTTCTGTTATGTTTTGGCTAATTATAATTGTAGAGTATTAGGCGTTATCGGGATAGTGAGTTTGTGTATGTAGAATATGTGCGCACATATAGTGCGTGTTATGTATGTAGATTTATCTCTGTATGATATCTGCATTATCTACACACACTGAATGTACATGCAGGCTCTTATATAGCTTCTGTGTATGTGTATGCACATGTTTCAGTATATATAGATAGATAGATAGATATAGATATATATATAGATATATATATATTTATATATATATATATATATATATATGTTATTTTTCTCTAATATACACACACACATACACACATATTTAAATATGAATTAATCTGTTTGCATGAATTTCATGTACAGTGTGTGTGTTTGATATGTATAGATATATATGAGCTTTGTTGCATGATATATGTAATTTCAATTTTGACAACTGTGTATATTAATGCTATAAAGTCACAACGTTTCCTTCTTGGTGGTGTAATGTAAATTTTGAAACAGGACTACATCCAACCTGTGGTTACAGTTCGCACAGAAAATGGATTGGGACAAATCCACACATGTAAAGAAAAAACTTTTAGTTTCTCCAGCAATCAGTCCAATGGTAGAGTAAAATATACCTTTTATTTATCCGTTAAAAAGTTCCAGATTTCTTCAGTAACAATATTGCATACATTCAATCCCTTATGGCCGACATGTTTCGAGGTCGCTGGACCTGGAGGAAGACACATGTGGTGTCGAAACATGTCGTCCATAAGGGATTTTTTACTCTACCATTGGACTGATTGCTGGAGAAAAAAACAGATTTTTTTCTCTCTCTCTCTATATATATACTGCTCAAAATGCTCAAAACAATAAAGGGAACACTTAAGCAACTCAATGTAACTCCAAATCAGTCACACTTCTGGGAAATTAACCTGTTCAGTTATGAAGCACGATTGATTGACAATAAATTTCTCCGGCTGTTGTGCAAATGGAACAGACAACAGGTAGAAATGATTGGCAATTAGCAAGGCAACCCCTATAAAGGAATGGTTCTGCAGGGGGTGACCGCAGACCATTTGTCAGTTCTCATCCTTTTTGGCTGTTGTTTTGGTCACTTTTTCATTGCTCTCACCCCTAGAAGTACTATACAGTAGCATGAGGCAGTGACTACAATTCACAGAAGTTGCTCAGGTAGTGCAGATCATCCAGGATGGCACATCAATGCGAGCTGTGGCAAGATGGGTAGCTGTGTCTGACAGTAGTGTCCAGAGGCTGCAGGCGTTACCAGGAGACAGGCCAGTACACCAGGAGATGTGGAGGGGGCAGTAGGAGGGCAACAACCCAGCAGCAGGACCGCTACCTCCGCCTTTGTGCAAGGAGGAATAGGAGGAGCAGTGCCAGACCCCTGCAAAATGACCTCCAGCAGGCCACTAACATCCATGTGACTTCTTATTCTGTCAGAAGCAGACTCCATGAGGATGGTATGAGGGCCCAACGTCCACAAGTGGGTGTTGGGCTTACAGCCCAACAACATGCAAGGCGATTGGCATTTGCCACAGAACACCAGGATTGGCAGATTACACACTGGCGCTCTGTGCTCTTCATGGATGAGAGTGGGTTCACACTGAGCACATGTGACAGACGTGACAGAGTCTGGAGATGCCGTGAAGAACGTTCTGCTGCCTGCAACATCCTTCAGCATGACCGTTTTGGCAGTGTGTCAGTAATGGTGTGGGCAGGCATTTCTTTGAAGGGCCCAACAGCCCTCCATGTGTAGCCTGACTGCCATTAGGTACCAGGATGAGAGCTTCAGACCCCTTGTGAGACCATATGCTGTTGCGATTGGCCCTCGGTTCCTCCTAATGCATGACAATGCTAGGCCTCATGTGGCTGAAGTGTGTTAGCAGTTCCTGCATGATGAAGACTTTGATGGTATGGACTGCCCTGTCTGTTCCACAGACCTGATTCTAATTGAGCACATCTGGGACATGATGTCTCGTTCCATCCACCAATCCCATATTGACCCACAGACTGTCCAGGAGTTGACTGATGCTTTCATCAAGATATGGAAGGAGATAACTCAGGGGAACATCCGCCATCTCATGCCCAGGCTTTGTAGGGAGATCATACAGGCACATGGAGGCCACACACACTACTGAGCATCATTTCCTTGTCTTCGGGCATTTCCACTGAAGTTAAATAATGCTGTAATTTGATTTTCCACTTTGATTTTGAGCATAATTTCAAACCAGACCTCAATGGGGTTTTAATTTTGATTTACATTGATAATTTTTATGCTTTATTGTTCTCAACACATTCCAATGTTTGGTTAATTAGTGTGTATAAAAAGAAACCCAGCACCCCAGACCTTCACTTTAACTGCAACTTGAGCTCTGACAACATACCAAAAATCCACCCTGCAACCAAAGCCTGGATTATCAAGAGGCTGAAGACCAGATCAACTGCATAGGTGGCTGGCACCTTTACTGTGTCTCAGTGTCAAGTGCAAAGAATTAAAAAAAGATTTGAAGAGACTGGAGATGTGTTTGACAAGCCCAGGTCCGGCAGACCTTGCAAGACAACTGCTCAGGAGGAACGTTTGTTGATTAGAAAATCCAAACCAAGCCCCTCTTCCACTGCAGCAGAGCTCCAACAGGCCTGGTCACCTCAAGTCCCTGTGTCAACTAGAACAGTTTGTAGGATTCTGTCTGGAAATGGCCTCCATGGTTGAATCAGTCCCCAGAAGCCAGCACTAAAGAAAAGGCAAATAACAACCGGTGTGGCATTTGCAAAGTCCCACATCCTGCTAAACAGATGGACGCTGGAGAAGTGGCTGAAGGTGGATTTCTCTGATGAATCTTCAGTAGAATTACACCACAGCCGCCGCAAATACTGCAGGAGACCTACTGGATCCCGTATAGATCCAAAATACACCCAGAAAACAGTTAGATTTGGTGGTGGAAAGATCTTAGTCTGGGGTTACATTCAGTATCGGGGTGTGAGAAACATTTGCAAGTTGGAAGGCAATATCAATAGCCTAAAATATCAAGAAGTATTAGCTACCTCTTATATTTCAAATCATAAAAGGGGTCAAATTCTGCAGCAGGATGGTGCTCCATCTCATACATCCATCTCTATAACAAAGTTCCTCAAGGCAAAAAAGATCAAGGTGCTCAAGGACTGGCCAGCCCAGTCACCAGACATGAACATCATTGAGCAAGTTTGGGGTAGGATGAAAGAGGAAGTTTGGAAGACAAAACCAAAGAATTTAGATGAACTCTGGGAGGCATGTAGATTGAACCAGGGATTCAAGCTAGAGGAGGCTAATTTGCATATTCCAGGAGCCTTCTGGGAAAAGCAAGGAGTCTCCCTAAGCTAGAAGATCGTTGGGTACAGCCGGGACCAGCTGCTTGGAAAGCATCACCAAACCAGGGATTCAAGCTAGAGGAGGCTAATTTGCATATTCCAGGAGCCTTCTGGGAAAAGCAAGGAGTCTCCCTAAGCTAGAAGATCGTTGGGTACAGCCGGGACCAGCTGCTTGGAAAGCATCACCAAACCGCGTGCCTTACGGCGCGCAAATTTTTGCCTGTAGGACATTATTGCAAGAGAGCTTGGCTGAGTAGATTACACAAGAAGGAAAACACACAGCAAGTCAGCAGGATCTAGGAGCAACATGGCAGATGTGACAACCTACATGGTGAGCTGCAGCATGTGCTACATGTTCACAGATCGACCAGAAGAAGAATCAAATTTCACCTGTCAGAAGTGTAGACTAGTGGCCCTTTTAGAAGAAAAGGTGTGGGGTCTGGAAGAAAGAATAGCAACTTTGAAACTCATCAAAGAGAATGAAGACTTTCTAGACAGAACAGAAGCATCTCTACTGGTCACAGAAGGTGAAAAAAGTTTCAGAGAACCTCCAAAAGCAGATGAGTGGAAGCATGTGACCAAAAGAAGCAAGAAGACCATGGAGAAATCACCAACCACACAACTGAAGAACCGATATCAAATCTTTGTAGAGGATGAAGATGGCACACCTAAGGATGAAGCAATACCAGCAAGCAAAAAAGAAAAGGGCACACAGCAACAAGTGACAGCAAAAAGTACAGCCAAGAAGCAATGAAGAGTGGTGGTGGTGGGAGACTCACTACTGAGAGGCACAGAAGCAGCCATCTGCAGACCGGACATAACCGCAAGAGAAGTATGCTGCCTTCCAGGTGCGATGATCAAGGATGTGACCGATAGGATACCAAAGCTCTTCAGCTCCAAGGACGTCCACCCATTTCTTCTGATACATGTTGGCACCAATGACACGGCAAGGAAGGACCTACCGACAATCTGCAAGGACTTTGAAGAGTTGGGGAAGAAAGTAAAGGAACTGGATGCACAGGTAGTTTTTTCTTCTATCCTTCCAGTAGACGGGCATGGCACCAGGAGATGGAACAGGATCCTTGATGCAAACAACTGGCTAAGACGATGGTGCAAACAACAAGGTTTCGAATTCCTGGACCACGGTGTGAATTACTTGTACGATGGACTCCTCGCCAGAGACGGACTACACCTCAACAAACCTGGGAAACACACATTCGCCAGAAGACTCGCTACACTCATCAGGAGGGCGTTAAACTAGAAGAAGAGGGGACGGGAAGAAAAACATTAGACTTGAACAAAGAAGACCCAGGAAAACATACTCAGAAGGGAGGTAAGAACATTTCTAAAACAATCCACAGCGAGGAGATTGGAACAAAACAAAATCCTCTAAACTGCATGCTCGCAAACGCCAGAAGCCTGACAAACAAGATGGAAGAACTAGAAGCAGAAATATCTACAGGTAACTTTGACATAGTGGGAATAACCGAGACATGGTTAGATGAAAGCTATGACTGGGCAGTTAACTTACAGGGTTACAGTCTGTTTAGAAAGGATCGTAAAAATCGGAGAGGAGGAGGGGTTTGTCTCTATGTAAAGTCTTGTCTAAAGTCCACTTTAAGGGAGGATATTAGCGAAGGAAATGAGGATGTCGAGTCCATATGGGTCGAAATTCATGGAGGGAAAAATGGTAACAAAATTCTCATTGGGGTCTGTTACAAACCCCCAAATATAACAGAAACCATGGAAAGTCTACTTCAAAAGCAGATAGATGAAGCTGCAACCCATAATGAGGTCCTGGTTATGGGGGACTTTAACTACCCGGATATTAACTGGGAAACAGAAACCTGTGAAACCCATAAAGGCAACAGGTTTCTGCTAATAACCAAGAAAAATTATCTTTCACAATTGGTGCAGAATCCAACCAGAGGAGCAGCACTTTTAGACCTAATACTATCTAATAGACCTGACAGAATAACAAATCTGCAGGTGGTCGGGCATCTAGGAAATAGCGACCACAATATTGTACAGTTTCACCTGTCTTTCACTAGGGGGACTTGTCAGGGAGTCACAAAAACACTGAACTTTAGGAAGGCAAAGTTTGACCAGCTTAGAGATGCCCTTAATCTGGTAGACTGGGACAATATCCTCAGAAATAAGAATACAGATAATAAATGGGAAATGTTTAAGAACATCCTAAATAGGCACTGTAAGCGGTTTATACCTTGTGGGAATAAAAGGACTAGAAATAGGAAAAACCCAATGTGGCTAAACAAAGAAGTAAGACAGGCAATTAACAGTAAAAAGAAATCATTTGCACTACTAAAGCAGGATGGCACCGCTGAAGCTCTAAAAAACTATAGGGAGAAAAATACTTTATCTAAAAAACTAATTAAAGCTGCCAAAAAGGAAACAGAGAAGCACATTGCTAAGGAGAGTAAAACTAATCCCAAACTGTTCTTCAACTATATCAATAGTAAAAGAATAAAAACTGAAAATGTAGGCCCCTTAAAAAATAGTGAGGAAAGAATGGTTGTAGATGACGAGGAAAAAGCTAACATATTAAACACCTTCTTCTCCACGGTATTCACGGTGGAAAATGAAATGCTAGGTGAAATCCCAAGAAACAATGAAAACCCTATATTAAGGGTCACCAATCTAACCCAAGAAGAGGTGCGAAACCGGCTAAATAAGATTAAAATAGATAAATCTCCGGGTCCGGATGGCATACACCCACGAGTACTAAGAGAACTAAGTAATGTAATAGATAAACCATTATTTCTTATTTTTAGGGACTCTATAGCGACAGGGTCTGTTCCGCAGGACTGGCGCATAGCAAATGTGGTGCCAATATTCAAAAAGGGCTCCAAAAGTGAACCTGGAAATTATAGGCCAGTAAGTCTAACCTCTATTGTTGGTAAAATATTTGAAGGGTTTCTGAGGGATGTTATTCTGGATTATCTCAATGAGAATAACTGTTTAACTCCATATCAGCATGGGTTTATGAGAAATCGCTCCTGTCAAACCAATCTAATCAGTTTTTATGAAGAGGTAAGCTATAGGCTGGACCACGGTGAGTCATTGGACGTGGTATATCTCGATTTTTCCAAAGCGTTTGATACCGTGCCGCACAAGAGGTTGGTACACAAAATGAGAATGCTTGGTCTGGGGGAAAATGTGTGTAAATGGGTTAGTAACTGGCTTAGTGATAGAAAGCAGAGGGTGGTTATAAATGGTATAGTCTCTAACTGGGTCGCTGTGACCAGTGGGGTACCGCAGGGGTCAGTATTGGGACCTGTTCTCTTCAACATATTCATTAATGATCTGGTAGAAGGTTTACACAGTAAAATATCGATATTTGCAGATGATACAAAACTATGTAAAGCAGTTAATACAAGAGAAGATAGTATTCTGCTACAGATGGATCTGGATAAGTTGGAAACTTGGGCTGAAAGGTGGCAGATGAGGTTTAACAATGATAAATGTAAGGTTATACACATGGGAAGAAGGAATCAATATCACCATTACACACTGAACGGGAAACCACTGGGTAAATCTGACAGGGAGAAGGACTTGGGGATCCTAGTTAATGATAAACTTACCTGGAGCAGCCAGTGCCAGGCAGCAGCTGCCAAGGCAAACAGGATCATGGGGTGCATTAAAAGAGGTCTGGATACACATGATGAGAGCATTATACTGCCTCTGTACAAATCCCTAGTTAGACCGCACATGGAGTACTGTGTCCAGTTTTGGGCACCGGTGCTCAGGAAGGATATAATGGAACTAGAGAGAGTACAAAGGAGGGCAACAAAATTAATAAAGGGGATGGGAGAACTACAATACCCAGATAGATTAGCGAAATTAGGATTATTTAGTCTAGAAAAAAGACGACTGAGGGGCGATCTAATAACCATGTATAAGTATATAAGGGGACAATACAAATATCTCACTGAGGATCTGTTTATACCAAGGAAGGTGACGGGCACAAGGGGGCATTCTTTGCGTCTGGAGGAGAGAAGGTTTTTCCACCAACATAGAAGAGGATTCTTTACTGTTAGGGCAGTGAGAATCTGGAATTGCTTGCCTGAGGAGGTGGTGATGGCGAACTCAGTCGAGGGGTTCAAGAGAGGTCTGGATGTCTTCCTGGAGGAGAACAATATTGTATCATACAATTATTAGGTTCTGTAGAAGGACGTAGATCTGGGGATTTATTATGATGGAATATAGGCTGAACTGGATGGACAAATGTCTTTTTTCGGCCTTACTAACTATGTTACTATGTTACTATGTTACTATGTAAGACAGCATTCTGTGCTATTCCTGATGACTTCATTAATAAATTGTATGAATCATTGTTGAATCGCATGGATGCAGTCCTTTAAGCTCATGGAAGTCACACAAAATATTAAATATGACTCTAATAGCGCCACAACTTCATTCACCAATGTTATGCAACATATATTTGTATTTTAAGTTAATTATTTGTTTGAATATCACATTACTTTCTGTGGGCGACAAAATTTTTGTCCTGCCAAATTCTGAACATTCTGTGTCCATTAACTGATCAATATTTCTGCATTGATGCCAATTTATTTTCTTTACCTAAACCACATTTCGAAGGGTTTCAGCTTTCAAACGAATAATTTATACAACCATTGGATGAATTTAACGTCAGGTTATAAGCTTTTATTTACATAACATGGATAAGCGACACAACATTTTTATGCCCTTACACTCCCTGACAGAAGTTAAGTTTAAGGATTGCAAAGTGTCCACTAGACATTAGATTAAATTCAGCTAAACCCCCAGTTTCTATAGGACCAGCCGACCATCTGAAGTATATAGGGGTCTCCTGATTCTCCCCCAACAGGTGATGTCAGAAGAGATAACAATCTCCATGCCCATTGATTCTTTTTCAGCTTTGATAACTTCTTACATTTGTACCATTAATTTGTAATATTGTAAGAATTACAGTTGGCTCACATTTTTGTAACATATTAGAAATGGCATTTGCTTTGTAATAATTTTGGGCAAATATACACCACTTGATTATCCCATGTCAGCGCCATAGCTTGAATCTTATTGGTCACAATGAAAACAAGACCCACCTTCAACTATGATGTATCTGTAATAGTACTGGTCTTCTCATATGCCACTGCAGGCCTTCTGCCCCCTATAGTTAGGCCCTCAGAAATCAATGTAAAGAACATGTAGTTATGTGATTCTCTGTAGACAAAGCCAGTAAGCACAACCTCCATCTTCAACTGAGGTTCTGAAAGATACCCTGTTACCAAAAATCAGTATCTTTATACTAATCCGTTGTAAATGCTGCATTTCTCCTGAATCCGGGGATGTTTATCTTTTGTTCCTATGCCTCTCAATTTCTGAGATATGGCCCTTTCTTCTCTCTATGCAAATCTTAGTTCTGGAAACTAAGTGGGCATGGTCATCAACTATTATCTGTTTGTCTTCTTCAAGACCATGTCCAATAGGCTAAAAAGACTAGATTTATATATAGGGAAGAGGGGGACATATCTCAGGAATGCGGAGGCCAAGGAACAAAAGAAAAAAAACACTCTGGATTCAGGAGAATAGCAACATTTTTGCCAAGTTAAAAAAAAAAAATTATATATTTATGGCAAGAAACAAGATCCCTTTAGGATCCAAACCTTGAAATGACTTAGAAATTCAGGGGAGTAAGAACTTGTAAAATTAATCGTAACTCAGGAGGCAGAGGTCCAAGTGGAAGAGTGTAGCAGCGCCTTGTGTGTTTAGTTTACTGCATTTGTTACTAAATAAATTAAATGACGTGTGGCCCCCACTATTTTTTACAAAAAATGCAAGTGAAAGCAGACATATGTGAGCTAACTTATTAGGCAGGGAAGGGGCCAATATACCTTCCCAGCCAATTAATATCAGCCCCCCCCCCACTGTCTAAATTGCCTTTGCAGGTTATTAAAAATGGGGGAACCCTAAAAAAATAATGTGGGCCCCCCCTATTTTTAATAACCAGCTAAGGCAAAGCGAACAGCTGAGGGCTGATATTAAGAGACTGGGAAGGTCTATGGATATTTCCCCCTTCCCGAACCTCAGAATTCAATGTAAAGATCATGTAGTCATGGGCTTCTCTGTAGACAAAGCCAGTAAGCACAACCTCCAACTTCAACTGAGGTTCTAAAAGAGATCCTAAAGTTCTTAATGCAGCAGCCAGGGTCGTCCATCTAGCTAATCGGTATTCAGACGCGTCCGCTCTTCGCCAGTCGTTACACTGACTGCCCATTCATTACAGGATACAATTCAAAGTACTTGTTCTCACCCACAAAGCTCTCCACAGTGCGGCACCCCCTTACATCTCCTCCCTCATTTCTGTCTATCGGCCTAGCCGACCACTGCGCTAGGCAAACGACTTTCGGCTAACCTCTGCACTAATCCGTACCTCCCACTCCCGACTCCAAGACTTCTCCCACGCTGCGTCAATCCTCTGGAATGCTCTACCCCAAGATATTAGGACCATCCACAATTTGCATAGTTTTAGGCGCAAAACACATTTGTTCAAAGCGGCCTATCACGTTCCCTAATCAAAATCATTTTATGTGTAAGTGTGTGTGTGTGTGTGTAACCCATTCACTACTTCCATCTATCCCCCACCCCCTGAAGATGGCTGGACCATCATTGTAAATCCATCATTGTAAATACACACCTGTACTTTGTATCTCCCCACCTCATTGTAGATTGTAAGCTCTCACGAGCAGGGTCGTCTTGTGTTGCTTTAATTATTGTATTGTTAACATTGTTACTTATGACTGTTGTGTTTGAAGCTGTTAAACTGTAAAGCGCTGTGGAATATGTTGGCGCTATATAAATAAAGATTATTATTATTGTTAGATCCTGTTACCAAAAATTTGTATTTTTTTTCTAATCTGGTGTAAATGCTGCGTATCTCCTGAATCCGGTGATGTTTTTCTTTTGATTCTGTGCCTCTCCATTTCTGAGATATGGCCCCTTCTTCTCTCTATGCAAATCTAGTTTTGGAAACTACATGGGTGTGGTCATAAACTATTACCTGTTTGTCTTCTTTAAGACCATGTCCAATAGGCTAAAAAGACTAGATTCATATACAAGGAACAGGTGAACATATCTCGGGAATGCGGAGGCCAAGGAACAAAAGAAAAAAACACTCCGGATTCAGGAGAATAGCAACATTTATGCCAAGTTAAAAAAATTACATATTTATGGCAATAAACAAGATCCAAACCTTGATGTGACTTATAAAGTCAGGGGAGTAAGGATTTGTAAAGGGGGCTTAGTAGCTAGGAAAGAGTGAACCCGTGGAAAATGACTTAAAATTTCATAGAGTAAAACAAAATACTAAAAATAATTGTGATTCAGGAGGCGGAGGTCCAAGTGGAAGAATGTAGCAGTGCCTTGCGTGTGTAGTTTACTGTATTTGCTGAATAAATAAAAAAAAATGACGTGTGGTCCAAGCTATTTTTAAAAAGAAGCAAGGGAAAGCAGACATCTGTGAGCTAACTTATTAGGCTGGAAAGGGGCCAATATACCTCCCCAGCCTATTAATATCACCTCCCCGCTGTCTAATTTGCCTTTGCAGGTTATTAAAAATGGGGAAATCCTAAAAAAAGTGATGTGGGTCCCCCTATTTTTAATACCCAGCTAAGGCAAAGCAAACAACTGAGGACTGATATTAACCCCTATCTGACCTCGGACGGGATAGTACGTCCGAGGTCAGATCCCCTGCTTTGATGCAGGGCTCCGCGGTGAGCCCGCATCAAAGCCGGGACATGTCAGCTGTTTTGAACAGCTGACATGTGCCCGCAGTAGGTGCGGGCAGAATCGCGATCTGCCCGCACCTATTAACTAGTTAAATGCAGCTGTCAATCGCAGACAGCGGCATTTAACTACCGCTTCCGGCCGGGCGGCCGGAAATGACGTCATCGCCGACCCCCGTCACATGATCGGGGGTCGGCGATGCATCTCCATTGTAACCATAGAGGTCCTTGAGACCTCTATGGTTACTGATGACCGGTGGCTGTGAGCGCCACCCTGTGGTCGGCGCTCACAGCACACCTCCATTTCTGCTACATAGCAGCGATCAGCAGATCGCTGCTATGTAGCAGAGCCGATCGCGTTGTGCCTGCTTCTAGCCTCCCATTGAGGCTATTGAAGCATGGCAAAAGTAAAAAAAAAAAAGTTAAAAAAAATGTGAAAAAAATAAAAAAAATATAAAAGTTTAAATCACCCCCCTTTCGCCCCAATCAAAATAAATCAATAAAAAAAAAAATCAAATCTACACATATTTGGTATCGCCGCGCTCAGAATCGCCCGATCTATCAATTAAAAAAAAGCATTAACCTGATCGCTAAACGGCGTAGCGATAAAAAAATTCGAAACACCAGAATTACGTTTTTTAGGTTGCTGCGACATTGCATTAAAATGCAATAACGGGCGATCAAAAAAACGTATCTGCACCAAAATGCAATCATTAAAAACGTCATCTCGGCACGCAAAAAATAAGCCCTCAACCGAATCCAGATCACGAAAAATGGAGACGCTACGAGTATCGGAAAATGGCGCAATTTTTTTTTTTTTTTTTTTTTTTTTTAGCAAAGTTTGGAAATTTTTTTCACCACTTAGATAAAAAATAACCTAGTCATGTTTGGTGTCTATGAACTCGTACTGACCTGGAGAATCATAATGTCAAGTCAGTTTTAGCATTTAGTGAACCTAGCAAAAAAGCCAAACAAATAACAAGTGTGGGATTGCACTTTTTTTGCAATTTCACCGCACTTGGAATTTTTTTCCCGTTTTCTAGTACACGACATGCTAAAACAAATGATGTCGTTCAAAAGTACAACTCGTCCCGCAAAAAATAAGCCCTCACATGGCCAAATTCACAGAAAAATAAAAAAGTTATGGCTCTGGGAAGGAGGGGAGTGAAAAACGAACACGGAAAAACGAAAAATCCCAAGGTCATGAAGGGGTTAATAGACTGGGAAGGTCTATGGATATATTCCCCTTCCCAGCCTAATTAGACCAGCCCTCAGCTGATCCATAAATGGAGCATCCATTGTGTCGATTTTGGTGCTTAGCCTTGGCGCTTTACGATTGCCCTGGTGAGGTGGTTATTGGAGTAATAGGTCTGAGGTTGATGTCAGCTTTGTAATGTCAGCTGGCATTTAGCCTAGGGGTTAGTAATGGAGAAACATCTATCAGACACCTCCATTGCTAAAGCCGTATTTAAAAATAAAAAGACACACACAGGAAAAAAAGATTATTTGAATAAAGACTCCACCACACATTTCCTGGCTTACCTATTAATAACTAAAACATAATCCTCCTAGCAGCTCTGATGTAATCCATTGTGTGCCCACGACTTCCACTGATTGTCGCTCATGAGACATGACCACAAGCAACATATGGACCCCATTCTCAGAATGACGCTCCATAGGTTACAGTGGAGATTGGGGGATGTTGTGGGAATGCCATGGATCATGTCAGAGCTGCTGGGATTATTTTTTAATAATAAATGGGTAAACCAGGAAATGTGTCGGGGAGTCTTTATTCAAATAAACTTTTTTTTCCTGTGTGTGTCTTTTTATTTTTAAATATGGGTCTCGCAATGGATGTGTCTGATAGATGCATCTTCTTTACTATCCCCCGGGCTTGATGACAGCTAACATTACACAGCTGACATCAGCCCAAAAAACTCAGATTTTCACCGCATCAGGGCAATCGGGAAGAGCCGAGGCTAAGAGACAGAATTGATGTATCATAATGGATGCGCCATTTCTGGAGCGGCTGAGGGCTGATCTTATTAGGCTGGGAAGGGGACAATATTCATGGACCTTCCCAGCCTAGTAATATCAGCCTGCAGCTGTATGCTTTCCCTTAGCAGGTTATTAAAAAGAGGGGGGACCCCTCATCATTTTTTTAGGTTTACAAATTTTTAATAACCAGCAAAGGCAAATCAGGGAAGGTCCATAGATATTGGCCCCTTCTCAGCACAATAAGACCAGCTCACAGCTATCTGCTTTCCCTTGGCTGGTTATTAAAAATAGGGGGACCCTATGTCATTTTTTTAATGATTATTATTATTATTTTTTCTTTTTTCATTCTTTTACACTGTCTCTCACTCGAGCAGCATTACCTTTTGTGATCCTGTGGTATTACAGGCTGGGTTACGGGTGGCTTCAGTCAATCACAGCCGTGCCAATACTAGTCAGGGCTGTGATGGCTCCGGAAGTGCCCACAGCTTAAAAGCTTGTTGACTGGCTGTCCTGCAGCCTTTCAACAATCTTTATTTAGTGCCGAACCCAAACAGTAAAATGGACTTCCGAGAAAAAGCCTGTGTTCGAAGTTCGGGTATAAACTCCAAACTTTACAGTTCAGGTTCGCTTATCCCTACTAACTATGAAAACGCAGCTTAAGGCACATTTTCTTTAACTTTCCCTTTTAACCATATTTTTCTGTCCTTGCAGAGGACACCAAGTTTTGTGATTGCTGCAATACTTTTGCACATTTTTTAGGAAAATTACAAAAGGTGAAAAGCAACTATTGAGTTCTCAGATATGTGCGACAGTGACAGCCTCACATTATATATGTCTATTCACAGTGAAAGTTGACAGTGATAGACAAGGCTCCTTTGTCAAGGACACAACTTCAGTGCATCATTCCATTTTCGGTAATGACTTAGGCCTCTTTCACACATCAGTTTTTTGTCATCAGTCACAATCTGTTGGCTCGACGGATCCATCGCAGATTGTGAAAAACTGATGCGACGGATTGGTTTTTTTGACGGATCCGACTAGCGGATCTGGCTAAGTGGATCGGAACATGCTCAGTTAAAAAAAAAACGGAATCCGTTGCCGGATTCCGTCATTTGACGGATCCGGCGCCATAGTCTTCCATTCTAGCAAACCACGGACGGCGAGGGATCCGTAGCTGTCCGTTTTTTCGAAGTAGACAAAATACGCTACTATCTCCATTGTCTCCAGCCGCCGGGCAAACAATTTTCGACGAATCCGGCAAACGACGGATGAAACGTGAGGCCTCCCCTCGCTATCCATCACTAATACAAGTCTATGAGAGAAAACGCATCCGGCGGCATCAGTCGTTTTTTTCAAAATTCGACGGATTGCGACTGATGGCAAAAAAAAATTGTGTAAAAGGGGCTATACTGGAAATCTGATAATCTTTAAAACCAACTAGCTGCTACCCACTTTAATACAAGGCACATGGCAGCCCGTGTAGTCCATTTCTACCAATGTAGTTTGGAGTCTACTAAAGAATTGCGGACTGTAGACTCCATACAATTCGATAGTCCGCAGTCAGGAGTGGCATCTCTAAAAGCCAAGGGATGAACCTAACAAAAGGGGGACTTGTTCTGTTTGAATTGTCCCATCTCAGAATTTAAAGGCAATCTTACTACTTGGAGCTATGTCACCCAACAGCAGCTATGATGCTGTAGCCGCTCCAGGGGCTGACTTTACAGGTGTATGACTCAAATTTAATACAGAGGTCTTTATCTGTTTTCTCTCCATTGCATGCTGTAGCACCATCATTTACAACTTTTGGAAATTTGCTTTTGGAGGCGTGGAGGCAGAAAGTGTGATGAATAAAATCTCCCATTTTTTCATGTAATGGCTCTCTCCATGACCTTTTTCCCTTTTTATATCTGGTTCCCAACCCTTAAATGACATTTTCAAATCATACCTCGTTCCTCACCTCATTCCTGCCATCTCTGTCCAGACACTGGGTTAGTCTAATGAACAAACATACTGGGTCCATGCACAGCACACAAAAAATCAGGGAGTGCTGCTTTCTGAGTAGCTTCTGCAGGGTCCGGGAGAGTTGTCAGTTACTCTGGGAGGTCTTCCCATTTTCCAAGAGCCTCCTAGACAGTCTGTCAGAATTGACAGGTGAGTGTATCACACAGGTCTATGTCCAATATACTACATCTACATAGGTACTGTATATAATGGAAAAGACACATTTTGAGTACCATTATACCATGCAACTTCTACTTTATTACAGATGACTGGAATAAGATAAATTCGAGTTGATTCTTATCTTTGGGAAGTAATTGCCTCTAAACTCCTGCACTTTGTGTAAATGTTATGACAACATAACATTTGCTACTGCAGTTTGTGGGAAAGGCTCAGTAAATGGCTGTATTCTCTTATCTGCTAGTTTTGTCAACAGATTGTACGACCTATACTTTTAGTTTGTTGCCATCGGGGTGTCAGGTTTTCTTTGCCCTACAACATCTTTCTGTCCCTTAAGTCCTTGTAGAGAATGAAGAATAATAGGTTTCCACAGGACGGAGTTCATGGTTTGGTCTAAGTGCAATAATATAATGTTTATGAGGAGATGTAGAATTCTGAGAATTTGCTTTTACCTGGGGATGTCGTAAGAAGCATTGTGAAATGACTGAAACCAACAAGCTGGCATAATGTCAAAGGCATAGTGAGACAGAGGCTGACACCTGACAAACCATCATTAGAGCCCTGTAAAGGTCCATCAGTTCAAATATCCAGGTCAACTCCAGGGTAAGAGCAATAGACACCATCTATTAAATATATTAGCTGGTAATGAGGGGTCCAATACTACGTAATACAACCAAAATTTTATTGAAATTAAGAAATATCTATTAACTTCTTTGGGGACTCTCATGGGTATCTACCATAGGCTAGAGAGTTGTCCAAGTTAGGCAACCCCTAAAATCGGTAGGTAAGCTGTCAACTGAGGTTTTTACAGGTATGCTAATGGACTTTTAAGTATGTGTGTACAAGATATGAGGCCAGTGTAGTCTGTGGTATTCAATGGCCCCCCAAATTAGTCCTGATTAATTTTGCATAGCTAAAGCAAGGCTCATAATCTTATTTGTGACGCATAGAAATAACTACATGACATATGAAGAAGTTTGTTGTAATGAAGGATTGGACTTATACAGTCATGGACTGAAAGGGTTGGCACCCTTCAAATTATTCTAGAAAATTAAATATTTCTCCCACAAAATTATTACAATTACATGTTTTTTTATAAACGTTTTTATTTCCTTTGTGTGTATTTGAGCAGCACTAGGGATGAGCGAAACCGAACTGTAAAGTGTCCATTAGTGAACTCCGAACATTGACTTTTTCCCAGAAATTTGGTTTACTGTTTGGGTTTGTGTTATGATGCGGTGGTCTAGGAGCAACATGGAACGAGCTCTGAAGGAAGTGGTAACTGTACTGACCGCAGTCCCTAAGCTCAACACAACACTAGAAGTAGCCGTGGAATGCTCCTAACTCTCCCTAGGCATCTCGTCACAGCCTAAGAGCTAACTACCCCTAAAGACAGAAGCAGGAAAACTATCTTGCCTCAGAGAAAATCCCCAAAGGATAGATTAGCCCCCCACAAATAATGACTGTGAGTGGAGAGGGAAAAGACATACACAGAATGAAACCAAGATGAGCACAGGAGGCCAGTCTAGCTTGATAGATAGGACAGGATGGAATACTGTGCGGTCAGTATAAAACACTACAAAAATCCACGCAGAGTTTACAAAAAAAATCTCCACACCTGACTAAAGGTGTGGAGGGTAAATCTGCTTCCCAGAGCTTCCAGCAAGACAGAATTAATTCATACTGATAACGCTGGACAAACATAGAAAGCACTGAACGGATAAGTCCACAATCTGTGAACAGAAAAGCGCAAGCAAAAACTTAGCTTTGCTGAACTGGTCAGGATAACAGGGAAATTGTCATGATCCCAATGGCAGGGGATTACAAAAGGACAAGCACAAAAAAACAAAACAAGCTCTAGGGTGATGGAAACTGAGCTGACCGCGATCCTGAACCTAACACACAACTAGCTGTAGCCGGGGAACGTGCCTACGATGATTCCTAGACGTCTCGCGCCAGCCGAAGGACTAACTTCCCCTATTAGAAGAAACACAAACCTCTCTTGCCTCCAGAGAAACACCCCACAGAAATAGCAGCCCCCCACATGTAATGACGGTGAAATGAGAGGAAAGCACATACGTAGTTATGAAAACAGATTCAGCAAAATGAGGCCCGCTAAAGCTAGATAGCAGAGGATACAAAAGTGAACTGCGCGGTCAGCGAAAAACCCTACAAAAAACCATCCTGAAATTACTTGAACTCATGTGCCAACTCATGGAACATGAGGAGTAATATCAGCCCACTAGAGCAACCAGCAAAAAGGAATCACATATCTGCAAGCTGGACTAAGACAAACATTAGGCAAAACGTGGAACAGGAAAATCAAAAACTTAGCTTGTCCTGAAGATTACAGAAGCGGGAAGCAGAGGTAACAAGACACACTGATTACATTGATAGCCGGCGAGGAAATGACAAGAAAGCCAGGTTAAATAGGAAACTCCCATATCCTGATAGAACAGGTGGACACCAGAGACCGCAGAAAACACAAGTCACCCAGTACCATCTGTAACCACCAGAGGGAGCCCAAAAACAGAATCCACAACAGTACCCCCCCCCTTGAGGAGGGGTCACCGAACCCTCACGAGAACCACCAGGGCGACCAGGATGAGCCCTATGAAATGCACGGACCAAATCAGCAGCATGAACATCAGAGGCAACCACCCAAGAATTATCCTCCTGACCACAACCCTTCCACTTGACCAAATATTGGAGTTTCCGTCTGGAAACACGAGAATCCAAGATCTTCTCCACAACATACTCCAACTCTCCCTCCACCAGCACCGGAGCAGGAGGTTCAAGCGAAGGAACAGGTACCTCATACCTTCGCAACAACGACCGATGGAACACATTATGAATAGCAAACGATGCCGGGAGATCCAAACGATACGACACAGGGTTAAGAATTTCCAAGATCCTATAGGGACCGATGAACCGAGGCTTGAACTTAGGAGAAGAGACCTTCATAGGAACAAAACGAGAAGACAACCACACCAAGTCCCCAACAAGAAGTCGAGGACCCACGCGGCGACGGCGATTAGCAAACTGCTGAGCCCTCTCCTGGGACAACTTCAAATTGTCCACCACATGACTCCAAATCTAATGCAACCTATCCACCACCATGTCCACTCCAGGACAATCAGAAGGCTCCACCTGACCAGAGGATGAAACCCCGAATTACAAAAGAAAGGAGAAACTAAGGTAGCAGAACTAGCCCGATTATTAAGGGCAAATTCGGCAAGCGGCAAAAAGGTAACCCAGTCATCTTGATCAGCAGAAACAAAACACCTTAAATAAGTTTCCAAGGTCTGATTAGTTCGTTCCGTCTGGCCATTCGTCTGAGGATGGAATGCAGACGAAAAGGACAAATCAATGCCCATCTTAGCACAGAACGTCCGCCAAAATCTAGACACAAACTGGGATCCCCTGTCAGAAACGATGTTCTCCGGAATCCCATGCAAACGAACCACGTTTTGAAAAAACAGAGGGACCAACTCAGAGGAGGAAGGTAACTTAGGCAAGGGTACCAGATGAACCATCTTAGAAAAGCGGTCACACACAACCCAGATGACGGACATTTTTTGAGAGACAGGGAGATCCGAAATAAAGTCCATGGAAATGTGCGTCCAAGGCCTCTTCGGGATAGGCAAAGGTGACAACAATCCACTGGCCCGAGAACAGCAAGGCTTAGCCCGAGCGCAAACTTCACAAGACTGCACAAAAGAATGCACATCCCTCGACAAGGAAGGCCACCAAAAAGACCTGGCCACCAAGTCTCTAGTACCAAATATTCCAGGATGACCTGCCAACACAGAAGAATGGACCTCGGAGATGACTCTACTGGTCCAATTATCCGGAACAAACAGTCTTTCAGGCGGACAACGATCAGGTTTATCCGCCTGAAACTCCTGCAAAGCACGTCGCAAGTCTGGGGAGACAGCCGACAAAATCACCCCATCCCTAAGGATACCAGTGGGCTCAGAATTTCCAGGGGAGTCAGGGACAAAACTCCTAGAAAGAGCATCCGCCTTCACATTCTTTGAACCTGGCAGGTATGAAACCACAAAATCGAAACGGGAGAAAAACAGTGACCAACGAGCCTGTCTAGGATTCAGACGCTTGGCAGACTCAAGGTAAATCAGATTTTTGTGATCAGTCAAGACCACCACACGATGTCTAGCACCCTCAAGCCAATGACGCCACTCCTCAAATGCCCACTTCATGGCCAAAAGCTCCCGATTACCAACATCATAATTCCGCTCAGTGGGCAAAAACTTTCTAGAAAAGAATGCACATGGCTTCATCACTGAGCAATCGGAGCTTCTCTGCGACAAAACCGCCCCCGCTCCAATCTCGGAAGCATCAACCTCAACCTGAAAAGGAAGCGAAACATCTGGCTGACGCAACACAGGAGCAGAAGAAAACCGGCGCTTAAGTTCCTGAAAGGCCTCCACAGCCGCAGGAGACCAATCAGCAACATCAGCACCCTTCTTAGTCAAATCCGTCAAAGGCTTAACAACACTAGAAAAATTAGTTATGAAACGACGATAAAAATTAGCAAAGCCCAAGAACTTCTGTAGACTCTTAAGAGATGTAGGCTGCGTCCAGTCACAAATAGCCTGAACCTTGACGGGATCCATCTCAATAGTAGAAGGGGAAAAAAATATACCCCAAAAAAGAAATCTTCTGGACTCCAAAGAGACACTTTGAACCTTTTACAAACAAAGAATTGGCCCGCAGGACCTGAAACACCTTCCTGACCTACTGAACATGGGACTCCCAGTCATCAGAAAAAACCAAAACATCATCCAAATACACAATCATAAATTTATCCAGATATTCACGGAAAATATCGTGCATAAAGGACTGGAAGACAGAAGGAGCATTAGAAAGTCCAAAAGGCATCACCAAATACTCAAAATGGCCCTCAGGCGTATTAAATGCGGTTTTCCACTCATCACCCTGCTTTATCCGCACAAGATTATATGCACCCCGAAGATCAATCTTAGTGAACCATTTAGCCCCCTTAATGCGAGCGAACAAATCAGTCAACAATGGCAAAGGATACTGATATTTGACTGTAATCTTATTCAAAAGACGGTAATCTATACAAGGCCTCAAGGAACCATCTTTTTTGGCCACGAAAAAAAAACCTGCTCACAAAGGGGACGAAGATGGACGGATATGTCCCTTTTCCAAGGACTCCTTAACATAATCCCGCATAGCAGTATGCTCTGGCACTGACAGATTGAACAAACGTCCTTTAGGAAATTTACTGCCAGGAATCAAATCTATAGCACAATCGCAATCCCTGTGAGGAGGAAGCGAATTGAGCTTGGGCTCCTCAAAAACATCCCGATAATCAGACAAAAATACAGGAACCTCAGAAGGAGTAGATGAAGCGATAGAAATCGGAGGTGCATCATCATGAACCCCCTGACATCCCCAGCTTAACACAGACATCGTTTTCCAGTCCAAGACTGGGTTATGAGTTTGTAACCATGGCAGACCAAGCACTAAGACATCATGTAAATTATACAGTACCAGGAAGCGAATCACCTCCTGATGAACGGGAGTCATACGCATGGTCACTTGTGTCCAGTACTGAGGTTTGTTCATAGCCAAAGGTGTAGAGTCAATTCCTTTCAAAGGAATAGGGACTTCCAGAGGCTCCAGACTAAACCCACAGCGGTTGGCAAATGACCAATCCATAAGACTCAGGGCAGCGCCTGAATCCACATAGGCATCGACGGAAATGGCTGATAATGAACAAATCAGAGTCACAGACAGAATGAACTTAGACTGTAAAGTACCAATGGCAACAGACTTATTAACCTTTTTTGTGCGCTTAGAGCATGCTGATATAACATGAGCTGAATCACCACAATAAAAACACAACCCATTTTTCCGCCTATAGTTTTGCCGTTCACTTCTGGACTGAATTCTATCACATTGCATTGTCTCAGGTGCCTGTTCAGAAGACACCGCCAAATGGTGCACAGGTTTGCGCTCCCGTAAACGCCGATCAATCTGAATAGCCATAGTCATAGACTCATTCAGACCTGTAGGCGCAGGGAACCCCACCATAACATCTTTAATGGCCTCAGAAAGGCCATCTCTGAATCTTGCAGCCAGGGCGCACTCATTCCACTGAGTAAGCACCGACCATTTCCGAAATTTCTGACAATATATTTCTGCTTCATCTTGCCCCTGAGAGAGATCCAATAAAGCTTTTTCAGCCTGAATCTCTAGGTTAGGTTCCTCATAAAGCAAACCCAATGCCAGAAAAAACGCATCCACATTGAGCAACGCAGGATCCCCTGGTGCCAATGCAAATGCCCAATTCTGAGGGTCACCCCGCAGGAAAGATATAACAATTTTGACTTGCTGAGCAGGGTCTCCAGAGGAGCGAGATTTTAAAGAAAGAAACAACTTGCAATTCTTCCTAAAATTCAGAAAACTAGATCTATCTCCAGAAAAAAACTCTGGGATAGGAATTCTAGGTTCAGACATAGGAGCATGTACAACAAAATCTTGTATATTTTGAACCTTAGCAGCAAGATTATTCAGGCTGGAAGCCAAACTCTGGACGTCCATGATAAACAGCTGAGGTCAGAGCCATTCAGGGATTTAAGAGGAGGTAAGACGCAGCCAGGCTACAATTAAGGCTAGGCAGCAAACTCTGAGGGGAAAAAAAAAAAAAAAAACTTCCTCAGACTACTTTTCCTCCTACTTCAGCCAATACGATTACCACTTTCTGGCCGGCTATACTGTCATGATCCCAATGGCAGGGGATTACAAAAGGACAAGCACAAAAAACAAAACAAGCTCTAGGGTGATGGAAACTGAGCTGACCGCGATCCTGAACCTAACACACAACTAGCTGTAGCCGGGGAACGTGCCTACGATGATTCCTAGACGTCTCGCGCCAGCCGAAGGACTAACTTCCCCTATTAGAAGAAACACAGACCTCTCTTGCCTCCAGAGAAACACCCCACAGAAATAGCAGCCCCCCCACATGTAATGACGGTGAAATGAGAGGAAAGCACATACGTAGTTATGAAAACAGATTCAGCAAAATGAGGCCCGCTAAAGCTAGATAGCAGAGGATACAAAAGTGAACTGCGCGGTCAGCGAAAAACCCTACAAAAAACCATCCTGAAATTACTTGAACTCATGTGCCAACTCATGGAACATGAGGAGTAATATCAGCCCACTAGAGCAACCAGCAAAAAGGAATCACATATCTGCAAGCTGGACTAAGACAAAAATTAAGCAAAACGTGGAACAGGAAAATCAAAAACTTAGCTTGTCCTGAAGATTACAGAAGCGGGAAGCAGAGGTAACAAGACACACTGATTACATTGATAGCCGGCGAGGAAATGACAAGAAAGCCAGGTTAAATAGGAAACTCCCATATCCTGATAGAACAGGTGGACACCAGAGACCGCAGAAAACACAAGTGACCCAGTACCATCTGTAACCACCAGAGGGAGCCCAAAAACAGAATCCACAACAGGAAATCCAAAGAGATGTGAATCCAACCAGGAACCATTTACAAGTGGCACTGGCTGAAGAAAGAGCCAGGCCTAAATAGCCGAGCAGAAGAGACGATAAGTGGAGGCAGCTGAAGACAGCTAACTCCAAGGAGCAGCCATACCACTAGAAACCAGAAGAGGGAGCCCAAGAGCAGAACTCACAAAAGTGCCACTTACAACCACCGGAGGGAGCCCAAGAGCGGAATTCACAACAGGTTTGGCACAGAATAAAGTTTGTTGAAAGGCTTCAGTGCAACCAATCAACAAGATCTTAAGCTGTGGGCACTTCCAGAGCCATCACAGCCATGGCAAGTATTAGCATGACGGTGACTGCTCAGGGCCGCCTGTAAATGGGACTGCATAGCTGCCAGGCCAAGTGAGGCAATGTTGCTCGATTGAGGGACTGTGTAAAATAATTAAATAATTTTAAAAATGATGTGGGGTCCCCCTATTATTAATAGCCAGCCAAGTGAAAGCAGACAACTGTGAGCTGGTCTTATGCTGGGAAAGGGAAAATATCCATGGACCTTCCCTGCCTATTAATATCAGCCCCCTGCAGTCAGCTTTGTCTTTGCTGGCTATTAAAAGTGGGGCAACCCTAAAAAGATAAAGTTGAGTCCCCCCTATTTTAACCCCTTAGTGACCAAGGATTTTTTTTAAATATAACCAATGTCAATTTATGTGTTAATACAGTGCCTTGTGAAAGTATTTGGCCCCCTAGAGCTTTTCAACCTTTTCCCACATGTCATGCTTCAAGCATAAAAATACCAAATGTAAATTTTTGGTGAAGAACCAACAACAAGTAGAACACAATTGTGAAGTTGAACAAAATTTATTGGTTATTTTAAATTTTTGTGGGAATTCAAAAACTGAAAAGTGGGGCGTGCAATATTATTTGGCCCCTTTACTTTCAGTGCAGCAAACTCACTCCAGAAGTTCATTGTGGATCTCTGAATGATCCAATGTTGTCCAAATGCCTAATGATGATAAATATAATCCACTTGTGTGTAATCAAGTCTCCGTATAAATGCACCTGCTCTGTGATAGTCTCACGGTTCTGTTTGAAGCACAGAGATCATCATGAAGACCAAGGAACACAACAGGCAGGTCCGTGATACTGTTGTGGAGAAGTTTAAAGCCGGATTTGGATACAAAATGATTTCCAAAACTTTAAACATCCCAAGGAGCACTTTGCAAGCGATCATATTGAAATGGAAGGAGTATCATATCACTGCAAATCTACCAAGACCCGGCCGTCCCTCTAAACCAGTGTTTCCCAAACTCCAGTCCTCACGTACTCCAACAGGTCATGTTTTCAGGATTTCCGTAGTATTGCACAGGTGATGGAAGTATCAGGAGTTCTCTCACTTGTGCAGCACTATGGAAATACTGAAAACATGACCTGTTGGGGTCCGTGAGGACTGGAGTTTGGGAAATACTGCTCTAAACTTTCACGTCAAACAAGAAGAAGACTGAGCAGAGATGCAGCCAAGAGGTCCATGATCACTCTGGATAAACTGCAGAGATCTACAGCTGAGGTGGGACAGTCTGTCCATAGTGCAACAATCAGTCATACACTGCACAAATCTGGCCTTTATGGAAGAGTGGCAAGAAAAAAGCCATTTCTCAAAGATATCCATAAAAAGTTCCATTTAACGTTTGTAACAATCCACCTGGGAGACACCAAACATGTGGAAGAAGGTGCTCTGGTCAGATGAAACCAAAATCGAACTTTTTGGCAACAATGTCAAGCAATATGTTTGGCGTAAAGGCAACACAACTCATCACCCTGAACACACCATCCCCACTGTCAAACATGGAGGTGGCAGCATCATGGTTTGGGCCTGCTTTTCTTCAGCAGGGACAGGGAAGATGGTTAAAACTGATGGGAAGATGGATGGAGCCAAATACAGGACCATTCTTGAAGAAAACCTGTTGGAGTCTGCAAATGACCTGAGACTGGGATGGAGATTTATCTTCCAACAAGACAATGATCCCAAACATAAAGCGAAATCTACAATGGAATGGTTCACAAATAAACGTATCCAGGTGTTAGAATGGTCAAGTCAAAGTCCAGACCTCAATCCAATCGAGAATCTGTGGAAAGAGCTGAAAACTGCTGTTCACAAATGATCTCCATCAAACCTCACTGAGCTCGAGCTGTTTGCCGAGGAAGAATGGGCAAGAATTTCAGTCTCTTGATGTACAAAACTGATAGAGACATGGCCCAAGCGACTTGTAATCGCAGCAAAAGGAGGCACAACAAAGTATTAAGTTACAGGAGCCGAATAATATTGCACGCCCCACTTTTCAGTTTTTGAATTTCCACAAAAATTTAAAATAACCAATACATTTCGTTCAACTTCACAATTGTGTTCCACTTGTTGTTGATTCTTCACAAAAAATTTACATTTGGTATCTTTATGTTTGAAGCATGATATGTGGGAAAAGGTTGAAAAGTTTCAGAGGGCCGAATACTTTCACAAGCCACTGTATCTCTGGAATGCTTAAGCAAATCCTAGTGATTTTTTTTCATGGTACATTATAATTTATGATAATGGTACATGTAGGTCGATATGTTTTGTGTTTATTTATAAAAATATCAGAAATTTGACAAAAATGTAAAAAATGGCAATTTTCATACTTTGAATGATTATCCGTTTAATCCAGATAGTCAAATCACAGAAAAGCATTAATAAATAACATTTCCCTCTTGTCTGCTTTATGTTGGCACCCTTCGTAAAATGCTATTTTATTTTTTTAGCCTTTTAGGAGGTATAAAAATGTAGCTGACATTTTTCATTGTTTTCAAGGAAAGTTAAAAAATTTATTTTTTTGATGGACCTATCCATGTTTGAAGTGACTTTGGGGTCCTATATACTGGTAAACCTCCAAGAGCGATGCTATTTTAAAAACAGCAACCCCCCCCCCCCCCCTCCGACATATAGACAACTTCTGTCAGATTACCTTTTAGGTGATTTTCAGGAATTAATGCAAAGTGGCGTGACAGGAATGAAAAAGAGTTTTTTATCACCTATTTATCACCTAAAAGTCTAACTTCTGATCAGGCCACTATAGCCTGGAAACTTTAAGGCTGTGTGTGCACACGTAGCAGATTTTTCGCGTTTTTTCGCGTTTTTTCGCTATAAAAACGCTATAAAACCACAAGAAAAGCTCACATTAAGCATCCTATTTAATAGAATGCAATCCGCATTTTTTGTGCACATGCTGCATTTTTTCCTGAGCGGATTCAAATTCCAGAAAAAAACGCAGCATGTTCATTAAATTTGCGGAATCGCGGGGATTTCGCACACCTAGGAATGCATTGATCTGCTTACTTCCCGCATGTGGCTATGCCCACCATGCGGGAAGTAAGCAGATCATGTGCGGTTGGTACCCAGGGTGGAGGAGAGGAGACTCTCCTCCACGGACTGGGCACCATATAATTGTTAAAAAAAAGAATTAAAATAAAAAAAATCATGATATACTCACCTTCGATGGCCCCCGGAGTCTTCCTGCCCCTCAGCGCTGCACGCGGCCGCTTCCATTCCTGTAGATGGTGTGTGAAGGACCTGCGATGACGTCGCGGTCACATGACCGCGATAGCGGTAGGTGAGTATAACCATTTTTTATTTTTTTTAATTATTTTTAACACTCTGTCTTTTACTATTGATGCGGCATAGGCTGCATCAATAGTAAAAAGTTGATCACACTTGTCAAACACTGTTTGACAAGTGTGACCAACCTGTCAATAAGTTTTCCAAGCGATGCTACAGATCGCTTGGGAAACGCTAGCATTCTGCAAGCTAATTATGCTTGCAAAACGCTAGTTTTCTGCGGGAATATGCATGCCAATTCTGCATGCGATATACCCGCGGCAGGAGGCGCAGAATTGCCACGGAAATTTCCACGGCAATTCTGCAATGTGTGCACTTAGCCTTAAGCCGTTATTTGGCCATTAATTGTAATTGTAAGCATCAGAACCACGCAATCATGACCTCCGGGTGCCGATGGGGTTAAAGAGGGAGCCCCCACAATCTGTTAACCATTTATATGATGTATTGACAGCAGCAACCAAGAGGTTAAACAGATACAGTGGGGGAAATAAGTATTTGATCCCTTGCTGATTTTGTGAGTTTTCCCACTTGCAAAGACATGAACAGTCTATAATTTTAAGGGTAGGTTAATTTTAACATTTAACATAGAATATCAAAAATAAAATCCAGAAAATCACATTGTATAAATTCTATATATTTTTTGCATTTTGCAGTGAGAAATAAGTATTTGATCCCCTACCAACCATTAAGAGTTCTGGCTCCTACAGACCAGTTAGATGCTCCTAATCAACTCATTACCTGCATTAAAGAGAGCTGTCTTAGGCTAAGTTCAAATTAGTGTTCGGGGGCTTTGCGGAGGGCTGCGTACTTCTTCCTCCGTTAAGCTCCGGCCACTTTCGCACTTCTTTCATTTAGGTCCGCCTATTTCTGAATGCATCCTGCGCACCTATTGTTAACACTGAGTACGCAAGACATTCGGATGTACACGAATGTATGCGGATGCATTGTTTTGACGCGCCCGCCGACCATGTGGGCTCATCAAAACTATGTATCCGCATACATTCGCATGCCCTGCGTGCCCAATGTTAAAGATAGGTACGCAGGACGCATGCAGAAGTAGGCGGACCTAAACCGAAGGAGTGTGGAAGTGGGGGGAGTTTAACGGAGGAAGTATGCAGCCCTCTGCAAAGCCCCGGTATGCAAGTGTGAACCCGGCCTTACATAGTCACCTTTATAAAAGACTCCTGTCCACAGACTCAATTAATCAGTCAGACTCTGACCTCTGCAATACGGGCAAGACAAAAGAGCTTTATGAGGATGTCAGGAAGAAGATCATAGACCTACACAAAGCTGGAACGGTCTCCAAAATCATACATAAGATGCTGGGTGAGAAGGAGACAACTGTTGGTGCAATAGTAAGGAAATGGAAGAAATACAAAATGACTGTCAATCGACATCGATCTGGGGCACCATGCAAAATCTCACATCATGGGGTATCGTTGATCATGAGGAAAGTGAGAGATCAGCCTAAAACTACACAGGGGGAACTTGTTAATGATCTCAAGGCAGTTGGGACCACAGTCACCAAGAAAACCATTGGTAACACATTACGCCATAAAGGTTTAAAATCCTGCAGTGCCCGCAAGGTCCCCCTGCTCAAGAAGGCACATGTGCAGGCCCCTCTGAAGTTTGCCAATAAACACCTGGATGATTCTGTGAGTGGGAGAAGATGCTGTGGTCAGATGAAACAAAAATTGAGGTCTGTGGCATTAAGTTAGTTCGCTGTGTTTGGAGGAAGGGAAATGCTGCCTATGACCCAAAGAACACCATCCCCACTGTCAAGTATGGAGGTCAAAACATTATGTTTTGGGGGTGTTCCTCTGCGAAGGGCACATGACTACTTCACTGCATCAATGGGAGAATGGATGGAGCCATGTACCGTAAAATCCTGAGTGACAACCTCCTTTCCTCCATCAGGTCATCAAAAATGGGTCACGGATGGGTCTTCCCGCAAGACAATGACCCAAAACATACAGCCAAGTCAACAATCGAGAGGCTCAAAAAGAAGCACATTAAGGTCAAGCGACAGCCTCAAAATCTTAATGATTTAGAGATGATCTGCAAAGAGGAGTAGAGCAAAATTCCTCCTGACATGTGCACAAACCTCATCAACCACAAAAAATGTCTGACTGCTGTGCTTGCCAACAAGGGTTTTGCCACCAAGTATTAAGTCTTGTTTGCCAGAGGGATCAAATACTTATTTCTCATTGCAAAATACAAATTAATTTATATAATTTACTAGATGGTGGCCCGATTCTAACGTATCGGGTATTCTAGAATATGTAGGTAGTATATAGCACAGGCTACATACGATATTGCACAGTCACGTAGTATATAACACAGCCACGTAGAATATAACATAGCCACGTAGTGTATTGCACAGCTACGTAGTGTATTGCACAGGTATGTAGTATATTGGTCAGCCACGTAGTATATAGCAGAGCCACGTAGTATATTGTAGAGCCACGTAGTATATTGCACAGCCCACGTAGTATATAACACTCACGTAGTGTATTGCACAGCTACGTAGTGTATAACAGAGCCCATGCAGTATGGAACACAGCCCACGTAGTATATAACAATGTGGGCACTATATGCGTGGTTTAAAAAGACTTAAAATAAAAAATAAACATATACTCACCTTCCGAAGGCTCCTTGAAGTCCCGGCGCCTGTGTGCGGTGCACGTGGCAGCTTACGGTCCCAGGGTTGGTATGAGTGCAGGACCTGTGATGATGTCGCGGTCACATGGCCATGACGTCATGGCAGGTCCTTCTCGCATAGCATCCTTAGCACCGGAACCTGCCGCTTGCACTGCCGAGGACAGCGCGCCACGTCAGAGGGTGAGAATAACCTTTTTTTTAATTATTATTATTTGTCACATTATATCTTTTTACTATTGATGCTGCATACGCAGCATCAATAGTAAAAAGTTGGTCACACAGGGTTAATAGCTGCGTAATGGAGTGCGTTACACCGTGGCATAACGCGGTCCATTAACGCTGCCATTAACCCTGTATGAGGGCTGACTGGAGGGGAGTATGGAGCGGGCACTGACTGTGGGGAGTAAGGAGCGGCAATTTTGCCGCCGGACTGCGCCCGTCGCTGATTGGTCGTGGCAATGACCGTGGGCGTTTTGCCATGACCAATCAGCGACTTGTATTTCCCTGACAGACAGAGGCCACGACCAATGAATATCCGTGACAGACAGACAGATAGGCGGAAGTGACCCTTAGACAATTATATAGTAGATACAGTGTGATTTTCTGGATTTTATTTTTGATATTCTACCTCTCAATGTTAAAATTAACCTACCTTTAAAATTATAGACTGTTCATGTGTTTGTCAGGGGGCAAACTTACAAAATCAGCAAGGGATCAAATACTTATTTCCCCCACTGTATGGACAGTGACAACACTGATCGTGGCTGATACAGCAAGTTGTCAGCTATAGTGTACCAGCCGACTGCTGCTGGATTGTCACCTGTAAGGGGAGGCTATTCTCTTATATCTCAGGTCAGTAGAAAGGCGTATTGGCGGTCATTAAGCGGTTTATAATCAGCTAAGGTAAAGCAGACAGCTACAGGCTGATATTAATAGACTGGGAAGGTCCATAGATATTGGCCCCTCATTTGTCCACAAGATGCTTTCCCAGAAGTATTTTGACTTTCTCATGTCCTTTTTGGAAAACTGCAGTCTTGCTTTTTTTATGTCTCCGTGTCAGCAGTGGGGTCTTCCTGGGTCTCCTGCCATAGCATTTAATTTCATTCCAATGTCAACAGAAAGTTTGCGTTGACACTGAAGCACCCTGACCCTTCAGGACAGCTTGAATTTATTTGGAACTTGATTGGGGTTCCTTAGCCATCATCCGAACTATCCTGTGTTGCAATGTTTCATCAATTTTTCTTTGCCATCCACATCCAGGGAGATTAGCTACAGTACCATGTGTTGTAAACTTCTTGCTTATGTTGTGCACCATGGACAAATGAACATCCAGATCTCAGGGGATAGACTTGTAACCTTGAGAGTGTTGATATTTTACAACAATGTTGGTTCTCAAGTCCTCAGACAGTTCTCTTCTCCTCTTTCTGTTCTCCATGCTTACTGTGGCACACACAGACACACAATGCAAAAATTGAGTCAACTTCTCCCTTTTTTATCTGGTTTCAGGTGTGATTTTTATATTGCCCACACCTGTTACTTCTCACAGGTGAGTTTGAATGAGCATCACATACTTGGAACAAAGTTGTTTACCCCAAATTTTGGCAAGGTGCCAACAATTTTGTCTGACCCTCTTTTGGAGTTTTGAGTGAAATTATGTTCAATTTGCCTTTTTCATCTCTGTTGTTTTTTTGGTTTTTGTTCAAATACAAAGAAAGGAAATAACCATGTGTATAACCAAATATGTGCAATAGCAATAATTTTCTGGAGAAATACTTCATTTTCTAGGACAATTTCAAGAGTGTTAACACTTTCGACCATGACTGTATAAAGTCAAGGTGGCAGTTAAGGAGGGATAGGGGAGATGGCATGTTTGCCTTAATAAATGTAATATTTACGTATGTACTGCTGTGTAGCATACAAGCTATTACATATTCAAAGATATACTGATAGGTAATGTAGATTGTGAGCCCCAATGGTGTTGTGAATTCTGTTGTTGAACTCCCTCCGGTGGTCGTGAATGGTACTTCGGCGAGTTCTGTCCATGGACTCCCTCTGGTGGCTGTGAGTGAAGCTGCTGCTTCTGAGGTTCCTTACACAGGTGACGTGGTTTATCCTTTGGTTGGCTGCTCTATTTAACTCCACTCTGATCGTTACTCCATGCCAGCTGTCAATGTTCCTGTGCTGGTTCAGTTCGCTCTTGGATCTTTCTGGAGACCTGTCTCTTCCTGCAAGAAGCTAAGTCCCCGTTTGTTATTTTCTGTTCATGGTTTTCTAGTCCAGCTTGCTTTCTTGATTTTGTCTTGCTAGCTGGAAGCTCTGGGATGCAGGGTGGCGCCTCCGCACCGTGAGTCGGTGCGGGGGTCTTTTTGCACACTCTGCGTGGTCTTTTGTAGTTTTTGTGCTGACCGCAAAGATACCTTTCCTATCCTTTGTCTATTTAGTTAGTCTGGCCTCCCTTTGCTAAAACCTGTTTCATTTTTATGTTTGTGACTTTCATCTTAACTCACAGTTAATATTTGTGGGGGGCTGCCTTTTCCTTTGGGGGAAATTTCTCTGAGGCAAGGTAGGCTTTATTTTCTATCTCTAGGGCTAGCTATTTCTTAGGCTGTGCCGAGGCGTCTAGGCCTGTTAGGTATGCTCCACGGCTATTTCTAGTGTGTGTGATAGGATTAGGGATTACGGTCAGTAAAGTTCCCACTTCCCAGAGCTCGTCCTGTGAGTTTAACCATCAGGTCATTCCTGGTGCTCCTAACCACCAGGTCATAACAAATGGGGACAGTGCTGATGATGTCTGTAAAGCACTGTGGAATTAATGGAGCTATATAAATGAGTAAAATAAATAAATAGAAATAATTATATAATCGTGCTAAAAAGTCCCATAGTGATAATTAAAAATAATAACTTAAATTGCAGATTCAAGATAGAAAAATAGGTAAAGTGATTGCTTAGGGTGCATGGACATGATGAACAGCATCATGAACATATCGTCCTCTTTTCAGTTTTGAGGAATAACTTTAATTAGAGATCATTTTATAAGGCCATTTGGTGGCCTGGAAGAAGTCAGATTGAGACCAATTGTAGGGTATGAGTTAAAAACTGGAAAAAAAATCAAGAAACATTAAGAAGAAAATAATTTCTTTAAAAACAAAAGTCTATACGCATCTTACCAAACTTAACGATGTTAGTCTACCAATGTGGCCAACTCCAGTCAATGATGAGGCCCTAGAGTTGTACAGATGACTTAATCTAGAAGAGACCTTTCTTGGTACACCAGAAAACTGGTTTACATTGTTGCTGATATCTAGAACAGCCCAAATTTTCCATGAATTTCATTTTTAGATGCATGGACAGCCCAAAGATTAATTAATAAGAAGTGTGTGACTTTTGATAAATTTGGCACAGTTCACTTCATCGGGCATTTGGTTGAAGAATGCAGTACAAAATACCGGTCTTGATAAATTCTCCCCTTATTACTCCATACAGATTAGATGACTATTGGCCGAACAATGGTTTTAGCCAATCATTCATCTGGCAGTCATACTGACTGGCTTTCCTATATACAGTTTGGGCGAGCGCTTCTGTGTTCTCTAAGTGCTAGCGGTGTCTTATCGCCGGAAGAACTAAAGGATCCGCAGTCCAAAAACGGACATGCTTACTCCACAAACAATCAATTGTCCAGGGCCCCTATACACATTAGCGTACCATTGGAACCCATCAATATCAGCTGATATTGGTCTGTTAACTATGGAGAGCTTTCGAGTAATGAACGGAAAATCTACATAATTATGTAGCATTATTGGGGAACAGATTAATTTTAGATTTTCCCGCGTGCTTTAAGAAATGTTCCTATATGTGTGCTTCCTTCTTAAAAGGAGTATTGTGCTGGCATGATTTGAGCAACGCTGGCGCTCTTATTTTCTTTTCCACATATATTTTGTTGACTTGTACTTTGTTTCTTATAGAGATGAGCGAATCCGAACTTAAAAGTTTGGTGTTCGTTCCGGACAGTTAGTTGTCTCGGAAGTCTGTTGCAATGTTCGGAGTTCAGGGGAAGTCTGGGAGAAGAAAGAAAGAGAATTTTCCAGCTGAAAATGTCTGGCCCTCATTGTTTTCAATGAGGTTGGGATTCTAGTTAAAGTTCAGGTAAAGTTTTGGTACCCAAACCGAACTTTGGAAAAAAGTTCGGGTAGGGCATTAGAACCCAAACTTCCACTGGTCCGCTCATCCCTAGTTTCTTTGTATTATTATACAACCACATACCTCCCACGATCTTGGACAGAAATGTTTGAACAACAGCACTTGACTCATTCTTCTTCAAGCACTTACACAGTAATGTACACAACTCGCAGACTGTATCACCGAGCAATCAGAACCATAGTCCTGTGAAATTATCTGGATATACAGTGGGGCAAAAAAGTATTTAGTCAGTCAGCAATAGTGCAAGTTCCACCACTTAAAAAGATGAGAGGCGTCTGTAATTTACATCATAGGTAGACCTCAACTATGGGAGACAAACTGAGAAAAAAAAATCCAGAAAATCACATTGTCTGTTTTTTTAACATTTTATTTGCATATTATGGTGGAAAATAAGTATTTGGTCAGAAACAAACAATCAAGATTTCTGGCTCTCACAGACCTGTAACTTCTTCTTTAAGAGTCTCCTCTTTCCTCCACTCATTACCTGTAGTAATGGCACCTGTTTAAACTTGTTATCAGTATAAAAAGACACCTGTGCACACCCTCAAACAGTCTGACTCCAAACTCCACTATGGTGAAGACCAAAGAGCTGTCAAAGGACACCAGAAACAAAATTGTAGCCCTGCACCAGGCTGGGAAGACTGAATCTGCAATAGCCAACCAGCTTGGAGTGAAGAAATCAACAGTGGGAGCAATAATTAGAAAATGGAAGACATACAAGACCACTGATAATCTCCCTCGATCTGGGGCTCCACGCAAAATCCCACCCCGTGGGGTCAGAATGATCACAAGAACGGTGAGCAAAAATCCCAGAACCACGCGGGGGGACCTAGTGAATGAACTGCAGAGAGCTGGGACCAATGTAACAAGGCCTACCATAAGTAACACACTACGCCACCATGGACTCAGATCCTGCAGTGCCAGACGTGTCCCACTGCTTAAGCCAGTACATGTCCGGGCCCGTCTGAAGTTTGCTAGAGAGCATTTGGATGATCCAGGGGAGTTTTGGGAGAATATCCTATGGTCTGATGAAACCAAACTGGAACTGTTTGGTAGAAACACAACTTGTCGTGTTTGGAGGAAAAAGAATACTGAGTTGCATCCATCAAACACCATACCTACTGTAAAGCATGGTGGTGGAAACATCATGCTTTGGGGCTGTTTCTCTGCAAAGGGGCCAGGACGACTGATCCGGGTACATGAAAGAATGAATGGGGCCATGTATCGTGAGATTTTGAGTGCAAGCCTCCTTCCATCAGCAAGGGCATTGAAGATGAAACGTGGCTGGGTCTTTCAACATGACAATGATCCAAAGCACACAGCCAGGGCAACGAAGGAGTGGCTTCGTAAGAAGCATTTCAAGGTCCTGGAGTGGCCTAGCCAGTCTCCAGATCTCAACCCTATAGAAAACCTTTGGAGGGAGTTGAAAGTCCGTGTTGCCAAGCGAAAAGCCAAAAACATCACTGCTCTAGAGGAGATCTGCATGGAGGAATGGGCCAACATACCAACAACAGTGTGTGGCAACCTTGTGAAGACTTACAGAAAACGTTTGACCTCTGTCATTGCCAACAAAGGATATATTACAAAGTGTTGAGATGAAATTTTGTTTCTGACCAAATACTTATTTTCCACCATAATATGCAAATAAAATGTTAAAAAAACAGACAATGTGATTTTCTGGATTTTTTTTTCTCAGTTTGTCTCCCATAGTTGAGGTCTACCTATGATGTAAATTACAGACGCCTCTCATCTTTTTAAGTGGTGGAACTTGCACTATTGCTGACTGACTAAATACTTTTTTGCCCCACTGTACCTGAGCACTAAACATTATTGAATGGCACTTACTGGCTTCATATTAATTACAAAGCTGAAAAAGTGAAAACTTTAACCACAGAGACAAAATTCGGATTGTAAGATGGTGGTGATGGGGCTTCCATTAATGTTGAGAATTATTTGATCTCCTGGCTTCATGGACACATGACTACACTACGCTGTTGGATTAATTCCTGACATCATTCCCAACTGACAGACCAAACCATTGGGGCTTGTGTCCATGTAAATAGTATTTCTCCAAAATGAATTGCCCTTTTATTTCAGTTTAAAGGACATTTACTATGTTGACAGGTCCAAAATACTGATTCTCCAATTAGGGCAAGCTAATAGTTGTTTGTTCCCTTGTTGAGTTGATACTCAAAATTCTTATTCATTCATAACAGGGATTCTTAATGCAGGGCTGGATAAAGTCCAGGAGTTAAGAGACTTTAAGAGCTCTCAAGTGTACAGAGCTATGCTTTCCAGCTCCTTTTGGCCCAGACCCCCATTGATAAAAAATTCAGATTTTAGTCTGTGACATCTATGAAATTCTTTGTGCTGACTGCAATCCTTTCAATATAATATGAGAATGCATTCATGTTATCTAATATGAGAACCAAAGGTCTTGGTGATCAGGCTTTAGAAAAAGAATCAAATCACCAGATAAGCAGACAACTACAGTTAAGTCCAGAAATATTTGGACAATGACACAAGTTTGGGCATTTTAGCTGTTTACCAAAACATATTCAAAATATAATCCATATTGGCTTCTAGTGTAGATTCTCAGCTTTAATTTGTGGGTATTTACATCCTATATGGAGTAAGGGTTTAGGATTTACAGTTCTTTAGTATATAGCTACCTATTTTTAGGTGACAAAAGTAATTGGATAGTTATCTAAAAAGCTCTTTAAATGGGCTATATGGGCTATTCCCTCATTAAGTCATCATCAATTAAGCAGGTAAAAAGTCTGTGGCTGATTCCAAGTGTGGCATTTGCATTTGATAGCCGTTGCTGTGAACCCACAACAAGAGGTCAAAGGTCTCACAATAGAAGAGAAACAGACCATCATTAGGCTGAAAAAAATAAGAAATCCATCAGAGAAATAGCAGAAATAATACGAGTGGACAAATTAATAGTTTGGTTCATTCTGAAAAAAAAAAAAAAGAGTGCACAGGGGGGCTTGGGAACTCAAAAATGCCTGGATGTCCACAGAAGACAACAATGGTGGATGAACACAGAATCCTTTCCATGGTGAAGAAAATCCTCATCACGACATCCACTGAAGTGAAGAACACTCTGCAGGAAGTCAATGTTTCGGTATCTAAGGCTACCATAGAGAGACTTCATGATGTACAATAACAAATAGTATTGTGCTACCGTGTTAGCCAGAACAATTGATGTGAATACTTTTATGCCCAATGATGCCAAAAGTATTCTGGGAGTGATACCTTTATTGGCTAACCAGAAAATAATATGTTTGCAAGCTTTCAGAGCACAGTGGCTCCTTCTTCAGGCTGGATTTTATTAGCCAATAAAGGTATCACTCCCAGAATACTTTTGTCATCATTTGGTAGAAAAGTATTCACATCAATAGAGAGACTTCATAAGAGCAAATACAGCGGGTTCCCCACAAAGTGCAAACCATTAATTAGCCTTAAAAATAGAAAGGCCAAATTAGACTTTAAAAAAAAAAAACATGCAAAGAAGCCGCCCAGTTCTGGAAAAACATTCTTTGAATAGATGACACCAAGATTAACCTGTACCAGAATGATGGGAAAAAGAAAATATGGAGAAAGCTTGGATCCAAAGCACAGCACATCCTCTGTAACACATGGCGGAGGCAGTGTGATGGCACGGGCATGCATGACTTCCAATGGCACCGGGTCACTAGTGTTTATTGATGATGTGACTGAAGACAGAAGCAGCCGGATGAATTCTGAAGTGCACAGGACTACTGTATCTGATCGTCTGACATCGGACATTTATTTTTATCTTTTTCTCACCCTGTATCCAGTCAATCAGGGGCAAAAGGGTCATAAGAGATGTGGACCACTTCCACTTTAAACAAAAGCTTTTGTATTAGAAAAATTTCCCAAAAAATATTTTATCCTATAAGATGCATTTAGCCTAGCCATTAACTGGTGAATGCTTCTTCCTGATGATCACTCTAAGACACTTGTTAATTGATCCAAGTTTCAATTAAGAAATGCATAACTCAGGTCGTCATCTAGCCTAAAAGCATTTAGGTTCAATATACAACACCTTGAGTCATAGGCAATAATAATTACCAATGTAAGTTTACGTCACCAGATATGTATGTAGAACACAATTCCTCAGTGTTTTCAACTCTAGCCAGTTCCAAGAACTACAAGACGCATCTTTGTCAGTGTGCCCAACAATTGAACCAGTTGGGTTAGTTTTCCAACCATTTTGTTTCGCCAACCTTAAGGAAAACCCCACCCATTTATTCTTTCAATGTCCCTGCGCTAAAAATAAGTTTCTTTAGAAGCTATGAGCGTCTTTCCTGGAACATTTGCTGCAAGTCTTGGCTTCTCTGTGTAAGCCACATGTTTACATGGGAAGCACAACCAAAGACAATTCCAATCCGAAGTAATTATTAATTTTTGCCTACTCATCTTATAGGCAAATTCATATAGTAAATCCTATATACGTCCTACACCAAAGACTGAAATGTTCACGTAGATCCAGTATATTGAGAGCAAGAGGAGGTCACACTTTCATTTCTTGGATATTAAAAGCTATATATGAGGAATTTGGATGCCCTATCCTATATATATATGCATATGTGATCTTCCAAGAGGAAGTAAGCTAATTTGCCTCCATGTTTCCCAGAGAGCATTGCCTTGTCTAAAATTCTTATTTTGCCTGCAGATGGTCTGCACAAGAAAGACCAGCACTGTCTAAACCTCACACAATGAAACAGATAGTGTTACCTAGGGTTGAGCGAAACGGGTCAGCCAGATTCAGAAGTCGCCGACTTTTGGCAAAGTCGGGTTTCATGAAACCCGACCCGACCTCTGTGTGGGGTCGGCCATGAGGTTGGCGATCTTCTGATCTGGAATCGGAATTCCGATACCGATTCCCGATATGTTTAAGATATCGGGAATCGGTATCGGAATTACATAGTAACATAGTTAGTAAGGCCGAAAAAAGACATTTGTCCATCCAGTTCAGCCTATATTCCATCATAATAAATCCCCAGATCTACGTCCTTCTACAGAACCTAATAATTGTATGATACAATATTGTTCTGCTCCAGGAAGACATCCAGGCCTCTCTTGAACCCCTCGACTGAGTTCGCCATCACCACCTCTTCAGGCAAGCAATTCCAGATTCTCACTGCCCTAACAGTAAAGAATCCTCTTCTATGTTGGTGGAAAAACCTTCTCTCCTCCAGACGCAAAGAATGCCCCCTTGTGCCCGTCACCTTCCTTGGTATAAACAGATCCTCAGCGAGATATTTGTATTGTCCCCTTATATACTTATACATGGTTATTAGATCGCCCCTCAGTCGTCTTTTTTCTAGACTAAATAATCCTAATTTCGCTAATCTATCTGGGTATTGTAGTTCTCCCATCCCCTTTATTAATTTTGTTGCCTTCCTTTGTACTCTCTCTAGTTCCATTATATCCTTCCTGAGCACCGGTGCCCAAAACTGGACACTGGAATTCATATTTAAGTGTAAAATAAAGAATAAAAATAAAAAAATATTGCTATACTCACCCTCGGACGCGCCCTGGTTCTCACCAGCAGCCTTCCTTCCTAAGAATGAGCGCCTGAAGGGCCTTCGATGACGTCGCGGCTTGTGATTGGTCGCGTGAGCAGTCACAAGGGCGGCGTTCACGGCCAATCACAAGCCGCGACGTCATCTAAGGTCCTTCAGGCGCTGATTCTAAGGAAGGAAGCGTCCGAGGGCGCGTCCGAGGGTGAGTATATTCTTAATAGGTATATACTCACCCTCGGACGCGCCCTGGTTCTAACCCGCAGCCTTCCTTCCTAAGAATCAGCTCCTGAAGGACCTTAGATGACGTCGCGGCTTGTGATTGGTCGCGTGACGCCCATGTGACTGCTCACGCGACCAATCACAAGCCGCAACGTCATCGAAGGTCCTTCAGGCGCTCATTCTTAGGAAGGAAGGCTGCCGGTAAGAACCAGGGCGCGTCCGAGGGTGAGTATAGCAATATTTTTTATTTTGATTCTTTATTTTACACTTAAATATGGATCCCAGGGCCTGAAGGAGAGTTTCCTCTCCTTCAGACCCTGGGAACCATTAGAAACCCAATGCACTGCATTGGGTTTCGTGTTTCGGCCGACCTCGACTTTTCTATAGGATCGGCCGATTTCACTCGACCCAACTTTTGAAAAAGTCGGGTTTCGTGAAATCCGACCCGATCCTATAAAAAGAAAAGTCGCTCAACCCTAGTGTTACCATCTTCATTTTTCACTCACCCAAGATTTTGTTTATGGTTGTTGGAAGACAATCACATCACAATCACATCTTCCACTCAGTATTTTCTTCTATCTAATTTTCAGGCTGTGACTTTCTCCGGTATTTTAATGCTTTATTAGCCCAAATGTTTCTTTTGACTTTGTAGCATATTGACATTGACCCCATAGTATAGTTGAGTCAACGTGGTTGTATCGTTGCATCCTCTCCATTGATTCACCCACCATTATTGTGTACTTGCTTATTCTCCCAGTTTATATGGGATTTCTTAAAAAGAAGGAAAGTTTTGCATAACTGACAGTCGGTCAGGCACTGATTCCTTCGTATAGACCATTTTCAGGGAAAGTAGCGCCTGTGAGCAACCGCTTTGCAGTTGCTCATTCTATCATCCTACAGAAGATGATAAAGTTAGAACCAGGGAATTTATTAGCTTCTTATTATTAATGGAGGAACCATTTCTGGCAGCATTATATGTAAGACATTATCAAGGCATTATTGCTGGGACGCTGTTATTAGGGGGGCACTCTGGCTAGCAGGGCTGTGGAGTCAGAGCCCATTTTGAGTCAGAGTCGGTGTCATGGAAATTGAGGAGTCGTAGTCGGAGGTTTGGCTTACCTACTACACAGCCCTGCTGGCTAGTGCTGGGAACAGTACGTCTGCCAGTATTTGTACACAGAACTTATTATTATTATTATTATTATTATTATTGTTATAGCGCCATTTGTTCCATGGCGCTTTACATGTGAGGAGGGGTATACATAATGAAAACAAATACAATAATCTTAAACAATACAAGTCATAACTGGTACAGGAGGAATGAGGACCCTGCCCGCGAAGGCTCACAATCTACAAGGGATGGGTGAGGATACAGTAGGTGAGGGTAGAGATGGTCATGCAGCGGTTTGGTCGATCGGTGGTAACTGCAGGTTATAGGCTTGTCTGAAGAGGTGGGTCTTCAGGTTCTTTTTGAAGGTTTCGATGGTAGGCGAGAGTCTGATGTGTTGTGGTAGAGGGTTCCAGAGTAGGGGTGATACGCGAGAGAAATCTTGTATACGATTGTGGGAAGAGGAGATAAGAGGGGAGTAGAGAAGGAGATCTTGTGAGGATCGGAGGTTGCGGGTAGGTAAGTACCGGGAGACGAGGTCACAGATGTATGGAGGAGACAGGTTGTGGATGGCTTTGTACGTCATGGTTAGGGTTTTGTAGTGGAGTCTCTGGGCAATGGGGAGCCAGTGAAGGGATTGACAGAGGGGAGAGGCCGGGGAATAGCGGGGGGACAGGTGGATTAGTCGGGCAGCAGAGTTTAGAATAGATTGGAGGGGTGCGAGAGTGTTAGAGGGGAGGCCACAGAGCAGGAGGTTGCAGTAGTCAAGGCGAGAGATGATGAGGGCATGGACTAGGGTTTTTGCAGATTCATGGTTGAGGAATGAACGGATTCGTGAAATATTTTTGAGTTGAAGTCGGCAGGAAGTGGAAAGGGCTTGGATATGTGGTTTGAAGGAGAGATCATTGTCAAGGATTACCCCGAGGCAGTGAGCTTGTGGGACTGGGGAGAGTGGGCAGCCATTTACTGAAATGGATAGGTTCGTTGGGGGGTCGCGTGAGATGGGGGAAAGATGATGAATTCTGTTTTGTCCACGTTAAGTTTCAGAAATCTTATAAGTTTAAGAAAACTTATAAGAAACAATACAAGAATAGAAAGATGTTTGACTGCAGGACCCGACTACACAGGGCTTGTTTGTAGTCTGTTGCCATGGAAACAGGATTGCACTGCATAGGAGTAGAATATTTTTCATAAAAATAATTTACAAAAGTATTTCATTTAAAAATTTTTTTTAGATGCATTGGAACAATATTGTTTACATAGGCATTGCTTTTAAGTGATATGTTCCATTTTTTGGACAGTCCTCTCATCTTGCATATTTTCATTCTGCTACTACTCAAAGATCCAGTGGGCATTTATTGGCTGAGTATGTCGGTATGTGCTGGCAGCTGATGAAATAATTTAAATTAGTGGAGTTGTGAAATGATGAAGCAATTGGAAGTATCTGGTTTCTTGTCTGACGAGTCTGGGGAGTATACAAAATGAAAGTTTAAAGCTAAGGGCAATGGCTATTCCCTATTGTGATAATTGTGATTTCGGTTGTATGGTTTCTAGTCTTAATACTGGAGATAAACAACTCGAACTTGCAGACCCTAGTCCAAAGACCATGTTAACAGTCTCGGGCTTCTAGACGGGACCCCTACGAGCCTCTTCCTACCTGCCCAAATCCCCAACACCATTTCTGATTAGTATGGCCGGAGTAATGGGCCTGCAAAACAGAATTATATAGGACATCTTGACAAGAAGGAAAGTCTCATGTAAATGAGAGTCTGTAACAATTCTTGCAAATCTCAGGCACTATTCCACTATTGATCATATAGATTAGTGCCAGAAATAAAAGGGACTATGAGCAACCGCTATACAGTTCCTCATACCATAATTCTGCAGAGATCCCAACGTTAGTACTAGGGAATTTTATGGCTTTCCATTACTTATGAGGAGCACTTATTTATGAGGGGCACTCTTATAGCTGTATACATGAGACATTATCAAGGTACTATTAGTGTGTTCTAATAAGAAGACGCTCCCACTCAGCTGCAATCATGTGGTCGCTGGACTAAGGTCCTGCATTTGAATTTGCTCCTCTTATGTGCCTGCCCTTTGGCTAGGTCACCAATATCAGATTTGGGGGGGTTCCAACTTTTACGGATCAGATGCATTTCTCTGTTTGCACCAGGCACAGCTCCATACATTCAACATTACCAATCCTACCAACCTGAATGAGACGGAGCTGTTCTAAGTTATAGTGCCAGGCATGGCCACCATAGTGCCATGACAAAAAGGGGGACAAGGAGTGTTGAGAGTTGGAAGCAGCTAATCTGAATGGGCAGGCAGTCAATTTTGTAGTTCTGAAGTTTTTCCAGGACTTTAATTTTGATGGCCTATCCTTAGAAAATGTTGATATTAGTTTAGAAGATGTCTGATCAGTAGTGTTGAGTAATACCTTCCAACATCGGGAAATATCGGATCGGATTGGATCGGACCGATACCCCAAAAATATCGGATATCGCCAATTCCGATACCGGAAACCAATGCAAGTCAATGGGACACAAATATCGGAATTAAAATAAACCCTTTCTTTGCTTGCACATCCAGTTCAGGAGGGGGGAAGAGTGTGGGCGGTGCGTGGGCGGAGACTGTGCGTGTCTGTGTGTGCGGGCGGTGTCTGTGCGGGCCTCTCGGGGGTCTGTTCAGGCCTGCCGGGGCCTGTAAGGGCCTTTTGGGGGTCTATGCGGGCTGTTGGGGCCTTTATGGGCCTCTCGGGGGTCTGTGTGGGCCTGCCGGGGTCTGTATGGGCCTCTCGAAGGTCTGTGCGGGCCTGCCGGGGTCTGTACGGGTTTCTCGGGGGTCTATGCGGGCCTGCCAGGCCCTGTACTGGCCTCTCGGGGGTCTGTGCGAGCCTGCTGTGGCCTGGACGGGCCTCTCAGGGGTCTGTGAGGGCCTGCCGGGGTCTGTATGGGCCTCTCGGAGGTCTGTGCGGGCCTGCCGGGGGCTGTACGGGTTTCTCGGGGGTCTATACGGGCCTGCCGGGGCCTGTACGGGCCTCTTGGGGGTCTGTGCGAGCCTGCCGGGGGTCTGTAAGGGCCTGTCAGGGTCTTTGTGTCTGTGTGCAGGCATCGTCCGATGGGACTACAAGTCCCATCGGGCTACGCCTGCTACAATGACAGTGATTGACACATTAGCCAATGATGGGACAGTAGTAGTCCCATCATCCGACTAATGTGTTAAATGTAAAAAAAAAAAAACACAAACATACATACTACATACAACATACTACATACATACTGCATACAAACATACTACATACATACTACATACATACACCATAATATATACTACATACATACTTGCATACAACATACTACATACATACTACATACATACATACAACATACTATATACTACATACATACTACATACATACATACAACATACTACATACATGCATACATACAACATACACACTACATACATACATACAACATACCACATACATACTACATACATACTGTAGCATGGCTAAAGGGTTTGTAGTCGATGGGAGGTATGTGCCACATAAGTGCCTGGTTGCTGTAATGTAGCCCGGAGTATTCCTTTCTTGCACATAATCTTGTATATGTGTTTCAGGACCTGTGGTAATGTCAGACCACATGGCTAATCATGTGATGGGTTACTGGGTGGGGTTAGCTCTTTATAAGACTGGCTAATCCTTTACACAGCAGATATGTGTGGAGGTGAAACCCTCCTGAGTGTGTTACGGCTTCAGGACTGAGCCGGATGAACTGGACACTTGCTTTTCTGTGCCTGAACCAAAGGCCCATTTTGCTTTCTGTTATTTGCCACATGGTTTATGAAGCAATAAACCCAGTGAACTTTAAAGGAACACGTCTCCTGAGTGTCAGCCGTCGCAGCTGAGTGAGTGAAATCCTTACAATTGGTGGAGAATGCGGGCAGCGTTCCCAGCGGAGACGTGAGTTTATTTTTGAATGTCCTGGGTCAAGGCTGTTGCAAGCCAGCAAGCATTGCCGGAGAAAATGGAGGACCTGCTGAAACACTTGGTCCAGATGCAGTCACAGCAGGAGAAAAGGCAGAGCCAGCAGGAGCAAAGGCAGCAAGAGACCAACAGGCTGTTGATGCAGCAGATACAACAGAGCCAGCAGGAGCAACGGCAGCAGATGCAGCAAAACCAGCAGGAGCAACGGCAGCAGATGCAGCAGAGCCAGCAGGAGCATCAGCAGCAGATGCAGCTTCTGGCAACCGCCATCCAGGGCAAGGCGAGCGCCCCAACCCCAGGTTTGGCGGATGACACCCACGTCCGGAAGACGGTAAGACGCGCATTGCAGAAAATGACTCCCGGGGATGATGTTGAGGCCTTCCTGACGGTGTTTGAGAGGGTCGCTGAGAGGGAAAAACTTCCGCCAGAGCAGTGGGCAGAGGTACTTGCGCCATACCTGACGGGAGAACCCCAGAAGGCGTAGTATGATTTGACCTTGCAGGATGCCAAAGAGTATCACAAATTGAAAGCCGAGATTCTCGCACGTTTGGGGGTGACACTGACTGTCAGGGCACAGCGAGTTCACTCCTGGGGCTATCACCGGGACAAACCACCTCGTTCCCAAATGTTTGATCTGTTGCACCTGGTCCAGAAATGGCTGCAGCCAGAATCCTCTGCGCCTGCACAGATGGTAGAACGGGTGATGATGGATCGGTTTGTCCATTCCCTCCCGAGGCCTATACAGTCTTGGGTTGCCCAGGGTGATCCCCAGAATGCCGACGAGCTGATCGGACTGGTTGAGAGATACCAAGGGTTGGAAGGCTCCTTCGGGAGGCAGCCCATGCCGTACTGGGGGTCCCAGAAGGCAGCTGAGTCCCAAAAAGGGGTGGTGCGTCCAAGGTCACAAAGGGCGGGGGAGGTGGTGCCCAAGGTCCCCACGGGTGATATTATTTGTTGGAGGTGCCACAAGCCAGGACATATAGCTGCCCGTTGTTCCCAAACCACTGAGCAGATGGACTGCAGTATGGGACGCCGTTGTTCATACTATGCGTATCCAGCCTGTAGTGTGAACTCTCCATCCAACGAGGGACCTCAAGCGTGTCCCGTAAAGGTGAACGGTCGAGCAGTAACGGCACTATTAGACTCGGGGAGCCTAGTGACCCTGGTGAGGGCCACTTTTCCTCTCCACCTGCTCCCAGGAAAGAAGGTCGGAGTGCGGTGCATACATGGTGATGCAAAGGACTACCCTATGGCCAGGGTGGACATTGAAACGGCATGTGGCACTGAGTCCCACATAGTCGGCGTGGTTCAGGACTTGTTGCACCCTATAATTATTGGCCGGGATTTCTGTTTGTTTTGGGATTTGTGGGGAAATGGTTCTGAGCTGCCTGGCAGGGAACCAGTGAACCCTGGAAGGGTATCGCCACACCCAGAGGCAGACAGTTTTCCTTTTTGTGTTCTGGTTGGGGATGAGGAGGAAGTTTCCCCTACATCTGACATTCTGGAGTTAGAAGTTACCGGTGAAAATTTTGGGACTGCCCAACATAGGGACCCCACTCTGAGGGAAGCCTTTAATAATGTCACAGTTATTGACGGGGTGGTACAGGAGCCGGGGGCAGACACAAGATTTCCCCATTTTCTGTTGAGGGGGGAGTTGTTGTACCGTGTCACGAAAATACGGGAGGAGTTGGTAGAGCAGTTGATAGTGCCGGGTCCGTATAGACGGAAAGTGTTGGACATGGCCCATTCACACATCTTGGGTGGACACCTGGGGGTGGAAAAAACGCAGGAACGGGTTGTGCAGAGGTTCTATTGGCCTGGGTGTCACCGGGAAATAGTGAACTATTGCAGGTCCTGCCCTACATGTCAGCTAACTGCTCCTACTCCTCATTTCCGGAACCCCCTTGTGCCACTGCCCATTATTGAGGTACCGTTCGAGAGAATTGCCATGGACTTGGTCGGTCCCTTAGTTAAATCAGCTCGGGGCCATCAGTATATATTAGTCATCCTGGACTATGCCACACGCTATCCTGAGGCAATTCCCTTGAGAAATTCTTCCTCAAAAAGCATAGCCCGCGAGTTGGTCCATGTCTTTTCCCGGACAGGTCTGCCAAAGGAGATCCTGACTGACCAGGGTACACCTTTCATGAGCAAGGTGATGAGGGAGTTATGCAAAGCCCTGAAGATCTCCCAGTTGAGGACCTCGGTGTACCATCCCCAGTCAGATGGCCTTGTTGAGAGGTTTAACAAGACACTAAAGAGCATGCTGAGAAAAGCTATAGAGAAAGACAGTAGAGACTGGGATTGTCTCTTACCCTATCTGATGTTTTCCATTCGTGAAGTTCCACAGGCCTCCACAGGGTTCTCACCGTTTGAGCTTCTATATGGCCGACATCCACGAGGACTCCTGGATATAGCCAAGGAAACCTGGGAGGCCGAAGTCACACCCCACAGAAGCGTCATTGAGCATGTGGCCCTGATGCAGCAGAGGATTGCAAAGGTGATGCCTATCGTAAAAGAACACCTTCTCCAAGCACAAGAAGCTCAAGCCAGGGTCTACAACCGGTCTGCAAGAGTGAGGCAGTTCAATCCGGGAGACCGAGTTCTTGTGTTAGTTCCAACGGTGGAAAGCAAGTTCTTGGCCAAATGGCAAGGGCCATATGAGGTTGTCGAGAAACTTGGTGAGGTAAATTATAAAATTCACCAACCAGGAAGACGGAAACCATTCCAAGTTTACCATGTCAACCTCATCAAGCCATGGCAAGATAGAGAGCCGACAGCAACTCCGTCATTGTTAAGCAACCCAGAAGGTGAGGTTGGAGCGGTTACTATAGCAGAGACGCTATCAAAGACCCAGAAACAGCAGTGCCGGGAGTTACTCCAGAAAAACAGGGACCTGTTTTCAGAATTGCCAGGATACACGAAGGTCATAGAGCACGAGGTCCTAACAGAGCCACATGTGCGGGTGAATGTGAAACCTTATCGTATTCCTGAGGCTCGTCGAGAAGTTATCTCCAAGGAAGTGGAGCGTATGTTGAGGCTTGGGGTCATTGAGGAATCCAAGAGCGGTTGGTCGAGCCCAATTGTCCTGGTCCCAAAACCTGATGGAGAGTGGAGATTTTGCAACGACTATCGGAAGTTGAATGAAGTCTCCAAGTTCGACGCTTATCCCATGCCCCGTATTGATGAGCTCATCGAAAGGCTTGGGCACGCCAGATATATATCCACTTTGGATTTGACAAAGGGGTATTGGCAGATCCCCATGGCACAGGAAGCCAAGGAGAAGACGGCCTTTTCGACACCTGATGGATGCTTCCAATATGCCCGGATGCCGTTTGGCCTACAGGGAGCTCCGGCGACCTTCCAGAGGGCTATGGATAGAGTCCTTGCACCCCATAAGGCCTACGCTGCTGCGTACCTAGATGATATCGTCATCTTTAGCCCGGACTGGGAGAGTCATCTGGAGAAAGTCCAAGCGGTGTTGGATGCTATAAGAGAGGCCGGATTTACTATAAACCCGAAGAAGTGCGCCTTGGGTAAAGAAGAAGCTAAGTACCTTGGATACATAGTGGGTCATGGAGAAATAAAACCCCAAATCAATAAAGTGGAGGCAATCCAAACATGGCCAAAACCAGTTTCCAAGAAACAAGTTAAAGCCTTCCTGGGGATCGTGGGATATTACAGGAGGTTCATCCCAAACTTCGCCACGATGGCTGCGCCTCTGACTGACCTGCTAAAAGGGACAAAATCAGTAATGGTTAAGTGGTCCGAAGAAACAGTCAGCCTTCCAAGAAATGAAAAACGCTTTGTGTAAGCAACCCGTTCTGATGGCCCCAAACTTCAAGAAAGAGTTTATTCTTCAGACAGATGCCTCAGATGTTGGGGTGGGAGCAGTCCTTTCCCAAGAACTACATGGGGAGGAGCATCCTGTTCTCTATCTGAGTAGGAAGCTGTCCTCATCTGAAAAGAACTACTCAGTCGTTGAGAAGGAGTGCTTGGCCATAAAATGGGCAGTGGACACATTGCGGTACTATCTGCTGGGACGTAAATTTAGACTGGTATCTGACCATGCACCGCTTAGGTGGATGAGAGAAACGAAAGGAAGAAATGCTAGAGTCACCCGTTGGTTCTTAGCCCTGCAGGACTTCAGTTTCCATGTGGAACATGGGGCCGGAAAGCTGCACGGTAATGCGGATGCCCTATCGAGAATCCCTTGTTTAGTGGGGGAAAGTGCCAAGCCCCACGGCTTTAGGCAGAGGGGGGAGGTATGTAGCATCGCTAAAGGGTTTGTAGTCGATGGGAGGTATGTGCCACATAAGTGCCTGGTTGCTGTAATGTAGCCCGGAGTATTCCTTTCTTGCACATAATCTTGTATATGTGTTTCAGGACCTGTGGTAATGTCAGACCACATGGCTAATCATGTGATGGGTTACTGGGTGGGGTTAGCTCTTTATAAGACTGGCTAATCCTTTACACAGCAGATATGTGTGGAGGTGAAACCCTCCTGAGTGTGTTACGGCTTCAGGACTGATCCGGATGAACTGGACACTTGCTTTTCTGTGCCTGAACCAAAGGCCCATTTTGCTTTCTGTTATTTGCCACATGGTTTATGAAGCAATAAACCCAGTGAACTTTAAAGGAACACGTCTCCTGAGTGTCAGCCGTCGCAGCTGAGTGAGTGAAATCCTTACAATACATACAACATACTACATACATGCATACATACAACATACACACTACATACATACATACAACATACCACATACATACTACATACTTACATACAACATACTATATACTACATACATACTACATACATACATACATACAACATATTATATACTACATACACACATACAACATACTACATACATACTACTACATACATACATACAACATACTACATATATACAACATACTACATACATACTACATATGTACAACATACATACTACATACATGAAACATACATACTACATACAGTACAGACCAAAAGTTTGGACACACATTCTCATTTAAAGATTTTTCTGTATATTCATGACTATGAAAATTGTACATTCACACTGAAGGCATCATAGCTATGAATTAACACATGTGGAATTACAAAAAAGTGTGAAACAACTGAAATTATTTCTTATATTCTAGGTTCTTCAAAGTAGCCACCGTTTGCTTTGATGACTGCTTTGCACACTCTTGGCATTCTCTTGATGAGCTTCAAGAAGTAGTCACCGGGAATGGTTTTCACTTCACAAGTGTGCCCTGTCAGGTTTTATAAGTGGGATTTCTTGCCTTATAAATGGGGTTGGGACCATCAGTTGTGTTGTGCAGAAGTCTGGTGGATACACAGATGATAGTCCTACTGAACAGACTGTTAGAATTTGTATTATGGCAAGAAAAAAGCAGCCAAGTAAAGAAAAACGAGTGGCCATCATTACATTAAGAAATGAAGGTCAGTCAGTCCGAAAAATTGGGAAAACTTTGAAAGTGTCCCCAAGTGCAGTGGCAAAAACCATCAAGTACTACAAAGAAACTGGCTCACATGAGGACCGCCCCAGGAAAGGAAGACCAAGAGTCACCTCTGCTTCTGAGGATAAGTTTATCCGAGTCACCAGCCTCAGAAATTGCAGGTTATCAGCAGCTCAGATTAGAGACCAGGTCAATGTCACACAGAGTTCTAGTAGCAGACACATCTCTACAACAACTGTTAAGAGGAGACTTTGTGCAGCAGGCCTTCATGGTAAAATAGCTGCTAGGAAACCACTGCTAAGGACAGGCAACAAGCTGAAGAGACTTGTTTGGGCTAAAGAACACAAGGCATGGACATTAGACCAGTGGAAATATGTGCTTTGGTCTGATGAGTTCAAATTTGAGATCTTTGGTTCCAACCACTGTGTCTTTGTGCGGCGCAGAAAAGGTGAACGGATGGACTCTACATCCCTGGTTCCCACCGTGAAGCATGGAGGAGGTGTGATGGTGTGGGTGTGCTTTGCTGGTGACTCTGTTGGGGATTTATTCAAAATTGAGTGTGCAAAGCAGTCATCAAAGCAAAAGGTGGCTACTTTGACGAACCTAGAATATAAGACATAATTTCAGTTGTTTCACACTTTTTTGCTAAGTATATAGTTCCACATCTGTTAATTCATAGCTTTGATGGCTTCAGTGTGAATGTACAATTTTCATAGTCATGAAAATACAGACAAATCTTTAAATGAGAAGGTGTGTCCAAACTTTTGGTCTGTACTGTACATACAAAATAAATACTACATACATACTACATACATACTACATACATACTACATACATACAACATACATACTACATACATGCTACATATCTACAACATGCAAACTACATACATACTACCTACATACATACTACATGCATACTACATACATGCTACATACATACATACTACATACATACTACATACAGTACATTCATACATTACATACAATACATACATACAGACATACAGTACATATAACATAGAGTACATACTCACCATTACTTGTAACTTTGTTCCCCGAAGCCAGTGTCATCTGTAAAAATTATTAAAATAACAAAACAAACAAACACTATACTACCTGATCCGCAGAAATCCCACGACGATCTCCAGTGGGAAACAGCAGCATCAGCTGATGCAACCGCTCTCTAGGGGCACCAGGAATGCAATGATGGGAGGAAGGTGTCCTTCTGCACTGTATTCCTCCGCTGCTGTAAAAAAATTGTCCCTAGTCTCACTTTTGGCATTGCCACGCAGCAATTGCCATAAAGTGAGACTTTGAACTATAGTAACCTCAGTGATGCATGCAGGAGCCATTGTCCTGTCAGTGTGTCACTGAGGGTCCTATAGAACAGTGACATCACCCGATGTCACTGTTCTATAGGGGAGATCGTCATGGGACACTCGTTATTAATTGGACTATGGCGGACAGGTAGTATACGGTTTATTATTTTACGTTTTTTGCAGGCACTCAAGTATGGTAAGTATGGTTAAATTAAGAATATTAAAATACTTTTGTTCTGGCTGTGTCTTTATTTTTTTTTACTCTTTCGCTACTGTATGATTAATAATGGATAGGCGTCTTATTGACACCTCTCCTTTATTAACCTGGCTTAATGTCACCTTACAATAGCAAGGTGACATTAACCCCTTATTACCCCATATCCCACCGCTACACGGGAGTGGGAAGAGAGGGGCTAAGTGCCAGAATTGGCGCATCTCACAGATTCACCATTTCTGGGGCGGCTGTGGACTGGTATTTGTAGCCGGGGGGGGGGGGGTAAATATCCATGGCCCCTCTCTAGGCTATGAATATCAGCCCGCAGCTGTCTGCGTAGCCTTTCTGGCTATAAAATATAGGGTGACCCCACATCATTTTTTTGGCACTCATAAAAGTGGGTTGATATGCCGTTTATTTCAAAGTGTAGGTCGTCTTACCAATAAACATAAATGCCATTCCAATTCGCAAAACGTCTCTTTATCACCAGAGTTTGCATCTGCAAAAGCAAGTTTCTGATCCAGAGACCCCAATAAAAGTGGCCTCCATGTGTCTCTTAACTCAGAGTTACGGTGGTTGTCCCATCAGCCAACTTCTGTCCACTTGGTCATGGATGTGGTTCCACTGCTCAGAACTACTCTTTAAAAGCTGAGTTGAAAACCATTGCAAAGAGAAGCATGAAGAATATTACAATAGGAGCTAGGGTATGCCACCATACTCTTTGACTTTATTTCATATTTTACCTAAACTGGTAAATTCCCATGGTAATGTTTAAAAAAAAAAATAATTGGGTGCATACCTGGTGCTAAGTGACTTTAGGTCCGCAATAGCACACCAAAATCATCATCTAGGCTTCAATAGTATGTGAAGCAAAGTCTTTCTACACAGAATGGCTGCTGTGAAAAATTCCATTAGCTTTGCAGCTGCTAACTGGCATGGAGTACATTTTTCATGTATGAGTTGCAGCATAATAACCAAAAATCTGGATTTAACCAGGACAATCCTACAAATCTAACCACAAATGAGTTGGATGCATCCAAGCCCTGCTCCAAATGGGCGTTCCTATCCTTTTTGGGCTGAGCTCGGAGAGAAGCTTAAACGTCTGACATGAGATTTTGAAGTTTCGGGAATTATGTCACAGCTGTTGAGAGACAGAGAATGTATATAACATGTATATATGTTTGTAAACTATGCCTTACATTGACAATTTCAACGTTTTGATCTTTTACAGATCAAGATGAAGAAAGTGAAACGGTATTTCACAAGGGCCCTACACCGGATGCAGAAGGGTCCGGGATACACCTATAAAGAGCTACTCGTCTGGTTCTGCAATAACACAAATACCCATGGTCCAAAGCGAATTATCTGTGAGGGACCCAAAAAGAGAGTGATGTGGTTTATCTTGACCTTATTTTTTGCTTCCCTTGTCTTTTGGCAGTGGGGTCTTGTCATACAGACCTATCTGTCCTATGGGGTCAGTGTGTCCCTCTCCATAGGTTTTAACACCATGGTATTTCCTGCCGTGACTTTCTGCAATTCCAATCCTTTTAAGTAAGTACGAAAAGTCATATCTATTGGTCACATCTAATGGATCCGAATCTCCCATGATGTTTTGATCGCTCATTTCTTCTAATTTCAGATACTCACGTGTAAAACCCTACCTGCAGAATTTGGATGAGCTTGTTGAAACAGCTTTGGACCGGATCCAGTACTACAGCCAAAACGACTTTTCTGTGCCTACTCCACACAACATTAGCGAAAATGGGACCTTTGACCCGAGTTTGTGGAATCACATGCCGCTAGTTATCATTGACGAAAATGACCTTGACAACCCAAAGGTTTATAACATATTTGATGAAAACACTGATTATTCTCAGGTTAATGCTACCAAAGGCAACCAAACACTCTACGCGGAGAGATACAAAGTGGCCATTCAACTGGTAGGTGCTTAATATTACTAAAGAGATATTCCGGAGTGCACTGTGCTACATTAGTTCATGGTTACAATATGGTGTCAACACTGAAGTAAGCAGCCTAACGTTTGTTCACACGTGTCAGATTTAGAGGAGCAAATCCACAAAAGTCCTTTACACTTTCCAATCATTGTAAAAGTCCTATAAATTGGACACAGTAGTCAACAAGGTGTCACAGTCACAACGCTGTAAACGTGAGAGGAAGAGGAGAACCTCGGTGACCTCTGCTCATGTACTGTTTGTCACCATAAATCGGTAAAGGGTCACAGCTTTCCGGGAAGAATAAGTGAAATTATAAAACATTTCTGATGTAATTCTGCTTGTAAACTTTCAATGGTGTCTGGACTCAGAAAGCAACATCCAAGTAAGTATTTGATCCCTTGCTGATTTTGTAAGTTTGCCCACTGACAAAGACATGAACAGTCTATAATTTTAAGGGTAGGTTAATTTTAACATTGAAAGATAGAATATCAAAAATAAAATCCAGAAAATCACATTGTATAAATTATATAAATGTATTTGTATTTTGCAGGGAGAAATACGTTTTTGATCCCCTACCAACCATTAAGAGTTCTGGCTCCTACAGACCAGTTAGACGCTCCAACATGTTAAGCTATGGGTTGAACTAGATGGACTTAAAGTCTTCTTTCAACCTTAAATACTATGTTACTATGTTACTAATCAACTTGTTACCTGCATTAAAGACTGCTGTCTTACATAGTCACCTTTATAAAAGATCATGAGTAAGACACGTGTCGAAACGCGTTGATCTAACTTAATAGCGTGCAGTGCCTGACAATATGTGTTTCTCATTTTTATAACTTCACAATAAAAGTTATTTTTTAGCCACCTCCGCCTACTGCTGGATCCCTTTTACCTTTCACCTTTATAAAAGACTCCTGTCCACAGACTCAATCAGTCAGACTCTAACCTCTACAACATGGGCAAGACCAAAGAGCTTTATAAGGATGTCAGGACCTGCACAAAGCCGGAATCAGCTACAAGACCATAAGTAAGACGCTGGGTGAGAAGGAGACAACTGTTGGAGCAATAGTAAGAAAATGGAAGAAATACAAAATAACTGTCAATCGACATCGATCTGGGGCACCATGCAAAATCTCACCTCGTGGGGTATCCTTGATCGAGAGGAAGGTGAGAGATCAGCCTAAAACTACACGGAGGGAACTTGTTAATGATCTCAAGGCAGCTGGGACCACAGTCACCAAAAAAATCATTGGTAACACATTAAATCGTAAAGTTTTAAAATCCTACAGTGCCCACAAGGTCCCCTGCTCAAGAAGGCACATGTGCAGGCCCGTCTGAAGTTTGCCAATAAACAACTGGATGTTTCTGTGAGTGATTGGGAGAAGGTGCTGTGGTCAGATGAGACAAAAATTGAGCTCTTTGGCATTAACTCAACTCGCCATGGTTAGAGGAAGAGAAATGCTGCCTATGACCCAAAGAACACCATCCTCACTGTCAAGCACAGAGGTGGAAACATTATGTTTTGGGGGTGTTTCTCTGCTAAGGGCACACGACTACTTCACCGAATCAATGGGAGAATGGACGGAGCCATGTACCGTAAAATCGTGAGTGACAACCTCCTTCCCTCCGCCAGGACATCAAAAATGGGTCGTGGCTGGGTCTTCCAGCAAGACAATGACCCAAAACAAACAGCCAAGGCAACAAAGGAGTGGCTCAAATAGAAGCACATTAAGGTCATGGAGTTGCCTAGCCAGTCTCCAGACCTTAATCTCATAGAAAACTTATGGAGGGAGTTGAAGTTCCAAGTTGCCAAGCGACAGCCTCAAAATCTTAATGATTTAGAGATGATCTGCAAAGAGGAGTGGACCAACATTCCTCCTGACAGGTGCGCAAACCTCATCATCAACTACAAAAAACGTCTGACTGCTGTGCTTGCCAACAAGGGTTTTGCCACCAAGTATTAAGTCTTGTTTGCCAGAGGGATCAAATATTTGTTTCTCACTGCAAAATGCAAATAAATTTGCTTAATTTATACAATGTGATTTTCTGTATTTTATTTTTGATATTCTATCTCTCAATGTTAAAATTATCCTACCCTTAAAATTATAGACTGTTAATGTCTTTGTCAGTGGGCAAACTTACAAAATCAGCAAGGGATCAAATACTTATTTCCCCCACTGTACATGACAATGAACAAGAAATACAATAATGACCTATGTGTGTGTTGGTTCACACCCTATTTTGGGACAGAAATGCCTTGGGTTTACGCTATTACCACCACATTATCCCATAAAGGAAATGATAATAAAGGGTGTTTGTACGTAATTGCGGAGTCATTGTGCAGACATTACATTATCTATCATTTAACATAGTACACAGTGTCTGCACCAGCAGAATAATGAGTGCAGTTCTGGAGTATAATACAGGATAAATAATGTAATGTATGTACACAGTGTCTGCACCAGCAGAATAATGAGCGCAGTTCTGGAGTATAATACAGGATAAATAATGTAATGTATGTACACAGTGACTGCACCAGCAGAATAGTGAGTGCAGCTCTGGAGTATAATACAGGATGTAACTCAGGATCAGTAATGTAATGTATGTACACAGTGTCTGCACCAGCAGAATAATGAGCGCAGTTCTGGAGTATAATACAGGATAAATAATGTAATGTATGTACACAGTGTCTGCACCAGCAGAATAATGAGCGCAGTTCTGGAGTATAATACAGGATAAATAATGTAATGTATGTACACAGTGTCTGCACCAGCAGAATAATGAGTGCAGTTCTGGAGTATAATACAGGATAAATAATGTAATGTATGTACACAGTGTCTGCACCAGCAGAATAATGAGCGCAGTTCTGGAGTATAATACAGGATAAATAATGTAATGTATGTACACAGTGTCTGCACCAGCAGAATAATGAGCGCAGTTCTGGAGTATAATACAGGATAAATAATGTAATGTATGTACACAGTGACTGCACCAGCAGAATAGTGAGTGCAGCTCTGGAGTATAATACAGGATGTAACTCAGGATCAGTAATGTAATGTATGTACACAGTGACTGCACCAGCAGAATAGTGAGTGCAGCTCTGGAGTATAATACAGGATGTAACTCAGGATCAGTAATGTAATGTATGTACACAGTGACTGCACCAGCAGAATAGTGAGTGCAGCTCTGAGGTATAATACAGGATGTAACTCAGGATCAGTAATGTAATGTATGTACACAGTGACTGCACCAGCAGAATAGTGAGTGCAACTCTGGGGTATAATACAGGATGTAACTCAGGATCAGTAATATAATGTATGTACACAGTGACTGCACCAGCAGAATAGTGAGCACAGCTCTGGAGTATAATACAGGATGTAACTCAGGATCAGTAATGTAATGTATGTACATAGTGACTGCACCAGCAGAATAGTGAGTGCAGCTCTGGGGTATAATACAGGATGTAACTCAGGATCAGTAATGTAATGTATGTACACAGTGACTGCACCAACAGAATAGTGAGTGCAGCTCTGGAGTATAATACAGAATGTAACTCAGGATCAGTAATGTAATGTATGTACACAGTGACTGCACCAGCAGAATAGTGAGTGCAGCTCTGGAGTATAATACAAGATGTAACTCAGGATCAGTACAGGATAAGTAATGTAAAGTAGAAAGTGACTCAATTTTTCATGCACAGTATCTTATTACTTATTATTATTTCATGACTCTTTTCCCCAGAGGAAGAAATGCCTAACTATGGTGCCACCATTATTATCTGAGTTCCAGACCTTTCTCAGTCAGCCCCCATTGTATCATGACATAATTAGGCAGATTTGCAGTTCAAGAAACCACAAAAATGAGTATTTGTCTATGATCTTTCCAATACTATTCTCAAACCTTGGAGGCCAGAGGTAATTTCGCCATTGGCCTTTGTTCCAGCGCCATAATAGTGCACCGCTTGCTCTCTGTCCGTGTAGACGGCAGGCAGGTTACTACACGTGACACAAGCGTCTGGCACTCATCAGTTGACTTAATCGTTGTAAAATCCTGTCTGCCCACTTAAAAAAGAAGCCGGTAAACAACTCATTGGAACATAGAGCATGGAGATACAAAGCCTCCATTCTGTATCAGTCTTCGGCAGGTTCTATCCAGATATTGTATGCCAGGTACTTTATGGTGTCACACAATGAAGCGACGTACCCGACTTGTGTCAGGTTGGATTTTCAGGAACAGAAGTTTCCTTTCGTACTGTTGATCCCTATAGATCCCCTGCTAGGATCCTCTTACCCAATCTATGATCGAACTGTTGTTGCAGGATAGAGATTAGACTGAGCTCTTTTCACATTTTTAATCAGTGTCTTTTATGATCCCTGTAATGTTAACAGTGCCGTGAATGTCTTCCATAGTGCAGCAACAATGGGACGCAATGCGAATACAGAAACTTTACCAGCGGCATTCAAGCCATACGGGAATGGTACCTTCTGCAGTTTTCCAGCATCTTTTCGAGAATAGAGAAAAATAAAAAGATTGAAATGGGCTACAAGGCAGAAGATATGATCCTCACCTGCATGTTCGGAGGGGAAGCCTGCAGTTACAGGTACCTGATGAATAAAACAAAAAATTCACAGTTTATAGCCAGCTGTTACCTTTTTGATTGATTCAATGATACGGCTTGTATTATACGCCAGAGCTGCATTCATAATTCTGCTGAACTTCAGAACTACATTTTGTCTTCCACACTTGCAGACCTCACGATACAACTTTGAATTTTGTTAAACGTACAAGCGCCAACTCATTATTGCTTTTGCATTTTTTTTATATTCATTTCATTTGCTCCTATTTTAAAGGCAATTTGTTACGTGTTCATCTTTTTTTTTTCTTTAATTTGTTGTTGTGGGCAAAAAATTCATGATTTGTTTGCACCGTTTTGAAGAGTATGGCAACGAATAGCTGAAAACAAAATAAAAGAAAAGTGACCTAAAAAAATAGAAACTGCAGATGGTGAATTGGTGCCATAGTGCTTACATTGGGCATTGACGATAATCAACTAATAAAACCAGCACCAGTGCTCATACCAGTAAAGTGCTAGGTTTTTACACCGCAGAAATATTTACCAACTTCTTGGGAAGGTGACAGCCCACCTATGGGTTCAGATTACATAAACCCCATCTAGGACTATGTAAAATATTGGCTTTTTTCTCTACTATCCCGTTTCCATGACCGTCAACCCAACACAGAAAATCAGAGCAGTCTTCTCCTTTTGCAGAAATTTTACTCCCATTTACGACCAGGACTACGGAAACTGTTACATCTTCAACTGGGGCCAAGAAGGTCAGACGTTGCTGGATTCTGCTAACCCAGGAGCCGATTTTGGTAGGTGTCTGCTTCTTCAAGCTAAAAAATGAAATGCAAAAGTCACAATTCATAGAAAAATTTCAGATTCTCTTTATTGTTTCGAGATGATGTTGGCATTTTTGGAAAATTCCAAAATTAGAAAAACAAGGTCACTTTCTTCCTGAAACAGCGCCACACCTGTCCAGGGGCTTTCTGTAATATGACAGCTATGAAGTGAATAACACCAGGGGTCAGCACCAGGTTTACACAGGACATTGGGTGATTGAGCTCCTATTCACTTTTGATTTTTCCTTTTCAAAAGCTATACATTTTTAGTTGATAGAGTTGTATCTAAGCTTGGGTTTTTTTTTGCGGTATGAGCTGTAGATTTGATCATAATTTGACAGCAGCATATAAGGGGTTAAAGTGATGAAATCAGATCAAGCTATGATCATACCACCTAGATTCGGGTGTCAGCTGTACAACACAGCCGGCACTCATGCTTTATGGAACAGGTTCAGGTTCTGAGCGAGCCCACACCAAACATTGAGGGTGCAGAGGGCCGAGTGGGCCGTCCATGCATATTTGGCCACAGGTTCTTGCCCTGATTCACCAGAGGCTAGCACTGGCCCTGTTACTAGACACGTTTTTTGAAGTGTTGGGGTGCCATTTTTTAGAAGAAAGCAGACATGTTTTTTCTTAATCCTGCACAGCCACTATGAGGCCAATTTATGGTACATTTAGGTATCTAAGAACTTTGGGAACACCATATGGGAAATGACACATTGTTGGTAACATCTTGAAAGATATTCATATCTTATTGCATGGTAAATAGGGCCAAGTTGCAACAGATTGACTTCACACTCACCTCTAATGAGGGTTATCTATTGTTGGACCTTTGGTAGCTAATTATTTCATGAGCACCAGGACCCAACGGGGGGATCCTCTGGCTCTCCGGTGGTCGAGTCTGATGCTGCTCATAGGAATTGACTTATTCTGCTCCATAGGGGTTGATGTCTCATTCCCAGCAAAGAGGAGTAAATGGAAAAGAAAAATCCCCTAGCTTAGAAGAAGACCTACCCAGATCTATGCTACTACCCAGTCCCATAGCTTAGAAGACCTACCCAGATCTACACTACCCAATCCCCTAGGTTAGAAGACCTACCCAGATCTACGCTACCCAAATCCGTAGCTTAGAAGACCTACCCAGATCTACACTACCCAATCCCCTAGCTTAGAAGACCTACCCAGATCTACGCTACCCAAATCCGTAGCTTAGAAGACCTACCCAGATCTACGCTACCCAATCCCGTAGCTTAGAAAAAGACCTACCCAGATCTATGCCACTCAATATTTAATTTAAATGGGGATCATTAATAAGTATTTAAGTGAGATCTTATATCTATTGCCAATCCTACTAGTTTTATAGTTGGCCTGGTAATTAAGGACAAAGGGATTTGCAGGCAGTCACTGTACTTCAAGGAACAGACAGGAACAAACTGGATTCTACACAGAAATGCCAACTCACTGTGTGCCAATTTAGTGTTACATCATATGTTCTTCTCCATTTCATCACCTCGAAGAGAACAAGTCATAGATGGCAAATATAGAATAATGCCAGATGCGTATCTTCTTTTGTTAGGATCAGGCCATCCATGTCATCTATGGGGATTATATCTGTCGCTCTATAGCCAATGAAGGAACGTAGGGACATCAAGTCATACCATTGAAAATATCCTCGATACAAAATCTCTTACCGTTTTATGTATACAGCTCCTGTGCAGACTTAAACATCTCTATGGCTACTGGCTAAACACATTCTTGTTTTGTAGCCATGTGTTACTCCTTTTCATATACTTGCATTTCTCCTATTTGTAGGTTACAAAAAAGAGGGCAAAGAGAGAGAGTGGAGAGATACACGACTGCAGGATTGGGCACAATTTAACAATATCTGACTTCCGCCTGTTAGGAGACAGTCACCTGTGTGCGTCACAGGTCACCTTTGTTATTATATTGGTGTCCGTAATGAGACGAAACAGCTCGGAGCATGGGTGTTATTAATTCTGAATTCAGGAACCAGCCATTTGCTATGGGCAGACCTAATTATAAGTTATTAATTTGTCCTGAAGATAATTGTATACAGTAGGTCGGAGATGGGTGGGGAGGATATTCATATAAGTCTTCCACTGAACACTTTCCTTTACGTAGGTTTCTCATAGCAGATTAAATGGAATGTGTCATCAGAACATGACCTATTATATTTTACTGTATATAGCGGTGTTACCAATCATTGTACAGGAGGAGGAGGTGAGCTGTGACATCTATTGTGAATGGTGGATCCTGTGTTATCTACTGTATATAGAGGTGTTATCAGTCATTGTACAGGAGGAGGAAGTGAGCTGTGATATCACCTTTTGTGAATGGTGGATCTTGTGTTATCTACTCTATATATAGAGGTGTTATCAGTCATTGTACAGGAGGAGGAGGTGAGCTGTGATATCACCTATTGTGAATGGTGGATCCTGTGTTATATACTGTATATAGAGGTGTTATCAGTCATAGTACAGGAAGAGGAGGTGAGCTGTGACATCACCTATTGTGAATGGTGGATCCTGTGTTATCTACTGTAGAGGTATTATCAGTTATGCAGGAGGTGAGCTGTGATAACTACTGTAGTAAATGGTGGATTATGTTATCTACTGTTGTACAGAGGGGAGGCAGAGGTGAGCTGTGACCTTACATTTTGTGAGTGGTGGATCCTGTGTAATCTACTGTATGTAGAGATGTTATCATTTATTGCGCAGGAGGGTGAGGAGGTAAGCTGTGACATTACTTATTGTGATTGGTGGTGTCACAGTTTTATCACTCACTGTGGCCTATGGATGATGTGAGTGACAGCTCAGCCATCCTATAAGATCTGGAGTGTGCTGAACTATCAAGAGTTGTGAGTGACAGCCCAGTCGTCCAATCCGAGGCTGGGGCGTGGTGGCTGTTAGCATTTTGATTGACAGCCCTGCTACTTAGCCTAGCTTAGCAGGCAGGCTTTCCTCCAGGTATATCCCATTCTGTTTTATTTGCTAGCTATTTAGCTGGTTATCTATTACCAGACCATTGTCAGCTGTATCTTTGCTCAGTAAAGTGTGTGCTTTGCTTAGTGTATGCTTTCCTGTTCTTGTTGCTGGACCTTGGATTTGTTTTGACTATTTCTGTGTGTTATCCCTTTTGCTCTTGACACTCTTAGATCTCAGGCACCTGACCCCGGACTTGGCCACTGACTATCCGTTTCTCTTATCCCCTTATCTTGACACACCCTCCTGGCATTTGACCCCAGATTGTTACTTGACCATGACTTTGTCTTGCCCCTCTGTAATGCGAGCCCTCCTGGTATCTGACCTCAAACCTCCTGACTTACCCTGTCTCATGGCTTGTCTGTGAGTAGTGACTCTGTCACAGGTGGATCCTGTGTAATCAACTGTATGTAGAGGTGTCAGCCCACTGATTGTACTGGATGTGGAGCCACTTGTGCACCACTCCATCATTCATTGATTACAGCTGTCTACAGCAGACCCTTCATCTGGGGATCCCAGTGGTCTGATCCCTAGCTATCCAATCCTGTGGTTAGCTGTTTACTCACCTGTTTGTGGACAACACTTCCACAAAAGACACATATCCCATAGAAATTGTAACAGCCTATAATATGGTCAGTAAAGGACATTGAAGAATCCAGAAATATGTACTAGGGTTTACAGATCGCCTGTCGGGTGTCAAGATCTCTTTACGTGGACCCAGTTATTATATAAAGTCAATTGAACGTTCATGCCAACACTCCATAAAGGAGGAGACCTTCAGAAGTCCTGAAGGACTCTCATGTTTCAGAAGTGACAAATCTTCTCTTCTGGTTTCTGCAGTCTTCTTCACTTTCAGGGACCATCACAGACCGTGGCCCACATTTATCAAAAATGGCATAATTTGCACCAATCTGTAACTTGTTCATTTCAACTCCATCACTCCATATTCATTAAATATTGCACCTTAATGATAAATTTAGCACAGAATATGCCAGCACATCTATTTAATGCATGGCTGTATACTTCCCAATATTAGAAAAGACCTGAAGGGACCAATCTGTAAAATGTTACAAGGTGCGACATTTTATGCATGCTAAAAATGAACTTTTTTATGGGAATGCACTCATACATATGTTATACATTGTGCTTTACGCCTAAAGGTTAAATTAATCCCCTTTTATCATCATTTTTTTGGCATAAATACTGAAATATGTTGTAAAACTGGTGGCTATATTTAACGGTGTAGTAAAGGGATTTCTATGTACTACTTGTGATCTAAACGCCCCCAATTGCGGGATATGCCCGGTCTGATATCGTGCATGGCACGTGGCAGGTGGTGGCCTGAACCAGATTTTGCTTTAGGGTCCAGAAACTTTGTGTAACCCATCTCATTAGATTTCTATGTTTAAGTGTATAGCAATTGCAAGTTCTAAAAACTGAGCAGATCTTATCTGAAAGTTAATTTTAATGACCTAAAATACAATATGGGAATACAATCTGTGAGCTGAATGGGATCCAGAAACAGTGGCCCGTATAACAAGGTTTTATCTCTCTTGGGCTCGTGTGCTCAGAGCTAGTGCCCAGAATTTCTCAATGTCTCCTGTGTCCACTTCTGGTTGTATTACTCTACATGGAGAGTTTATTTTTCTAATGTTCTGACATCAATACCTTAATAACGAAGAGCAGATATGATAAGGATTCAGAGGTGGACTGAGGTCTATGGAAGATCCTGAGCCTCCATAATAATTGTGCCACATGGTATCTTAAAATTAGTTCTAAACAATACCAAAAGAATAGTGCCATTAAGCACCCTATGGTTAATGCCATAAAGTAACCTAATAATAATGGCATATAATACTACAACTATACCGCCACAGAGTATCCTAATAATAGTGCCTTACAGTAACATAACAGTGCCACACATTAACCTAATAATAGTACCATATAATACTACAACTATACTGCCATAGAGAATCCTAATAATAGTACCATACAGTAACATAACAGTGCTATACATTAACCTAATAATAGTACCATTTAATACTACAACTATACTGCCATAGAGAATCCTAATAATAGTGCCTTACAGTAACGTAACAGTGCCACACATTAACATAATAATAGTACCATTTAATACTACAACTATACTGCCATAGAGTATCCTAATACTAGTGCCATACAGTAACATAATAACAGTGCCATACATTAACCTGATAATAGTGCCATATAATACACAATTATTCTGCCATAGTGCCATACAGTAACCTAATAATAGTACCATATAATACTACAACTATACTGCCATGGAGTATCCTTATAATAGTGCCTTACAGTAACATAACAGTGCCACACATTAACCTAATAATAGTACCATTTAATACTACAACTATACTGCCATAGAGAATCCTAATAATAGTGCCATACAGTAACATAACAGTGCCACACATTAACCTAATAATAGTACCATTTAATACTACAACTATACTGCCATAAAGTATCCTAATAATAGTGCCATACAGTAACATAATAATAGTACCATATAATACTACAACTATACTGCCATAGAGTATCCTAATACTAGTGCCATACAGTAACATAATAACAGTGCCATACATTAACCTGATAATAGTGCCATATAATACAAAACTATTCTGCCATAGTGCCATACAGTAACCTAATAATAGTACCATATAATACTACAACTATACTGGCATGAAGTATCCTTATAATAGTGCCATGCAGTAACCCAATAGAGCCATACAGTACTATGCTAATAGTGCCATATATTAACTTAATAATAGAGTAATGAAATAGCAAAACTATAGTGTTATACAGTTCCCTAATAATTAATCAATACTGTACCAAAATAATAGTTCCACACAATATCCTAATAATAGTGCCATACAGTATCCTAATAATAATCATGCCATATAGTAATCTCTTAATGGTGTCATTCAGTAATCTGATACCAGTGACATACAGTACTATATGAACAGTGCCACATTACACTCATATAATGGCGCTTTTGTAATGTAATAGTGATACGGTATGCTAAAAATAGTGCCATACAATAAACATGTATTAGTGCTATAAAATGGCGTACAATATCCTAAAAATGGTGCCATATACTTGTAGTGACCTAATAATAGTGCCATACAATAACGTAATAATAACACCGTGCGGTTCCCAAGAGCCGTGACATATAACACTAAAATAACAGTGATGTTCAGTGTCCAAATAGCACTGCCATAATGAGCCGAGTAACAAAGTATCTGACAGAAGTAGCAAAGCGCAAGACACAAAAGCAGATACTGCCACACACTGTCCCGGAAATAGCAGTGTACAGTGCCCAAAAAGTGCCAAGTAATGCTGAAGTCTGCAGTTATTCCAAAGGTGCTGCTCCCTAAACAATGGAGGCCCACGGCAACGTGTTACTTCTTTACTAGAGTCTTGTAATAATATCAGAGTTTAAAGAAAGCATGTGATGACTTGTTCCATCGCTGTTTATATTCATTTCACGTTGTATCCCTTGTATTTATGGTTTATACAGCGCGATGTCTCTTTGTGGCTGCAGTTATGTTACATTACCTTCATGTTTGTGTTTGGTATGGAAGACGCCTTCTAGCGCTGCAATGACCTACATCTTCAAGTTGATGGCGTCTTGTGACATGTTTCAACAAGAACGTTTAAGATTTTTGGGGAAAAAAAACAATTAAAATAAAAACTGAGATTGGTATTGCAGCTAAGCCCTATTGAAGTGAATGTAACAGAGCTGCAGTACCCGACTAAACCTATGTGCAAAAGTGGCGCTATTTCAACAGCCTCGTTCTTAACACTTTTTTTCAAACACTTTTTTATATTTTTAACTGAAACACTTTGGAAAACTTTTGTATCTTAGGAAACTACATTAACATTTTCTGTTATATGATTACTCCCTTATAAATACTTTCAAATTCTTAGTGGTCACTTACCCGGGAACATAAAATAGGAAACAGCAAATAAGTCAGACTAGTATGTATCACCCTAACTTTTGTGGTGGGAGAGCATTTAGTGAAAATGTAATTTCCACATCCTGCCCCACCATATCATTAAAATACCGTTGGACCTTTATTAAAGTGAACCTTTATTAATTTAATTATAAAATATAAGTACACCTTTACATCAAAGTGAAAAACTAAATATGACATTCTTTTTATTTTTCAAACATATTTTTATTTATATATTTTTTGCAGAATTTCACTTTTTTTTTATATCATACAAAATGTGAAATTCCGTATATTGTTAGATGCTGTTAAGGCTGTGTTCACATTGTGTGATCTTAGTGCTGTTTTTTCCCAAGTTTTTATTTTTTCCAAGCCAAGACTAAATCTAAAAGTGAAGATTTTAACTGAAATTTGTCTTTTTTTTATGATAAAATTACAGTTTTGATATCTATAACCCTGTATGTAACCCCTTTTCACATGTACAGCACCATGGAATTAATGGTGCTATATAAATTAATAATAATAATAATAATAATAATAATAATAATAATAATAAATAATAAATAATAATAATCGTTTTAACAGAGAAAATTAAACTCATGTAAACATTTCTCTATGTGAACACAGCCTAAAAATACAACATGAATGAATTAGGAAAAGTTATGGGGTAAGGTCTCTTCGTGGAGAGTGATAAGCCAAGCCCGGCATGTCAGAGTGAGAAGACTTATACACCATGCATGCTACTCTGGGAAATTAAATAAGCAAATTGCCTCTTCAGAGAGGAAGATAACTTAAAATCTAGAGCCACCTATTGGAAGCTACAAGTCATTATCGACCCTTTAACGAGCCTTGCAATATGATTTAGGATAAAAGCCATATCAGAACGTCAATTTGCAGACACAGTGTTTCGGGGTATTGCCCCTCATCAGCGCAAAGTATGAGATCTGATTTGGCTAGGTGAGAGGCTCTGGACTGGGGTTTTAGAGGTAAGGTTTCTCCTTGTGGAGAGTGACATTCTGGCCGTGGCATGCCAATCAGGAAAACGCAAAAGTTTTTGAAACTTTGATCTTTAACTTTTGCTCAGATCATCATACTACTACTTGAATAAATGTAGGCAAAGAGCAACCTGTACTACGGTGATGGCAATTTCAAGACTTAAATCACTTTTTTAAATTTTGACGAGTGCAGTCTTCTGATAAAACATGTTCTTTTTAACAAGGCATCTACCATGTGTGGATAGATCTGTCTGAGCTAAAACAGTTTCACGAGCCCCGTAGTTGAACATTATGTTACGGGTGAAATCTGCAAGTAATATTGAGTAAAATTGCAAATGCTTTACTTATCTCCTATTGATCTCACAGCCGTCGTTACATCATGGCAACTTTCCCAGTCACATCAAGAGCTGTAATCGAACTTCTGCTGGATTCTGTCACTTAGAGACTATTAATATCATTTTAGTAGCACATTCTTAACGTCTTATCTGAGATCCTACAAAACAATGTGCTTTTAGGAAAATTTAAAAAAATATTGTTTTCTATTTAGCTGGAGAACAGGAAAATAGCAAAAATTGTATAGAAATGTGGTGTCACTAAAATTAGAGATGGAGACAAGAAGATCTGAAAAGTCCAAAATTTATTTTTATCACTTTCCACCTATGTTCCAAACTTTACCTATCATATATTAAATCAGAAGTTGATGGAATTATAGTATGTGGTTATTTTAGGAGAATTTACAAAATTATGTCTGGTGTTTAGCCTGAGAGTTAACAGGAAAACAGTGTCAGTGGCACAGTTTTGTTTTAGGGCTGAGCTTCGAGTCAGCAATTGGGGTTATTCCGATTCATACGATAAACAGCAGTTCTTATAAGGAATGTGTCATCAGAAAATGACCGATTATTTAAATCAGTTTTTGTGTTATGTGTATTTTTTTAAACATTTTTTACATCACAATTATTAAAACTAAAAATGTGAAATCATGCAATTTTTACACAACCAACCAAGTTTTTTTTTAACTCTAACTTCCCGTTGTTTCAGGAAACAACACATGTACATTAACAGAAGTGAACAGACTCTGACTCTATGTTTTCTATTGAAACATCTAATGAGTGTGTGCAAAGGTCATTGTGAAGGGAGGGGGAGGTGTGACATCGCCTATTGTGATTGGTGGATACTGTGCTATCAAATGTGTATAGAGATGTTAACTGTCACTCTAATCCTACCTCTGATGATAAACAGCCTGCTTCTTCCTAAATAAAAGAGTGACCAGTATGAAAACTTGCAAGATTGTTAATTTTCTTTTTAATATAGATTGTGCAAAATAGATTATTAGAAATAGATTCGCAAAAATAAAAAAAGTAAAAAATGTATGTAACGCGAAAATTTGAGCTAAACAGTAGATCATTTTCTAACATCAAATTGGTGGATGAGCTATAAAAAATAGGAGGAAATGCTTAGAGAATAGAACGCTTAGACCCATCTTTCTCCAGTAGTCTTGTTCATGACCCCAGCTTTAGATACTGCTCTTAGACTTCTGAGCCAACAGGACGTGACCTAAAAGTATTAAGTGTATGGTCCAATTTATTTCCACACAGGACTGAAGTTGGTTCTTGACATTGACCAGAAAGAATACATTCCGTTTCTGCAGAGCACAGCCGGTGCCAGACTTCTTCTCCACCAGCAGAGAAGCTTTCCATTTCTTAAGGATCTGGGGATTTATGCCATGCCTGGGACCGAGACCTCCATAGCCGTCCTCGTGGTATGTTGATGAGAAAGTACACAGAACAATTTTATCTGATTGGACGTCGGCCAGTTTCTGGTTTGGTTAAAACTGGGTGAAGCCAACCCAAGACAATCTCATAATAGGTTTTTTTTTTCCTACCAAGATGTTTATGGCTGTTATTGTAACAATGTTCTTTACTTGGAAGTGGATCTTATCTTATTTGTTAACGTTTAAGTTCTCAACCTCCCAGGGAGTCGAGGTGGAGAGGGGAGGCGACATACTAAGAATCAGCACGCTCGTGTTTATACATTTATTTTCAGCAACTGAAGGATCTGAACAGGAAAGGTCACCAGGACTGAGCATAGCTTCAGTTCCATAAATGTGCGGTTGTATAAAAGTGGCATTCGACTATCATCTTTGGGTTGTCGAAATGACATCTTGCCTTGACAATGATTCTTTAATTTCTTCAGTCTTCCAATGAAAAATCAAAAATTGAAAGTCATTTTTGTTGTGGTATCTGGCTCTCCCAATACTCCTTTAAAAGCTTTTGGATATTTAATGATGTAAAGTCCCCCTTGTAAACTATTGGGTTATAAACTCCCCAGAGGTCCAGTATTGTAGAAAACTTTACAATTCTCTAGTTCTTTCTTAAAACTTTAGTTTTAGTTTTTTGTAATTTCTTTATGTTATTATAGATTATATAATTTTATTACATGGGATCTTAAACTATGTGTTTTATTTAAAAAAATCTGAGTGTCATATAACATTTTAATAATTCTAGAATAAAATATTCTAGAATGAAATAAAAAAAACATTCTAAAATAAAATATTCTAGTGTCTTATAAGACTTTTGTTGCAGTAATGCATTTTTAAGTTCTTGGGTAAAGTTTGTCCTTGTGAAAAGTGCCATAATGGTCGAAGAAGACCTACAGCCCATGCAAAGCCCCCCTGGGAAATAAAATCTGCAAATGGCTTTTTAAAGAGGAAGAGAGCAGGGTATTTAGTGGTAGCAGTCTGGGATTGAATAAAATATAACCTTTAATAAGTTCCTCTAAAAAAACTTTCAATCTATGAATAACTGAAAGTGCAAAAACAAAAATAGTGCAAATATGGACCAAAAAGCGGTATACCGCCATATATCTTTACATACGGTATTGACAACCATATACCATCTCTTATACACGATTTTTAAAAAATACAGTCTTGTTAGCTTGTATGGGATTGTATTGGATCTTGTGTGTATCCCATGGATATCAACGGTCGCCTATAGCTCGTGGTTCATGGGTTCATACACAGAACATTCACATACACAAAAAATTCTAGTATCGTTCACTTGTATTATCAGGCCAATTGAACCCGATGTTTACCAAGAAAACACATATGTGTCGCATGGATTACACTCAATGTAAGTGATTAATGAATGTGTGCAAGAAAAAAATATACAAATTCCACATGCAGTAGATAGTTTATACTCCTTCGTGAAAGGTGATAGAAGCCCTTTATTAACCTCTTAGAGTTCTCCACTAACCTCTATCCAACCTGCTAAGAGTGGAAACAAAGGCGGCATTTCCGCTGCTAAAGTAAAAATAGCAACAACGAATATAAGAATAAGGACCTGATCTTCACATCAGTCTCAAAATAGGTTCTGCAATAGATATAATCACACTTGGGAATATAGAATTCATCTATGCCTACCGGTCACATGCATATATCCCTTGAGACTAGAGATGGGCGGACACCTGGATGTTCGCTTCCGGCGGGTTCAGCTGAACAGTTACAAAAAGTTCAGGCTCAGGTACCAGAACAGTACCCGGACCCAAACTCCATTCACTTGAATGGGGGGCCCGAACATCCAGTGTTTGCTGCGCTGTAATGTGAATGGCAGGGCGGCAAACAATGCTTCTGATCGGCAGTGAAATCATCACCGCCAGTCAGAGCCGCGGTTCTTATGGTGTCAGAAGACAGTGTGAGCGCTCAGCTGTGATCGGAGGTATAACGTTCACCTCCGGTCACTGGTGTCAGCTGATGGGACTACTGCTCCCATCATCCGAACCTGCTGCCGCTAATAACAGCGAGAGCAGGAGCGGCGGATGGAAGTTTTCATTTGCCGCTCCTGCGCTGTACATGAATAATTAACATAAAACCTCTGCCTGAGTTCCTCTGTATTTTTGTTAGCCAGCCAGGCAAAACTCACAGCTGGGGTCTGCGACCCTCAGCTGTCAGCTTCAGCAAGGCTGGTTATCAAGAATAGAAGGGACCCCACACCATTTTTTAAAACTATTTAATTAAATTAAAAAAAACGGCATGGGATCCCCCCATGTTTGACAAAAAACCTTGCTAAAGCAGACAGTTGGGGGCTGGTATTCTCAGGCTGGTAAGTGGCCATGAATATTGCCCCCCCCAGCTTAAAAATAGCAGCTGCCCAGAAATGGCAGCACATCTATTAGATCTGCCAATTCTGGCACCTTGCCCTACTCTTCCCACTTGCCCTGTAGCCATGGCAAGTGGGGTTCATATTTGTGGGGTTGATGTCACCTTTGTATTGTCAGGTGACATCAAGCCCACGGCTTAGTAATGGAGAGGCTTTTGTAAGACACCTATCAATTACTAATACTATAGTTATATGGTAAATAAAGACACAGCCAGAATAAAGTCCTTTGAAATAAAGACACATGATAGTGCGACAAACACCCGGTGTTCAGGCAGCCGAACCCGAACAGTAACACCGACTTCCTGATGAAGTCCGTGTCCGGTGTCCGTGCCTGAACAGTAGGTGTTCGGTATGGACACTGAACTTCACTGTTCGGGTTCGTTCATCTCTACTTAAGACCTCTATGGCATACGTTTCACAGGTTCCCATAGTGGATACATATTAAAATCAATCATACTCAGCCAAGAGACCGGAGCCATCCCACCAATTCCTGCAGCCAAGTTCCAATGTCCAACCTCAGTGGCGTAGAATATTTAGTATATCTGTATAATATTTATTCACACGACCAGTTGTTTTATCTCAAGATTATTGTCTCCCACTATGGGAACCTGTGAAACGTATGCCATAGAGGTCTTAAGAAATATATATGCATGTGACCGGTAGGCATAGATGAATTCTATATTCCCAAGTGTGATTATATCTATTGCAGAAGCTATTTTGAGACTGATGTGAAGATCAGGTCCTTATTCTTATATTCTTTGTTGCTATTTTTACTTTAGCAGCGGAAATGCCGCCTTTGTTTCCACTCTTAGCAGGTTGGATAGAGGTTAGTGGAGAACACCAAGAAATTAATAAAGGGCTTCTATCACCTTTCACGGAGGAGTATAACCTATCTACTGCATGTAGAATTTGTATATTTTTGTTGTTGTACACATTCATTAATCACTTAGTATAAATGAAATATTGAGTGCTATCCATGTGACAAATAAGTGTTTTCTTGGTAAACATGGGGGTCCTTTGACCTGGTAATGCAAGTGAACGAACCTAGAATTATTTGCATATGTGAATGTTATGTGTATGAACCCATGAACCACGAGCTATAGGCGACCGTTGATATCCATGGGATACACACAAGATCCAATACAATCTCATACACGCTAACAAGACTGTATTTTAAAAAAATCGTGTATAACGGATGGTATATGGTTGTCAATACTGTATGTAAAGATATATGGCGGCATACCGCTTTTTGGTCCATATTTGCACTATATTTGTTTTTGCACGTTTGCACTTTCAATTATTCGTAGACTGAAAGTTTTTTAGAGGAACTTATTAAAGGTTATATTTGATTCAATCCCAGACTGCTACTAGTGATCTGACCGTTTTTGGGTTATAGCATAGCCCCCGCTCTATACACAGGGTATTTAGTGCTACCTATAGGAGGCAGCTGTCCAAGAAGTCAACATTGACTCTTTTTAAAGAGCCCTACCACATGACATATTCTATAAGGTCAACCCATATTCTTCTCCAAAATGAAAAGAACTCTAATTGAAAACAGTTGTTTGCAGTTCGGCTCACTCATCAGTGCAACGTAGAAGCCTGATTGGCTGGGTGAGAGACTTTTGACGGAGGCTATGCCATCTTGGTTCTCTTTTTAAATAGAAACTTGCTCCCTCCATCGAAAGGCCTCTCTCCCAGCCAAACCAGTCTCAATCATTGCACTGCACAGAGGCAAGAAGGCTCAAACAGTTATCTGCAAACGGAGGACTTTTACTTTGGAGAAGATTTCATAAGTCATGCGTCATGGCTTTTTAAAGAGTCGATATTGACCTTTAAGATTGTTACCTCCAATATATGTTCTCTTTCTCCGTGATCAGGATATTTTGTGAAAAATGTCTTGGTCTCTAACATTTTAGAAAAATTACCGATGGTCTGTTCATTTTTAAATCCCTGGTAATCCAGTGGTTCATACAGAGCTTGGAGACATAATGGTTTTACAGTGCCTTTTAAAAATCCTGATGATGTCTTTTATGTTGTCGTGTTTTACAAACTAAAACTTCCTTAAAGTCCAATCATTCTTTTGTGAGATGGTTTACATATTTCCCTGGTGACATAGTCATTTATAAAATCCTCTGGTGGTTCAGCGTGTTATGCAGCTTCTACTGCGCTGATATGTTATAAAATATCCGGTATTCTAATGTTTTAGAAAACTCCTGATTAATTAGTTTCTTTTTTATGGTGGTTTATGTAATATTTGGCAACATACCAGATTATTAAAATCTCAGGTTGTTCGGTGTTTTATAAAACTCCTGATACTCAAGTGGTTTTATATGTCGCTTGTATTGTTGAGTTTTATAAAGATCCTAAAGGTCCAGTGATTTTTAAGATCCCTGATGATCCAGTGGGTTACATAAACCCTTGTGACCTAATAGTCTATACATTCCCTGTAGTACCAGTGTCTTATAAAGCTCTAATGCTAAAATGTTCCATAAAAACGAATATTCTAGAAGTTTGTAAACATCCTGATGGTCCAATAGTTATTAGGATCCCTGGTAATCTTGTGGGTCACATCAGCGGACCAGCGCCTTGTAAAGCTTTCATGTTAAGGAGTTTTATAAAATATTAGTATTATAGCAGTTTGGAAACATCCGGATGGTCCAGTGGCTTTAAAGATCTCTATTATTCTAGCGGCCCATATAGTCCCTGGTGGCCTAGTGGGCTATAAATTACCTGTTAGACCAATGTCTTATAAAGCTCTCTAATGTTAAAGTATTTTATAAATGCTGTGATATTGTAGAAGTTTGTCAACATGTTAATGGTCTGGTGAATTTTAAGATCTCTATTATTCTAGTGACTTGCATTGTCCCTGGGAGCCTTGTGGTGTTTAAATCCCGTTTTATCTCACTAATGATAAATTGGTTCATAAAAGCTGCGATATTCTAGCATTTTATAAATGTCCTGCAGCGGTTTTAAAAATCCATAGTGGCTCACGCCCTGGTGGCTCAACCACTAGTCCCTGGCGGCATAGTGGTCTATAAATTATTGAGTGATTTATTGGCGCATAATCGTCTGGACATATCACATAATTTGAATGGAAACAATATATCAAAGTAATAATTCACATACTGTATGTTTTTCGTCTATGTTAATCTTTCAGGATCAGACAGAACATTTAGAAGCTCCATACTCGGCATGTACCGTAGATGGCTCCGATATTCCGGTGGCGAATCTTTATGAAAAATATAACAGTTCATACTCAATACAGGTAAAGACTAAAGTTGGAAGATAATTGAATACATTCTGGTTCCTAAATTTGGTTCCACATAATCAATGGGGTAAGGTCTCTTCTTGGAGAGTGATAAGCCAAGCCTGGCATGTCAGCGTGAGAAGACTTATAGGCCATGCAAGCTCCTCTGGGAAATTAAATATGCAAGTTGTCTCTTCAGAGAGGAAGAGGATTTGAAGTCTATTGCCACCTATTGGAAGTAGCAATACTAAAAGCCAATATCAACCTTTTACCGAGCCTTGCCATATGACTTAGTATAAAAGCCAAAACCAGAATCTCAATTTGAGGAGACAGTGTTTCGGGGTGTTGCCCCCTCATCAGTGCAAAGTATGAGATCTGATTTGGCTAGGTGAGAGGATTAACACTAGGATCTAAGGGGTAAGGTTTCTCCTTGTGGAGAGTGACAAACCAGGCCAGGCATGTCAGAGTTCATATAATAGATGATAAGTTGTTAATCAATGGGGCTCTCGATCATTGACACAGCATTGACGGTGAGAACGGGGCTCTAGAGGGGAACTCTCTGATGGTCAAGAAGACATGCCTGCTCCATTCTTTGTCTATGGGACTGACAAAGATATCCAATCGGTGTAGTCGGCAATCTATGTAGGTCCACTGGACAGTGAAGGGAAGGATCATGCATGTGTTTGACTACCATTCCACTTAAGCATCGACCGCCCCCCCCCCTCCCCCTCCCATTTTTTTGATACTTTAGATAGAACATGGCCAATGGTATAAACTCTATTGCAAAAAAAGCTGAAAAAAATATAAATGTGACAGTTGTAATACCAGACACATCCTATACATAAGAGTTATAATGTATCTCAGAAGAATAAGAAGAAAATACACAACCGATTTTTCTAATATTATACAAACCCCTTTAAGATTATTTTTAAAACCAACTCCGTACTTTTCATTTTTAGCCATAATACATTCCATGTAGATGACAGTAATGTAATCTGGTGTCCTTAAAAGTGATAGCATAACGTTACCGAAGGCGCGCACAAATGGCAGAGTGTTCAGGGCACCTGGCATTCATGCCTGATTGGTGTTCCGCCAAAATCATTAGCATGAAATAGGACTGGCACATAGAGGCTCGGGCAGCCCAAAAATCGGGGAGTGTAGAAAACAGTTGGCGAGTTCCTGTTTCTGCTGCATATTAGCTGTACCTTAGAAGCAAATATCAATTAATCTCTGGGGTTATAGTGGATTTTACATATCTTCATTACCAATCGTGCCAAAAAGAATTAGAGTTTGTTACAAGAAATATCTTTATTTTCACAAATATGTGGCTGCTTTAACCCCTTTCTGACATGTGGCTTAATAGTACACCCATGTCGGACTCTCCCTGTTTGGAGCAGGCTCCGGCTCTGAGCCCGCACCTTTCTGGGCAAATCACAGCTAATCTATACAGCTGACATGTGCCTGCAACAGCCGTGGGTGGAATCACGATCCACCTGCAGCTGTTAACTAGTTAAATGCCGCTGTCAATCTCTGACAGCGGCATTTAACTCGTCCTTAAAGGAAGCGCATCACTAATTCAGCCCATCAGTGACCCCATCACCTTGATCGCAGGCCATCGAT